>NC_085141.1:127670301-127992782 GCF_024139115.2 Armigeres subalbatus
AGGTCATCAACGTCCTCATCTCTAAACACAAACTCACTTTTATCGTGGACACTGTCGCCGCAAATGCCAATTCTTGAAATTGGCGCATTTACCGATGGATAGTACAGCTTATCAATTTCTCTGTACAGATCCTTGAAGGCTTCTGTCGCCTCGTCGTCCATAGTAGACGCAGTATGAAGCACGTGCTACCGCTGCCACCGCTCGGGTACATTTAAGATTCAAACACAACACTAATGGATATCATAACAACATAACCAGGTGAATAAAAAGATACGAGGGGAAATTTATTACAGTTGAAATATTACCTTAGGTGGTGGTACTTAATAGTTTATAGACAGCAGGATACGGTAGCGGATATTTTCACGGTCGAATGCAGTTGCATTTTCCTGAGCATCGCCTTTCCATGCTCGAGTATAGGTACTTGGCCCTCGTTGAATACTCGTTTGTTTGTAAACTGAAACCATGGTAACCCCCAAAACAAGTTCAAGACGGTCAAGGTGTGCTGAAAGGTATGCCGGTACTTGCTAGGTCGCATCTGGTCGCATGTAGGAAACTCCCTTTTGGGTTTCGTCACTTCATGAATAGTGTTGGTGTTATTTTGCTTCATTTTCATAAAACAATCAGACTCTGTTATTCAGTTTATTCATTTTTATGAACTGAAATTATTTACTTCAATACATATTAATACGCATCATTTTCACATGGAAATTAAGGAATTAAACCAATTACATGATTTTTTACTCATTTATCATTAATGGTCGACTTAGTAAAATAAAATCAACTTCTGTGCTTTTTTGCTAATGAAAATCTTCTTCTATATGGCCGGGATTCTGCCAAATCGCACTGAGCGCCAACCAAAAATTACCCATTTTTCTTCGCAAATTTTCGCTAAGCAGATTTAATTGATCACAAATCGTATCGGATATCCCTCAATCTCATAAATGTGGATATCCTACAACAAATGTACGTATAAATTGGTATGGAATTATGTCCGTTTTATTTTTGTGAACAAAATACCACAAGTCAGTCAAAAAGTCGCTTGGTGCGATTTGGCTGAACCCCGACCATAGATAACTAGTCAACCCGGCAGACGTTGTCCTGCATAGTAGGCGAAAATGCGCGTTCTGAACTGCCCATGCGAAATTTCCATACGAATCGTAATTTTAGTTTTTAACGATTTTCTCAACCTTACTCATGATTTTCGCATGAGGAACTATCATATAAACCCGTCGGAAATGATAACGAACATATCTGCTGAAGGAATGAAGAAAATCCATCCAGCCGTTTTCGCGTTATGCGGATACGAACACAAACTATTTCATTTTTATTATATAGAAGATATTATATCTATCTTCTATATATATAAAAATGAAATGGTCTGTGTTCGTATCCGCATAGCTCGAAAACGGCTGGATGGATTTTCTTCATTTCTTCAGCAGATATGTTCGTTACCGTTTCCGACGGGTTTATATGATATTTCCTTATGCGAAAATTACGTGTAAGGTTGTGTAAATCGTGAAAAACTAAAATTAGGATTCGTATGGAAATTTTACATGGGTATTTTCGCCTACTACGCAGGACAACGTCTGCCGGGTCCACTAGTAGAAGATAGATAGAAGAAGAAAGACGATAATGAGTTTGCGATTCCCTTGAGGCAATATAACTCACGAACGGATGGGCCGATTTGCAAGATTTCCTAACTAATCGGTTCGTCTTGGGCTCAGCTGTGTTTATGTATACTAACAGTAGGTCAATTTGACGAGGAAAGTTGAAAAATTGTCAAAATGCAACGTTCTCATGAGTTCTGAAGAAAACTACCAAGTTCGAACTGAAATTGATCTAGAGTGCGAGGCTAACAATTGACAGTTAGTCCGAAAGAAAAAAATCAACCCGAGCGGGATCGGTGTGAGATGTGTTAATAAATTCAGTGTATCGAATTCTGTTGACAAATTGTATGCACAACAACCCAAGCAAGATGAATACACCACTAGGTGTTCCAATCTGCCAAATTCACGATTCAGCCATCTTGGATTTTAGTATGAGAGAGCCAGCCGGTTTGTTTATGTTTTGCACCGAAAATGAATTTTTCACCCCCGCCTTCTTCTCGTCCATAAATTGAGCACATTGAAACACCTAGCTGTGTATTCATCTTGAACCCAAGTATCTTCAAAAAAGCACTTCTCAGAATAAAAATGTTGGATTATTATTGCTATATTGATAACCAACAATAGGGGAAGGTGGCGTATTTTTTAGTACCGATCCTCTAGACAAATGACGAGTGGCGAGTTATTTTTTTGATTGACAAACTTATTTATTCTGCAGGGCGGTTTGTATGTTTTGACCTTCCAAAAGATTTTTTTATTGGCCACGCAAAATTTGACTTTTTATAACAATGGCCAAATGCATTCATTTTTTCACAGCACAAAGCCATAAATATGCTTGATGATCTGTACTGATGAAAATGTCAACATTCCATCAAAGTTTTAGGATATTTGGATTTGAAGTTATTGCCTCAATATGGGAACACTTGATCCCCCATTAGTCACCTATACAAAAATTTGGCAAAAAAATTCAAAAAAATATAAATCTGTTCTCAGGCTTCTATTTTTTGTACATTTGACAGATTTGATGAAGGATTGGCGGGAAAAATTATTTATTGCGTAGATATCGTAAAAAGGGGATCACGTCTCCCCAAATTTCAAAATTGCATGTGCTGTCGAATTCAATACCAAAAATTGTTCATGTATACGCACAGCAATTCGAAAATCACGCGTATTTTGAAGGAAAAATATTTTAAAAATCTGAAGGCACCTTTCCAATTTTATCAAAGCAAGTTATTGGAGAGGGATCAATTTCCCCCGAATATTTTGAAAGTCGATTTCTGACAGCAATCCAAAAAATCGATTGTGTATCAAAAACAACAATAATTTAAGGACTGTCATACATCAGTAATGTTAAATACTATATTTCTTAGAGAGTCTGTATGGAAATCGCGTATGTTTATTTATTTTTGGCTGTGATACATCGAAGATCAGAAAAGGGGATCAAGTCTACCCAGTCTCCCCTAAAAGTAGGCATATATAAATAAACTAAAAATGCAATTTATTTCAATAAATCTCGAGAATTTCGTCGTTTGAAAGTATGAAGTCAACATTTAAAAATCGGTCGATATCTGATCATTTGGAAGAATAGCTTAGAATATTTTCAGCTATTTTCTTTCTTTCTCGAGTCAAGTTCGTTACCGCAATCACAATAATTGACTAAAAGTCAACAAACAGACAAAATCTTCAGAATGACATGTCCCAAGTATGTTATTTGAAAAAGACAAGAATACAAGAATATAAATAATAAAATAAGAATAAAAAACAATTTTGAATTATATTTAAAAATTCAATATAGAGTGAAAAAAAAGTACCAAACATCCTTGCCCGCTTGAAGGTTCACAATATGTCCAATTGTCCATGCTGGAGCTGTGCATTGTAGGGACGAGGGAATCAAATTTTCGAAACATCGAGGATGAACAACTTTCACACGCGGTCTAACTTTCAAATTATCAATTGATAAAAACAACAAAATCATAACGCCAAACAGAAGATTTAACGGGGCTGTTAACAGTTAGCTGGTATTAGTAAGGTTTATATTTGAATACTAATTCTGTGTTTATCATCGTTTGCTTCTTGCCTACTATTCTCACCAGAAGCATTCTCAAATGGAAATCGAAATCAGTATCGTCTTACGGTCTGACAATGATTCAACACAACACTAACTGTAGTGAAACATGCCGTACTCATAATTTGAGAAATACAAAAAGCATGAGTTGAATGAGTTTCAAAATTAAAACAAAATTAAGCTTTGCCTGACTACACATATCTATGGTTGCTACTTCATGATTGACCAGAATCAGTGAAATTGCACAAGGAATCAACTGAATGATTAACTGGGATTGTTCAAGCATTTTCAGTGTGCAAGTTTCAGTAACCCAAATGTTCAAATGATCAATGACGGCGCCGGCCACGTCCTTGTAGTCAGTTAGGAAGAGGGGAGGAATATTAGTAGGTGGTTTTTGCTATTTGAAGACCGTGTTTATCTCTGTGTCTCCACAAAAACCACAGGCATGATTATTAGGTATCGTTGGATTTGGATTCACTCTAATAAGTAGTACAAATTAGCTTCCTGCACACCGAGCAGGAACACGATCAAACGCATATCAATTGATTTACTTCTCGATCGCACAAAGTATAACGATACCAGATCTTTCGATGTGTCTATGAACCGAGCATGGACACTACTCACTACGGCATATGCAAACTGTGGAAAAACGCGTTTTGGATGACCGAACTGACGCGCAGTATTTTGTACTTATTCGCGACGAATAGCACAAGCTCTGTACTTACTTTCCCGATGGCTACTGCAAGCTATAGAATATCGAACTTGTTTCGACCGGAGTAAAGCGCAATACATGCGCAAAATCCACCGAGTACCAAATAGATATTTTATTGTTTTTGCGACGACTAAAACACGCACTGTACTTACTTGCTCGATGGCTACTACAAACTATGGAAGATCGCGCTTTTTTTTATTTTTTATTCATTTTCAACTGATTTTATTTGCTAATTATCTAATACATGCATTCATCTCTTAGACTAGGTGTTCCGTGTTATCTTAACACTATCATCCTTATTTTCTATGTAACATTTTTAGTTATTATTACATTTCAATTGCCTCTGGCAGTTGGGATTTTGCCTCTGGTTGAATTGAATCATGTAGGAATAACAATAAAAACATCAACTTGAACTAAACTTAACCTAATTTATACTAAGGGTACGAAGAGCTAATCGTTGCAATAGGAGATTGCAACGATTTGTGTCTAAAATTGGAAATTATTTTATTGGACATTTGTTGCAACGTCTCAATATTAGAAATTCTATGAAGTTCGTTCTTACCATACCACGGAGGCAACTTCAGAATCGTTTTATTTACAAAATTTGATTTTGAATCCTCTGAAGCGCCTTCTTTCTGGTATTGCAGCAACTAGTCCATATTGGCACAGCATACAATATGGCTGGTCTAAAATGTGTTTGTAAATCAAAAGTTTGTTCTTAAGACAAATTTTTGATTTTCTGTTTATATGTGAATATAGACATATAATATATTTGTTACATTTGGCTTGACTGCCTTCAATGTGCTTTTTAAAAGTTAATTTTTGATCTAAAGCTCTAAATATTTAGCTTCCATAGACCAATTATTTAGAACCCCGTTCAAAGTAACAATATGACTGCTAGAAAGTTTCAAATAAGAAGCTCTCGACTTATGTGGGAAAATTATAAGCTGAGTTTTGGAAGCATTCAGGAAATTTTCCATTTTTGCAAGAAAATTGAGAAAATATATAAACTTTTTTGAAATCTACTATAAATGACACGAAGGGTACGCCCTTTGGCTAAGAGGTCCGTGTCATCTGCATACAAAGATTTTTGACACCCTGGTGGTAAATCAGGTAAGTCAGAAGTAAAAATGTTATACAATATGGGCCCCAGTATGCTGCCTTGTGGAACACCAGCTCTTATATGTTATCTATCAGATTTCGAATAACCTGCAGTTAGCGATCTGATAGATAGTTTTTGAATCAGTTTAATAATGTACAGAGGAAAACTAAAATTTATCAATTTTACAATCAAACCTTCATGCCAAACACTGTCAAATGCTTTCTCTATATCAAGAACAGCAACTCCAGTCGAATATCCTTCAGATTTGTTGAGTCGAATTAAATTCGTAACTCTTAATAACTGATGAGTGGTTGAATGCCCATGGCGAAAACCAAGTTGCTCATCAGCAAAAATAGAATTGTCATTAATATATACCATCATTCTATTTAAAATAATCTTTTCAACTATTATTATTTATTCAGACTAAGGCCGAAGTGGCCTGTGCGGTATATAAGAGTTTTCTCCATTCGGCTCGGTTCATGGCACGTCACCAACCATGCAGTCTACGGAGGGTCCGCAAGTCATCTTCCACCTGATCGATCCACCTTGCCAGCCGGGCACCTTGTCTTCTGATTCCCGTCGGATCGTTGTCGAGAACCATTTTCACCGGCTTACTGTCCGACATTCTGGCTACGTGCCCGGCCCACCGCAGTCGTCCGATTTTCGCGGTGTGAACGATGGATGGTTCTCCCAACAGCTGATGCAATTCGTGGTTCATTCGCCTCCTCCACGTACCGTCCGCCATCTGCACCCCACCATAGATGGTACGCAGCACTTTCCTTTCGAAAACTCCAAGTGCGCGTTGGTCCTCCACGAGCATCGTCCAGGTCTCGTGTCCGTAGAGGACTACCGGTATAATTAGCGTTTTGTAGATTGTCAGTTTGGTACGGCGGCGAACTCTATTCGATCGGAGCGTCTTGCGGAGTCCAAAGTACGTACGATTTCCAGCCACTATGCGTCTCCGAATTTCTCTGCTGGTGTCATTTTCGGCAGATCTTTTCAAACAGTTTGCTTATTGAAGAAAGCAAACTGATTGGGCGATAACTAGAAGCAGGATTTTGTCCGGCTTCAAAATTGGAACAACTTTGGCGTTTTTCCATTTATCTAGGAAGTATGCCAATTGAAAACATTTGTTAAAAAAATTAACCAAAAATGATAAAGAAGTTTTTTGATAAGTATGTAGAAAATATTTCATTTTGCAAATCTCGACAAATAACTTTCAATGCGGGATCGCGAGTTCTTTGGTAATGTCTTTGCCTCACATTTTTAAGACGGATCAGTAGCTGAAGATCGTCGTCAATAACAATAGAGTAGAATTTAATTTCACATAAAGGAATTACAATGCCTCTGACTTCGACAATTAAATTTGTGAAAGATGCGAGAGCATTATCAAAGAATATCAACATCAAAATTCCTATCGATATACGTTTTATATAAATCCCAATCAGCTCTTACTTACATACTTACTTACTTACAATCAGCTCTATGGCAATTAAAAGTAGATCTGATTGAATTGTTAATGGCTTCTTGTGGGATTTCAAACTTCACAGGAAAGTGATTCGAGTCAAAGTCAGTATGAGTTACCAATTGGCCACACAGCTAGCTGACTTTAATCCGTTAAAACTAAATCAATTGTAGAAGGATTTCGACTGGAAGAAAAACAGGACGGTCCATTGGGATATTGAATAGTATAATATCCCGCAGAACAATCTTCAAACAAAATTTTACCATTGGAATTGCTTTGAGCATTATTCCATGAACGGTGTTTGGCATTAAAGTCAGAAATTATGGATTTATTTTTTATTTTTTGCGAGTTAAAATTTGAAGATCAGCTCTCAACAAATACCTTTGCTGCCCATTGCACTGGAAAAGTAAGTAGCCAGCAATAAAGGAGAATTGCCCAAAATTTGTTTCAACAGAAACCCCCCAGGGTTTCAAAAACTTTGGTTTCAAATGAAGAATATTATTTATGTTTGATACGTCTATTAAGAGCTGTTTAAACACGGTGGTGAGGCACTGGCTAGAGCACTGCACTGGGTGATTACCAAGGTTTGGGAGGATGAGGTTCTGCCGCAGGAGTGGATGGAAGGTGTCGTGTGTCCCATCTACAAAAAGGGGGATAAACTGGATTGTAGCAACTACCGCACAATCACAATCACAATCACATCGCTGAACGCCGCCTACAAGGTACTCCCCCAAATTTTATGCCGCCGACTAATACCAATTGCAAGAGAGTTCATGGTACAGTGCCAGGCGGGATTTATGGGTGAATGCTCTATCACAGACCAGGTGTTCGCCGTACGTCAGGTATTGCAGAAATGCCGCGAATACAACGTGCCCACACATCATCTATTTATCGACTTCAAAGCCGCATATAATACAACCGATCGGAACCAGCTATGGCAGCTAATGCCCGAAAACGGATTTCCGGATAAACTGATACGGTTGAACAAGGCGACGATGGATCGGGTGATGTGCGTAGTTCGAGTTTCAGGGGCATTCTCGAGTCCCTTCGAAAAGCGCAGTGGGTTACGGCTAGGTGATGGTTTTTCGTGTCTGCTATTCAACGTCGCTCTGGAGGGAGTAATACGAAGGGCAGGGATTGACACTAGTGGTACGATTTTCACGAAGTCCGTCCAGTTATTTAGATTCGCCGATGACATTGATATCATGATACGTAACTTTGAGAGGATGGAGGAAGCCTACATCAGACTGAAAAGCGAAGCTAAACGGATTGGACCAGTCATCAACACGGAGTCGAAGTACATGATAGCAAGAGGGTCAAGAGAAGTCAATGTAAGCCACCCACTACGAGTTTTTATCGGTGGTGACAAAATCGAGGTGGTTGAAGAATTCGTGCACTTGGGCTCACTGGCGACCGCCGATAATGATACCAGCAGAGAAATTCGGAGACTCATCATGGCAGGAAATCGTACGTACTTTGGACTCCGCAAAACACTCCGATCGAATAGAGTTCGCTACCTACCAAACTGGCTATTTACAAAACCCTCATTAAACCGGTAGTCTTCTACGGACACGAGACCTGAACGATGCTCGTGGAGGACCAACGTGCACTGGGAGTTTTCGAAGGGAAAGTGCTGCGTACCATCTATGGTGGGGAGCAAATGGCGGACGATCAGGTGGAGGACGATTTGCGGACCCTCCGCAGACTGCGTGGTTGGCGAAGTGCAGCCATGGACCGAGCTGAATGGAGAAGACTTTTATGTATTGTACAGGCCACTCCGGCCTTAGTCTGGTAATAAGGCTCAGCTGTACACTCAACTTTATCTGATTTTTCGAACAATTGTAGCATAGTTCGCGGTTCGACCAGTTTGCTTCGACGCATTGGAATTGGAGGCATAATAAAGGGTTCGGGTAGTAGGGACGTGTTTTTACTCGCAGCAAGCTTATTTTCACGTTTTCGGGATAAATTGATTGGTTGAAAGTAAGGATGACAGCTGGAGTGGCTTCTTTGCTACTTTTTAGAATTCTTCGTGCTGCGATGATCGCGCAATGAATTACCAATTTCCTCTTCGCCCTTCCGGATGAGATCGAAACTCGATATAACACAGCGACATTTGTTCAAAACCGGATGAAGTTTAATTTCTAGGTACTTCCGTGCCATCGTGAATCTTTTTTTTTTGCGAAATTCGTCCACTCAAAAACTATTGTGCTATCTCACTATAAGGTTTGTCGATTCACAGCGTTCAAGTCTCTTCACTGACTGTTTGCTACGTGGTCACTTAGTTCGATGGAGACGCTAGGTTAATTATGTTTGGAATTATTGTTGCTAAGTCTGATATCTTGATAATCAGGCACGCATCGAATCGCGTATCACGCGGATACATTCACTGTAACTTGATCAAGGTTTGGGTTACCAAGAGGCATAGCACCAGATTTGTACTAGCTTCGGGTGTCGTAGCCCTACTTGACTTGGCGAAATGAAATAATCTTCCAAGAGCAGAGAACAAACTTCACGACCGATTAGCTCGGATGGTCAATATGACCCAACCATTTTAAAATCTTCATTTCTCGTGAACTATTTGTTGAAAACCAAGGGGCAGCTAACTCTAAACTTTCGACAGTATCCAGAAATACTAACAAATACTAGCGAAAAACTACGTCATATCAACGGTAAATTGATCGAAGAGCCCTGGTTGAGAAAGCATGAAAACGACGCCACCCAGTGAATACAGTACACCCCATTTTGTGCAACACATAATTTCAGTCTCTTTTGAATTTCTAAAAAAAAATCCCTGTACAACTATTTCTATTACCAATACTTTTGGAACAATCTTTTGGGCCCCTGTTTTGGTTTTATGGCATTAGAAATATAAAATGTAGTTCTAGTGTTTTCTAGAATCTGTAGAAGGTAGAAAATAGATGTTTTCAAAACGGGGGAGCACTGTGTTTCATTAACTAACCAGCAAACGCCATAACAACCGAACTAGCAACCTATCGTTGTTTGACGAAAATCATGGATACTAGAAATACCACGAAATACTATTGTAGATCCAGTTGAAAACCGAACTGAGCTCTCGCGACAATCGCATTTTCTCCCATTTCCAAGTGTCGCAACTGCATCGCGGGTGGTGCGCAGGATGGCGCACGGCTATGGCATAGATGCGCACTACTCGCGATGCAGTAGTGACATCCAGAAATGGGAGAAAATGCGATTGTCGCGAGAGCACAGTTCGGTTTTCAACTGGATCTACAATATTGCGGGACAATGAGTAATATTTTCGCAAAGTTTAGAGTTGGTTGCCCCTTGTTGAAAACAGTAAAAGTTTTGGGTTTTCCATTCAATTATTGAATATGAAAAAGCTTGAACTTCAACTGTTTTCAACAACTAGTTTATAAGAAATGAAGATTTAAAAAAAAGAGACGAAATAAATGTCTATGGAAGCAGTTCGGATCTCTAAGTGCTACAAGTTTAAGTTTTGTTTTTAAATATATTCCAATGCTTTTCAAATACTTTTATCCTTGTTTATATATACAAACTTGTTTACAGTTTACAAATTACCAATTCGTACAAACTATGTTTTAACCTCTTATTTCTGATATTTTTCTGTTTTTTGCGTTTAATGGATAATAAATATCCCTGTCCCACTCGTTATCGGATGATATCATTGTAGAAATGTGTTCTTTATCAATGGAGTAAAACAAATTTTCCGTTTCAAATGTGTCAATATTACTTCCTACGCCTAGACAAGTTTCTTCTGTTCTAGTAAAGTTGATTCTGTGGTTTGGCGACGACAGTTTTGTGTTATTTCTTGTGGACGTTACGCCGTACGTTAATGGATTTGTTTTCGTTTGTTCCTGTATTGTGTTCAAGACATGTTTTCTCCTATGGATAGTTAGGTAGCAATTGTAGATTGCTTGTCTCAGTTCAAATATGCAAGTTGAGTAGTTCGATTTTAAAAAAATACATAAACCAAACTGCTGACTTTTTTTAGACTATTATTGTTTCTTGATGTTTGCTTCTAGTCGACTTTAGTAGTTAGTTCTCAGTTTTCGGAGTGTACACGTTGATTTTAAGTTGTTGCACTCAATGATTTTATGCTTTACATGTATGTACAAATATGGCGAGTGTTGTGTTCCAATGTGTGACTGAAATTTTGGGCTTCACTGTTGGGATTGTTGTCCGGTGATTCATTCTCAGAGTGATTCCCAACCAGCCCCAGTCAGCGAATGCTTAATTACGTAACAGAAAATCGAATAATGGATTGGATGTTCAATAATCGAATAATTTTTAGTTTTTCAAAACAATTAGAACCCTTGTGTTCTGTAATTTTAATCACGTTTAGTGAATGGGATCTTAACGTAAAGGTTTGGCGCCTTGCAAAATCATCTTCCGTTTCTTTTCATAAAAAAATCATTCGTTAGTTTTTGGTACATATCTCACTCGCTTAAATATGTTTCAATATGCATTCAGCATACTAAAAAGAAAGAAATGAAAATTAGAAGCTGTTAAGGACAAGTAAACTAAGCTATGGAACGCCATACTGATGTTTTTTTTTCTGTAATATCAACGATCGATAAATATAATTGTATTCTGCATATTAACCAAACACATGAACAGATCCTATTCCAGCATTTAAAATTAATAAGGCTTGAGATCATGATTGCAATCCTGCAACGACATGTACAGGATCGATGAAAAATGTAACGTTTCTACTACCGCTATATAGCCAGTAGAATTATATTCTACCTTCTACCTGACAAGACAAGGACAACTTATTTACAAAGATCGAAAAAAAAAATAGCCGCAACCCTAACGGGTTCCTAAAACTCAACTACTTCACACTATTCCTATTATCAATGTGGAGACCACTTTTCAAAAAGACTGAAAGTACTTCCGCCCAGCAATTTACCTTCTTAACTTTAATCCATATTTCAATCGTAAATTTTATAAAGGTGACGAAAGGCTTATCAGTCTTTTTGAAGCGGTGTCTTCGATTTAACTTATTCTCACAAATGGCTCTCTGCGCCACTGTTGCGACTGACGTAATAATGGTTAACGGTTAACGATTGGTACTATCGGGGGACTTTTGCTAATCATCTAATGAATTCCGTTGCTGATTCAATCTCTAAAAATGAGTTCATTATTTGGCCAATTTTCCTCTAACTACTTGTGGGGATGTCGATCTGTTGCGCTAGAGTTCGAATGGAGGTGGTTTTATTTTTTTTCGTAGAAGTCTTTCAATTTATAATATTTTGTTATCGATTTCATACAATTTTTGTGTAGAGATTCGTTTTTTATGTTTACCATCTACAAGTACAAGTGGAAAAGTTCGATTTATTCTGAAAAAAGTAATTATCTTGTTTTCTTACTTGTTTCTTTATTATTATTATTTCTGTCGTAGATGGGATTGCTATATCTGGGAATACGCTGTATTGTTTTTAGGTACGATTCGATTATTTGATCTACACAAAATAAACAAAAAATAAATGTTAAAACATACGTTTATCCTGATGGTCAATATAAAGTATGAAGAGCTAAATAAAATTTCTGGTGAATTTTCGTATTTTCAGAGGGCAGAAACTACAATATAGTCGAAACAATTTCGTTTCCGTTTGATTTCTCGAAAATAAATTAACGCGCTACTCATACGATCTTCAGTTAACAGTACTGATCAGCACAAGGAACATCGATTTCCCTGAAGTTTTTTTTTAACGTAAATCATGTCTTAAGGGAATAACGGCTCTGTTGGACTCTCGGACCTCGGTGCTCCGGCAGGCGAGTGTTTTAGCACATATGGTGCATGGTGAGTTCGCTAGGCGTCTAGTGGGAACACAATGCTCGATAATCACCCTCTGAAGTATTGCTTGATTGCGGGCCGGGAGGATCGACGAGTGCAAAAGGAGTTGGTTCTAGTAAGTCAGGAGTGGTACCTCATCCTTACACTATCTGGGTTTTGTCTAGACCAGGTGTCTGGTTGCAGATTTTCTATACCCCCTTCCCTAAAAAAAATCCCCAACACGGAGATCAAATTGATGTAAATAAATCGGGCCACTTTATTTTCTCTGTGCATGAAAAGACTTTTGTTTTACGTTGTGGCGTCTGTGGCGATGTGGCAGCAGCAGTGGAGAGCAATTTTTGCAATGGTCTGAAAAACTATCGAGTGGCCAGGCCATCATCAATGGAAGCAACTCTCAAGTCGCAATTTACTCGCAAGATTCAAACAATTGAGTGGTTGCTGTTAGTTATTGTAAATGCACATTATTGGAAAAAATCGTTTCTTTTCTTTGTATTCAGAAGAAGTTTAATTTGAGAGGATTATTAGATTAAGGATTAGAAAATAAATTCGTTCCTATGAGATCCATCATTTCATACAAGAGCAGTTTTAACCGAAACGATCTTTCCTTAAAGGCCGAAGGTTGGCATCGCTAGCGAAATCACAAGCACGCGTCGAAGGGAGACGCCGCATTATAAATTTAAGCGACTGAAGAAAATTCGATAGCGTCATGCAGGTGATTGCAGCAGATTTTTTTTTTTTCATTAAGGAGGCGATTCGACGGTAAATCATTGAGAGGCTGTCGTTGGCGAAAAGTGGAGTCTTATCGCTATATTCTTAGTTTGGTTTTGTTGCTTAGTTACTGAAAATGCGCACTTATTGAAAAAAAAAATCATTGGGGTTGTGGTACAAGACACGACCGCTTGACGAAAACTGGGCAAAACACTATAAAGCCATACTAAGCATCTTTTATATCTTTAGACATTTTAATGGCAAAACACTGAAAACAGTTTGAACTTTTATGATGCCAGTCGTAATACATTTCATGCAATCTAACATTATACTTAAAATGTTTTTCTAAAAGATTAATTTCCCACGAATTAAAACATTTTTGAGCATTGTTTAGTGACACAAATAACGCTACGCCACTTGTATCAACTAATCTTCAAAGATCCATGAAATTCGGTTAATGCTGCAATAACTTTTCGGAGCTGGAATTTGTAACTGACTGATGGAACCTCAAATTTGAATGCACTGAACTGTTTAACGTAGTTTACGTCGTAGTTTACGACACGACTTGTGCCTACATAATTATTATAATTCTTTCACTTAGTTTCATAGGGGCGTAACTGTATTGATCGATTTCTCTTAACCGATTTTATATTTTGTTAATAACTCAAATGTTTCAAAAGCTACAACCGTGCTTATTGATTCTGGTGCAAGATACAATCATCCTTTATCACACCAAACCATTAAATCATCGACAAACTATAGCGCAATCCGGTACAATAATAAAAGAAAACAGCGACGAAGAAAAATCGATCTATACAGTTACGCCCCTATGAAACTAAGCGCAAGATTTTTTTCTCGATTGAATATCGGTCGATTATTTTTTGTTTCGATTAAGCAAGCGGATTTTTTATGCACATTTCAAAGGACTACTAGATTATTTTTGGTGCTGAATACTTGCTAGTGGCTAAAACCTGGTAAAACCGAGCGCAACAGGGCCCGCCTGAGAAGCAGTGTCACGATATCCTTTCGACAGCGCCACGCAGATGAACTAACAATAGAACGTCATATTATGGACGGTGGAGACCAGCTGGTCTCCACCAGAGGCGAGTATTCTGATTTTAGATTTGACGAATCCGCACCAAATTTTCGCCCGTTGCAGTTGATCGATGGTGACGGGATGCCTTCCAAATTTCTACCACCGGACGAATTCGATCACGATGATCAGTACCCGTATGACACGCTGAACGTGGAGAGAGAACATTTTGCATGCGTCCTTGGAACAACGCGATATTTGGAGGTAGCCGGAGGTGCATGCACCTCCTTCAGAGGCGAGTATTTGCTCTTGAACAATATTCGAGAATCGATCACCGCCTGTGCAATCATTTCAGCCTTCGCAGAACAATCGTGAAATGCATATCTCGCGCTTAGTTTCATAGGGGCGTAACTGTATTGATCGATTTCTTTTCATCGATATTTTCCTTTTATTGTTGAAGCGAATTGCGCTAGTTTATCGATGGTTTTTTGTTTTGGTGCTATAAAAGATGAATGTATCTTGCACCAGAATCGATAATCACGGTTAGGGGAAGGAGGGGCAATATGCCCTAGCTAAGCATAGACTGCTTTTATGCCTTAGCTATAACGATTTTCATGGGTGTTTCTACCTCACGCAACAGTTAAACAATATAGCTAGCTGATGCCATATTAAAATTAGAAAAAATCTCAATCATATTGATAATATTCACATTTCAAAAAAGTGGTGATATTTCGTTGCCGGAAAACTCATGAGGCAAAACGCCTTTTAGCCGGCAGCTCTTAGGGAACAACGTACCACGCGTCGGCGCATCAGCATTCTGGTATGGACAGTGCGTGGAGACGCGAGTACATTGTAGGATAGTTCCACTACCTCGCTACATAACTTCTTAGAGCATGTCGATTGGAACGGAATTCTCGCTAATGTTGATGTTGACAATGCTGCGCAAATATTTTCCGAAGTTGTCTTGAACCGGTTTTCATCGAACGTTCCAAAAAGGCGTTTACCTGCGAAGCCACCCTGGCGGAACGGTAGACTCCGTTCGCTAAAACGCGAAAAAAATGCATGCCAGCGTCACTACTGGAGACTACGAACGCCACACCAAAGACGTCGTTTTCAAGCTGCTAGTGATGCCTACAGATCGCTCAACAATCTCTTTACATGCAGTATGTCGACAGAAGTCTCCGTCGATATCCTAAACGATTCTGGAATTTCGTGAACTCTAAGCGTAAACCGAACGAGGGTGTTCCAGCTTCAGTATCTTTTGGCGAATAAATAGCAACAACTGCTTCGGACAACTGCGTGATCCAAAGGTGGCAGCAGCACTACGAAGAGCACCTGAATGGCGATGTGGCAGACGAAGATGGCGGTATGGTGATGGACCTAGGGGAACGCGCGCAGGACATAATTCTACCGGCCCCGGATCTCCAGGAAATCCAGGAGGAGATTGGCCAGCTGAAGAACAACAAAGCCCCTGGGGTTGACCAACTACCAAGACAGCTTTTTAAATACGGTGGTGAAGCACTGGCTATATCGCTGTACTGGGTCATTACCAAGATTTGGGAGGAGGAAGTTTTGCCGCAGGAGTGGATGGAAGGTGTAGTGTGTCCCATCTACAAAAAGGGCGATAAGCTGGATTGTAGCAACTACCGCGCAATCACATTGCTGAACGCCGCCTACAAGGTACTCTCCCAAATTTTATGCCGTCGACTAGCACCAATTGCAAGGGAGTTCGTGGGGCAGTACCAGGCGGGTTTTATGGGCGAACGCTCCACCACGGACCAGGTGTTCGCCATTCGCCAAGTACTGCAGAAGTGCCGCGAATACAACGTGCCCACACATCATCTATTCATCGACTTCAAAGCCGCATATGATACAATCGATCGGGACCAGCTATGGCAGCTAATGCACGAAAACGGATTTCCGGATAAACTGACACGGTTGATCAAAGCGACGATGGATCGGGTGATGTGCGTAGTTCGAGTTTCAGGCGAGTTTCGAGTCCCTTCGAAACCCGCAGAGGGTTACGGCAAGGTGATGGTCTTTCGTGTCTGCTATTCAGCCTCGCTTTGGAAGGGTAATACGAAGAGCAGGGATTAACACGAGTGGCACAATTTTCAATAAGTCCGTCCAGCTATTTGGCTTCGCCGACGACATAGATATTATGGCACGTAACTTTGAGAAGATGGAGGAAGCCTACATCAGACTGAAGAGGAAGCCAAGCGGATCGGACTAGTCATCAACACGTCGAAGACGAAGTACATGATAGGAAGAGGTTCAAGAGAAGACAATGTGAGCCACCCACCGCGAGTTGGCATCGGTGGTGATGAAATCGAGGTGGTAGACGAATTTGTGTACTTGGGCTCACTGGTGACTGCCGAAAATGATACCAGCAGAGAAATTCGGAGGCGTATAGTGGCTGGAAATCGTGCATACTTTGGACTCCGCAAGACGCTTCGATCGGATAGAGTTCGCCGCCGTACCAAACTGACCATTTACAAAACGCTCATTAGACCGGTAGTCCTCTACGGACACGAGACCTGGACGATGCTCGTGGAGGACCAACGCGCACTCGGAGTTTTCGAAAGGAAAGTGCTGCGTACCATCTATGGTGGGGTGCAGATGGCGGACGGTACATGGAGGAGGCGAATGAACCACGAGTTGCAACAGCTGTTGGGAGAACCATCCATCGTTCACACCGCGAAAATCGGACGACTGCGGTGGGCCGGGCACGTAGCCAGAATGTCGGACAATAACCCGGTGAAAATGGTTCTCGACAACGATCCGACGGGCACAAGAAGGCGAGGTGCGCAACGGGCAAGGTGGATCGATCAGGTGGAAGATGACTTGCGGACCCTCCGTAGACTGCGTGGCTGGCGACGTGTTGCCATGGACCGAGCCGAATGGAGAAGACTCTTACATACCGCACAGGCCACTTCGGCCTTAGTCTGAATAAATAAAATAAAATGCTTCGGAGAAATGCGAACTTTTCGCAAAGCATTTTTTCAACATTGTGCAACAGTCAATGATGCAACGCTAGCTGCTTCAACTGTACCCGAAAATCTGTGCGATATTGGTTTCCACTCGTGACTGAAGATAACCTGCGAGATGCTACGAAGAAGATGAAATACTCCACAACACCAAGACCGGATGGAATTTCCGGCATCGTATTTAAAAAGTGCATTGATGTACTTGCCCTTCCGTTGCGCTAATGCAAAAAAAGTTTCCTGTGCAGTGGGAAAGATCCTTTATGATTCCAATCTTCAGGGACCAGCACAAGATTTCACCGATATTCGCTGTCTAAAAACACTCTACGCCTCGCTAGTTAGGTCGATTAGGTCGATTCTGTGTGGTGCCCATATCAAGCGAACTGGATTGGTAGGCTGGAACGAATTCAAAAACGATTTGTATGCTATGCTTTACGGCTGCTTCCATGGAGGGACCGCTTCCATGGAGGAATCTCCCACCACTGCCCGTTGGTGTTTGCTTGGAATCAAAACACTCGAACAACGGCGGACCATTCAATAAGCTGTGACTGCTGCCAAGGTGCTGAACGGTGAAATAGACTCTCCGAATCTTCTTGCAAGGTTATCTCTGAATGCTCCTAATAAAGATAATTCAATTCAATTCAGGATACAACGTAGAAGCCTTGAACGGATGCTCGCTACAAATTTTCATCGATCTTTATACGGCTATTATAAACCGATGTCCTCTATAATAAGTGCCTTCAATGATGTGGCGTACTTGTTTGAGTTTGGTATGTCTTCGTCAGTATTTAGACAAGAAATTAAACGTTCTATGCGCCCAGTTAATGTTTGAATAGTTTAAGTAGCATTCATTAAGATTCCTGTCAGATGGATTTAAATCAAATAAATAAATAAATAGTCGGGGGAACTTTTTAGGTGGTCGATGAATTCATCTACCTTGGATTCTTGCTATCGGCCGTTAGCACGTTAGTCGTGGAATACGAAGGTGCATCATGTTGAATTCGGGTCTACATACTACGGACTTCAGAAGAATCTGGGGTCAAAAAAGATTAACACCTGCACGCTCATAAGACCGATAGTCCTCTACGGACATGAAACTTGGACAATGCTCGAGGAGGACTTGCAAGACCTCGGAGTATTCCAGAGACGTTAGCTAAAGCCGGAAGGGAACGATGGGCAGGGCATGTTGCAAAAATGCTGGACATCAACCCTGTAAAGATGGTGTTCGCTTCCAACTCGGCGTGGAGCGCAGTGAGCGAAATGAGCTGACCAGATTCCAGGTACAGACTTTGCGAGCGTGGGGCCCAATCGAGGATGTAGAGATCCGTGTCAAATTCTTGATTCAGGATACATTACTTTTAGGCAGTTATAAATACTTGACAGCAGATGATGTAACTTATCTTACGGTTGCTTTTCATTGCAACAAACGTTTTTAATGCATAGTACCACAATTTCTATGATTGCTCCATCCTTCGATTTCTCAGAGCAAAATACTCAGTCAACGATTCATAGACAATTGGTGTAGCCAAATTAACCGACGCAACAGGGTGATTAGTATCAAGGTCAACCAGGGTCTCGTCTGGCAATGGAATTTTGAAGCGCAATAAAGCGACGTCGTTTGTCCGGACAAGATCCAGGGGGATGTCACAATTTCATCCACAATTCATACACTTGTCTCGATCCGTCCAGCGTTACATACGATACATAACAGTATCAACCGTAGTAGTTTAGTCGGAAAACAATGTTATATGTAGCATAAATTGCCATAATTTAATTGAAGTGTTTATATAATTTATCCCGTGGTGAATTTCAAATTCACCACATGCTTTTCTATTCCAATTTACGAAAGTCCAAATTAGACGAAATAATGCTTGTACAATGCTGAAAATGAAGTTGATTGCTCAACACAAGTAAGCCAATTAATTTTGTAAAGCTGCTCATTGTCATGTTTTATGATGGTGATGAAGTTGATCTCGCCACAAACCCATACAAAGGTTTGACCTGGACGAGTTATCTTTAGGAAAATTTATTAAGATCAACGTTATCGGTTTGCTTGAGAAGTTCGGCCGGGGGCTGGTCCTTCTTTGCAGTCTTGTCTTTCAGCTCCGTAATGGCTTTTCTATCCTCATCTAGTGTAGACGGATTCACTGTTTATTCATCATTGCACGTCAACATCCGTCTTTGAACAAAGTCCCGCAGTATTCCTTTCACTTGAAAGTCGCTTTAGTTTTGTCTGTCAGCAAATTACCTTCTACAGTGCCTATCATTTCTCGTCTTGTTGTACTCATTGATCCATGAATGAGCATTCATAGATGATAGATGTTCTCGTTCACGCTAGTTTCACTTATCCGAGCTTCTGGCGGTACCAATTTTAGTCTGACATTGACACGACGATTTTCAACAAAATTCCGGTTAAAACTGCAGGTTTGTTTAAAATTTTTTGTTTCAAAAGAATAATGATTCTAAAGTTGACCTTAAACATTCAAAAGACTCGATTGATCAAATCAAACGAGAGAAAAAATGTCTGAGCGAGCTAAATTTTCCATCAATCAATCTCAACTTATCAAAAAATCTTTGTTAGCGGTTATATAGGTTCTTAGGAAGAAATAGCTATTTAACACTATTTTCAACTTGTCTAACGTTCTTTCGAATGCACTGAACGTTTCGGCCTTTCAATCGTGGTAATTGTGTGGCTCAACACAGTAGCGGAGACTGGAAAGGCTCCATCCCCTTTTCCAATTTCCGATGATTCACATCCAAAAATAAATCGGTTTTCGCACAGACTCTTCAAGAAATATATAATTTAACCTTACTGATGTGTGACAGTCTGTAAATTGTTGTTGTTATTGATTTTTTGGAGTGCTGTCAAAAATCTAATTATAAAATACATATCCGGGGGGACATGATCCCTCTCCAAGAACTTGCTTCGAAAAGAGTGGAAGGTTGTTCTCTGATTTTTTAAAAATATTTTTCTTCCAAAATAAGCAGATTTTTCGACTTGCTGTGCGCATTTTTGAACGATTTTAGTTAAGAAATTCGACAACGCATGCTATCTTAGAATTTGTGGGGACTTGATCCCCTATCTATGTCATGTCTTAATCGAATCTGTCATTTTTACGAAAAAATAGCTGCCTGAGAACAAATTTATATTGTTTTGAATTTTCTCGTCAGATATGGGTGACTATGAGGGATCAAGTGTCCCCATATTGAGACAACTATTTAAAAATAAAATAACCTAAAATTGTGATAAAATGGTGACATTTTTATCAGTGAAGTTGTATAAAGCTGTGAAAAAATATAGCATTCGGTCATTGTTAGGGGAAGTTGTTCCAATTTTGCGTGGCCACTAAAAAAATCTTTAGGAGAGTGAATACCAGTGATTAGAAATGTTAAACAAATGCCCTGGGATTGTCATTACTAATTTTCTAATAACTTTCTCAAAAGTTATTTACAATTCGGATCTTTTGATTAACATGTAACCCTTTAAGGAACTTTGCCAAACAGATCATTGTTCTAATTACAAAGTGTGAGGCATGATAACGAAATTGAAAAAATGTCACGGAATGTCATGAGCATGACAATGACATCAATTTCAGGGCTTTTTCAGGAACTTTAAGGACTAAATGTTTATATAAAACATACAGTTTGTTGTAAATAACTTGTGAAAAAAGTTATTACATATTAGTCCAATGACATATCGATATAACATTTCACGTCACTGGTCAAAACACACAAACTGTCCTGTAGAATAAATACGGTTGGCAATTCAAAAAATAACTCACCACATAACGATCATTTGTCTTCAAACTAAAAAACGCAATAAACTTGATTGGAAAAGCACTCAGACTCGGTTTCTTAGACACCACTGAAACAGGTCGGTTGTGTTAGAGTTGTTGTTGCACAATAAAGTAGTTTTCTGATAGGACTTACTTATTTTTGCACATTAGATGAACGGATTACTATTACATTATTTTTATTAGTATAGCGACACGAGTTATCAAAACTTTTTGGGACAATATTTGGAGCACTTGTTGCCAAATTACAGCTTACGATTTTCATTTGAAGGAGCACATTATAGCTGCCTACCTTACGGCTTTTACAAACGATTTATAGTGGATAATGCACCAACCTTTCATGGGCTGAAAAAGCATCCGCCACCAGAGCTAAGATTAGGAAAATTTGCCGAACATAAAGTCCATTTCGTTCAAGATTTTTGATGGCTTAATGCTTAAATACGATATTTGAACAATAATTGTGGTTCCTGACTACTTGGCGTAATAACCAATAGCAAACAAGCTGCCTGATGGCATAATTTTGGTTAAAGCTTCAATATATGAAGATTTACAACGATAAATGTGCTCAACCACAGCATATTAGGCTAATGGTTGAGCCATGCAGCCTATATGAATCAAACAGAACGGAACTCAAGTTAATGCCTAAAGCCAAACGATTTCTGCAATAGATATCCACTAATGATAGCTCTGTGAAGTAGGATATTGACAAACAGCTGAAAGGATACGGGGCAAACACAGAACAGAATCGAACAGGACACTTCCCGGCACTGACCAGCATTGCCGTTGTTGGTTAGTCATACACCACATAAAACTAAAGAAACCAAACGGGAGCAATAAATAAAGGAACACAAAATGTAGTAAGACCAATAATTTTCATCTGTATTTACAAATCCTCTTCTTTCGGTTTAACATTGTTTTCTTCACTATCTTTTCTCTGTCCATTTAAAATTGTTAAATTAAAAAACAAATAATGTTCCACATTCTCGCTCTTTTTCGCATTAGTTCCTCTCGGCTATGTACAAGTAGTCTGTTTGAAATAAAAAGAAAGATAAACTATACCAATAGTCATAAATATATGGTTGTATTTTGCTCCTAAAGTAAGAATAAGAATAATAGGGTTTAAAAAATTAAATAAGTCAACTCTTAAAATAGAGTTATTTGATTTGTTTCACTTCTTGCGTTACAAAGTTTATTTCTCTTATGTTATTCCTTACACAAAACAAAAAAATGTTTTAAGTTGAACTATGCTACGCGAAATTCACCTTATGAACTGGCTTCTATATCCATATTATATGTTAGCAACGGTTTATTTTCTGGCTATTGTGTAAGGGTTTGTTTGTTTGTAGATTTTATTCAAGCGTGCCTCCTCGGGCACTATAAAATATAAAATTCTTAACTAATTAAAAAATCTTTCTGTAAAACAAACGTATCAATTGTAAGGGGATTACCTTCCTTATTGTTGTTTCTAACATATAAGTATGTATTTGTCTGTTTATTCTCTTAAATTAATTATTCACATAGTTTCGCGCTTCCAACGTTCACTGTAACTGTAATTGATTCTCACTAAGGATTCCGATCATCCTTATTGCATCAACATCGATGCAATTCTGCCAAAGGAATAAAAAGGAAAATTTAAAATGAATAGCGTGGTTTGTGTGATTTTAAATCCCGCTCCATGCGATTGATGGAGTTGCACGAGATATACCAAAATAGTTTAATTTCACCACGAAATAGCAATCATTATTTTACTCGCGTTTTCTTCTTGCTTCAACTTATTCTATTTTGATTATGTACAACAATTGATTTTTCTTTTTCTGTTATTGTATCCCAAAAATGGTATGCATACAAAAATTCTTCTTTCATCTTGCTGGCATTACCAACAATTTTGACAAAATCCCTCAGAGATTCTTTACTTAAACCTATAAATTTTTGTAGAACTAGTCAAACTTTCGCTGCGAAAGTTGGACCATTCTCTAACGCCCCACAAACGACATGGGAAAAAATGTCCGTTTTTCACTCAAATTCTCTATGAGTTCCGGCATTGCCAAACTCCCAAACAATGGATTGTGCTGAAGGCTGATGAGCAGTGGAATAACTTGACGCAGCCACAACCAACTGACCATGCTGCTGCTGTTGTTGCTGCTGAGGCTGTTGCTGCAGTGGTGGGGGTTGATGACGGTAGTACAGCTGCTGAGACGGAGCAGCAGGACCGCAACCCCCCGCCACGTCCTGTTGGTAGATCTCGTTGCTACTGCTGCTGTTGTTGTTATTGTTGTTGTTGTGGCTATTGTTATAGTACAAGTAACGGTAGGAGGACGTCATCGACTCATCACCACTGGCAGCGGCAGAACTTCCAACATCGTGCCGATGATGCGCCTGGTGGTGGCGGCTCTACGTTTCGCGTTCCTTTTTCACCTTCAGCTCCTCGCCGAGGATGGTGGCGATTTCGCCCTGCATGAACGCCCACGGTATCGTCGAGTTGGCCAGCGGGCACTTCTCACCACTCGGACAGTACACCTCGGCGCCAGAGCCCTGCGGGGGAGGAAATAGAATTGCAGGATGATTAACAAATTGTATACTAGGTTATAAGACATGTATTAAAATTATAAAATTGAATAATTTCAATTTCCTAAAAGAGGCTTATTATTATTAGGTACGTAAAGGACTTTTCAGGCCTTTCAACCCCTTCCCCACAATCGTATTTTTATTTTCATTTTGTTTTGATGCATGCAAGAAAATGGCAGACCCCTTTCCTGAATAAGTATTTTACGTAATTACAAAATTAGTGTATGATACCAGAGGAGATGGCGTGAAAATCGGCAGTTTTCTTACGATCTCGTTGGATGCTCTTCCATGATTTTCATTTAAAATTAGTGAATTAGCTATACGTTCATCAAAAATATCTGAACTTTTCTTTGAATACAATTATATACAAATTTTGGAGGATCTTCCGGACGAAAATTTGGAGGAACTGCCAGACGAGATCTTAGTAGAACATCCGGATGACATCCTAGAGGAACTTCCGGACGGAACCCTGAATGAACTTATGGACGAAATCGTGGAGGAACTTCCGAACGAAATCCTGTAGGAACTTCCAGACAAAATCCTGGAGAACCTCCTGGAGGAACTTCCGGACAAAATTCTGGAGGAAATGGAGGAATTAATAGAAGAACTAACGAACGAAATCATAGAAGAACTACCGGACGAAATAATGGAGAAACTTGGAGGAACTTTCGAATGAAAAACTGAAGAACAAAATCCTGGAGAGCTGCTGGAGAAAATCCTGGAAGAACTTTTGGACGAAAACCTGGAGGAACTTCCAAACGAAATCCTGGAGAAACTTCTGGATGAAATTCTGGAGGAACTTCCGGACGAAATCCTGGAGGTCCTTTTGGACAAAATCCTGGAGGAACTTCTTTGAATCTTTCGTATACAGTGTTGATCTGATTTTGTCGCTCCCCAATTTTGTCTACACGGGATTTTATCACGTTTTCGACCCGATTTTATCATGTCCCGATTGAACCGATTTAATTTTAGTCGTTCTTTTTATTTTTGTAAATAATACCGCAAAATAATGATTTTCATGAAATAAGTTCCGGACGAAATCCTGTACGATTTCCTAAGTGAAATCGTGGAGGAACTTTCGAAATCCTGAGAAACTCCAGGATGAAATCCTGGAGGAACTTCCGGACGAATTCCTGGAAGAACTTCCACA
Organism: Armigeres subalbatus; assembly: GCF_024139115.2. Taxonomy (NCBI): domain Eukaryota; kingdom Metazoa; phylum Arthropoda; class Insecta; order Diptera; family Culicidae; genus Armigeres; species Armigeres subalbatus. Next base: position 127,695,281 of record NC_085141.1, read on the forward strand.
GGAATTCCTGGAGGAACTTCCGTACGAAATCCTGGAGGAACTTCTACACGAAATCCTGGAGAAACTTCCGGATAAAGTCCTGGAGGAACTACCAAAAAAATCCTGGAGGAACTTTCGGAAAACCTGAAGCAACTTCTGGACGAAATCCTGGATGTACTTCTGGACGAAATCCTGGAGGAACATCAGGACGGAATCCTGAAAGAACTTCAGGACGAAATCCTGAATAAACTTACGGACGAAATCGTGGAGGAACTTCCGAACGAAATCCTGCAGGAACTTCTAGACGAACTTCCGGACGAAATCGTGGAGGAACTTTCGGACGAAATCCTGTAGAAACTTCTCCCGGACGAAATCCTGGAGGAACTTCCGGACGAAATGTTGAAGGAACTACCGGACGAAATCCTGAAGGAACTTCTGGACGAAATGCTGGAGGAACTTCCGGACGAAATCTTGGAGGAACTTTCGGACGAAATCATGAAGGAACTTCTGGACGAAATATTGGAGGTACTTCCGGATGAAATCCTGAGGGAACTTCTGGACGAAATCCTGCAGGAAATGTTGGGCGAAATGTTGGGGGTTCTTCCAGACAAAATCCTGGAGGAACTTCTGGACGAAATCTCGGAAGATCTTCCGGACGAAATCGTGGAAGAACTTCCGGGTGAAATACTGTAGGAACTTCTGGGCAAAATCTTGGAGGATCTTTCGGAAGAAATCCTGGAGGAACTTCCGGACGATATGCAGGAGGAGCTTCCAGACGAAATCGTGAAGGAACTTCCGGACGAAATCCTGAAGGAACTTTCGGACGAAATCGTGGAGGAACTTCCGGATGAAATCCTAGAGGAGCTTCCAGACAAAATACGGGAGGATCTTGCGGACGAAATCGTGAAGGAACTTTCGGACGAAATCCTGTAGGAACTTCTAGATGAATTCCTGGAGGAACTTCCGGACAAAACTCTGGACGAACTTCTAGACAAAATCCTGGAGGAACTTCCAGACGAAATTCTGGAGGAACTTCCGTACGAAATCCTGGAGGAACTTCCACACGAAGCTCCTCCATGATCTTCCGGATCAAGTCCTGGAGGAATTACTGACAAAAAATCCTGCAGGAACTCTCGGACGAAAACCTGGAGCAACTTCTGGACGAAACAGTGTAGGAACTTCTGTACGAATCGTTGGAGAAACTTCCGGACGAAATGTTGGAGGAACTTCCGGACGAAATTTTGGAGGATCTTCCGGACGAAAACTTGGAGGAACTGCCAGACGAGATCTTAGTAGAACATCTGGATGACACCCTGGAGGAACTTCCGGACGGAATCCTGAATGAACTTACGGACGGAATCGTGGAGGAACTTCCGAACGAAATCCTGTAGGAACTCTTGCAGGAACTTCCAGACGAAATCCTGGAGAACCTCCTAGAGGAACTTCCTGACAGAATTCTGGAGGAACTTCATAGAAAAAAAAATCATAGAAGAACTAACGGACGAAATCATAGAAGAACTACCGGACGAAATCTTGGAGAAACCTCCGGACTTTCGGACGAAAAACTGAAGGATAAAATCCTGGAGAGCTGCTGGAGAAAATCCTGGAAGAACTTTTGGACGAAAACCTGGAGGAACTTCCAAACGAAATCCTGGAGTAACTTCCGGATGAAATCCTGCAGGAACTTCTAGACGAACTTCCGGACGAAATCGTGGAGGAACTTCCGGACGAAATCCTGTAGAAACTTGTTGATGAAATTCTGGAGGAACTTCCGGACGAAACCTTGAAGGAACTTCTGGACGAGATCCTGGAGGAAATGTTGGAGGATCTTCTGGGCGAAATGTTGGGGGTTCTTCCGGACAAAATCCTGGAGGAACTTCTGGACAAAATCTTGGAGCATCTTCCGGATGAAATCCTGGAGGAACTTCCGGACGAAATCGTGAAGGAACTTCCGGACGAAATCCTGAAGGAAATCCTGGGTGAAATCCTTGAGGAACTTCTGTACGAAATCCTGGAGAAACTTGTGGACGAAATGGTGGAGGAACTTCTGGATGAAATCCTGGAGGAACTTCTGGAGGAACTTCCAGACGACATCCTAGAGGAACTTCCAGACAAAATCGTGGAGGAACTTTCGGACGAAATCGTGGAGAAACCTTCGAACGAAATCCTGTAGGAACTTCTAGATGAATTCCTGCAGGAACTTCCGGACGAAACTCTGGATGAACTTCTAGATGAACTCCTGAAGGAAATTCTGGAGGAGCTTCCGTACGAATTCTTGGAGGAACTTCCACACGAAATCCTGGATGAACTTACGGATTAAGTCCTGGAGGAATTACCGAAAAAAATGCAGGAACTCTCGGACGAAAACCAGGAGCATCTTCCGGACGAAATGTTTGAGAAACTTCCGGATGAAATGTTGGAGAAATTTCAGGACGAAATCTCGGACGACATCCTGGAAGAATTTCCGGACGAAATTCTGGAGGAACTTCCGGACGAAATCCTGAAGGAACTTCTGATGCAATCGTTGAGGAACTTCCGGATGAAATCCTGCAGGAGCTTCTAGACGAAATCTTGAAGGAACTTCCGGACGAAATCCTGAAGGAACTTCTGGACGAAATCCTGGAGGAACTTCTGGACGAAATATTGGAGAATCTTCTGGTAGAAATGTTGGAGGATCTTCCGGACGAAATCCTGGAGAAACTTCTGGACGAAATGTTGGAGGATTTTCCGGACGAAATCGTGGAGGAACATCCGGACGAAAGGAACTTCTGTAGGAACTTCTGGACAAAATCGTGGAGGAACTTTCGAAAGAAATCCTGGCGTAACTTCCGAAGGAGTTCCTGAAGGAACTTCCGCAGACCATCCTGGAGGAACTTCTGGACGACATCCTGGAGAAACTTCCGGACGAAATCGTGGAGGAACTTCCGGACGAAATCCTGTAGGAACTCCTGGATGAACTTCCGGACGAAACTCTGGAGGAACTTCCGTACGAAATCTTGGAGGAGCTTCCACACGAAATCCTGGAGGAACTTTCGGATCAAGTCTTGGAGAAACTACCGAAAAAAATTCTGCAGGCTTTGTGACGAAAACCTGGAGCAACTTCTGGACGAAATCGTGGAGAAACTTCTGGACGAAATGTTGGAGGAACTTCCGGACGAATAGTTGGAGGAACTTCCAGACGACATCCTGGAGGAATTTCCGGACGAAATTCTGGAGGAACTTACGGACAAAATCGTTGAGGTTCCGGATGAAATCCTGAAGGAACATCTGGACGAAATCTTGGAGGAACTCCTGGATGAAATCTTGGAGGAACTTCCAGATGAAATTCTGGAGGAACCTCCTTACGAAATCCTGGATGAACTTCCGGACGACATCCTGGAGGAACTTGTGCATGAAATCCTGAAGGAACTTCCGGAGAAATTCCCGGATGAACTTCCGAAGGAGTTCCTGGAAGAACTTCCGGACGAAATTCTGGAGGATCTTCCGGACGAAATCTTGGGGGAACTTCCGGACAAAATTCTGAGGAACCTTCGGACGAAATCCTGGAGGAACTTCCGGACGAAATGCTGGAGAAATTTCATAAAGAAATCCTGGAGGAATTTTCGTAGGAACTCCTGGATGAACTTTCGAAGGAATTTTGGAGGAACTTGGGGACAAAATTCTGGAGGAACTTTAGGATGAAAACTTGAAAGACTTTCGGAAAAAATCCTGGAGAAACTTCCGAAAAAATATCTGGAGGAATGTCCAGGAAGACGTAGAAAAATTAATTCGTGGAGGTATTTCTAAGGAAATTCCAATTCCACGCCGCCGGTGGTAAGATTTAAATCAGCGCGCAGGTCTATTTCCGTTGATGTGCTTCTCATTCCAACAGTAAATTAAAGAATTGCTAGTCTTTGAAGCTGTTTTAACATCCTTTGGACCTCGAAACGTTTAGTCCTAGCAATACTTTTGAGCTATAATATTCGGCATTCTATTAGGCACTCTATCTATCTAATTCAGAGTACTTACAAATAAATCTCACAAACAGACATTCTCGCAATTTGCACATAAAAGACATTCTCTTAAAATTTAAGTTTGGATCGTAAAGTAGCCGTAACAGATATCACGACACGATACTCGAAAACGGATCCTAGTTGTAATAGCAACACTATAGTTGTCTCAGAATCTTGATATACGATAAGAGATGTTTGTTGCACCAACGAAGAATAAACATACCTGTCGTTTGATGCTCTCGCGGCTGCAGGGGAAGCAGAACTTGTGATGCCCGACGGAGGGGCACTGCACGAAGTGCGTGTCTTCCAACCGTTCCTGACAGAGGGTACATTTGAGTGTCGGATTCGGTGCGGGAGCTGGGGCAGGTCCACCGGGGGCGCTGTTCGGTGCGGGACCATTGATTCCCGGTGGTGCTCCGGGTCCTACTGGGCCTGGTCCGACGGGACCTCCCGGTCCGCCGGAACCGGGCGCACCCGCTGGTCCGGCGACGCCGTCCGATGGAGGTTGCGAACCGGGCTGTGATTGTTGGGGCTGACCGGGCGGACCTTGAGCTATGGAAGGTTGTCCGAGGGGTCCGAGCGTGACCGGTGGTGTGCCAGCGTTACCGTTGGGACCGCTGCCGTTCGGAGTGGTGGCACCGCCAGAGTTCGACTGCGCTGCCTCGGTTGATGTGACTGTTGTACTGGATACGTGCCGCGAACCGGACGACCGTCTACCACTGGACGAACCTGTAACGGAACGGAGACGTTGAGTTACCGTCGAATGTTTGTATGAGTCGAAGAAGATTCGTACAAGCAACAGAATGAGGTACAGAAAATCATGCAAGGCGAGAATTCATGCAACAATAAGAAAGCATGGAGGGTTTTTGTGTTGGTGCGTGATAGCTGATGGAATGAACATAAATATGTTAGTTCATTTTTATAATTTAATTTACTATTCATGATACTAGACTAGGTTGAATAACCTTAAGTAATTAGCGACATTTGTTTTGCTCTATGATATCTGTAATATTGCTACGACGAAGATGCGATGATTGTTGATGAGCTAGAGTCGAGGGAGAAAACCACCTACCGGAACTGTTGGGCGAATGTTGGGAGCCTCGGGAAGCCGTTCGTGGTGGTGGCGGTCCCGGTGGGCTGGGGCCGTTGCGTGGGCTACCAGGTGGCAGCGTTTCGGTGATCGACATTAGATTGGCCATGGGGCTCTGAAGGGGAGCCACCGATGGGGTTGGTGGTGTAGAATCGCCCATCGAAACTGGCGGAATCGGTATCACGGTCGGGTACACTGCAATTAGACACGACGACAAAGAAAGAAAAATGATACAAACGTGTCGGTTGTTGCGCTACACTACGGCGCAAATCATTTGCGGATTAGGAGGTTACGAATCGAAAGTTTAATCTCACTCAGTGTACAAACAGTGCGATTATTCAGCAACGGGAACAAAGTCGCTAAACCGTTAGGAGCACGTAACCCTGCATGCAGGGAGTCGTTGAGGTGTATTTAATCAACAGTGTTCCAAACATAGACATGCTGGCATCAGTCGGTCGCGGATACAATAGAAGGAGCGTTATCAGCCGCAATGTCTACCTTTGCCACGCTGATAAGTGATAAGCGAGTAGCAGCATACTAAACAACAACGACGAACAACTGCCGGTCGATAGTGAAAGATGACCGAGCAGAAGGAAAGTTCGCTCTGCAGGCTTTAGACGTAGAAATAATCGTCGAGTGAGATAAGCTCGGGGCATTCCATTGGCTGTTGATAGTACGTATTTACTCAGAACACAACGCTCCACATACGCCATATGCCATATAATGAGTGTCATTATCGCAGTTCGGGGCTATCAGTGCAGTGGTACGAAGCAATGGCAGTAAAACACTAGTTCACGAAAAAATATAATCAATGTAGTAATCTTGAAATCAAGCCAAAATCAGTGGAATAAGAGCAGTAGTATGAGATTTCTTCTAGACTTATAAAAACAACTCCTATTTAATGTTTATTTCACACAACTGATAGTGTAAAAGTTTGGATAAAAAATTGCTTGATATGACATATTTGCTTGATATGACATAGATATGACAATGTAAAAGCATCATCCTTGTACATACTACCAACAAACATTTTCTAAGCACATTATTTGATTGAAAATGGAAAAAATATATTTTTGAAGCAATTATTACTCTAGTTGGTAGCTTAAAAACGCCGAAAACTAGTGTAATAATTTTCCATAACCGCCATTCGGTCAATAGTAGGCACTGTGTGAACAGCTGAAATGAGCAGAAAAAAACAGCGTGGCGAGATCATGTGTCGGAACGTGGCCGAGTTGGTTTTGAATTTTGTTTTGCTTCGCACGATAACTTTGTGTACACACGTAATTTAGCATCAGCAGCAGCACGGAGGAACTCTGCTGACGACTCACTCCTATTGCTCGGAATTACGTCATAGTTAGTTGGTAGGAATGCGCAACCGAGGGGAAGAAAGAGGGTTCGCAAACAGTGCCTTATTTGATTTATACTTTTTTTTGCCTCTGTGTGCTTGCAGACTTGTTTGCACGTGACAACTATTATCGGAATGAAGACCAACTGCGTCGTTGCACTGAATTGATATTGACCTTGATCGTTTGGCTACGATTTACAATCAGCAAGGTCAATAAACCTGCAAGTGGAGGCAATTGCGGTTCGGGCGAATGAAGTTCAATGATTGTCAGCGGGTTTTGTAGATAACTCTTTCTTGCAGAGATAGCTATAAATGTACGTACTTGTAATGTTTTCGTCACATAATATTTCCCACAGATTTTTTCCCATGTTTTATATAACCGGAGATATTCGCAACGATAATAAAAAATTCTGCCCCAGTTGTAGGGAAGCAAAATCCATCAAAAGTTCCATCATTCACAGTTGTTACAATGTGAATGTTAACAAATATTTACTGATCCATGTTTGCACCAAGCTGCTTTTTGAATGTAAAATTTTGTTCGTAAAAGATAAACAGAAATAATTTCTTATCAATTCATGCATATGTACATTTGCTAAATATCCACAGTTATGAGGTTGCGGGATATCCGACACGAATTGTGATCAACTGAATCTGTTAATCAAACTCTTGGATAGATAAATGGGATTTTTTTGTTGGTGCTTGGTGCATCTCGGTAAAACCCCATCCATTAATTTAACATTTATTAGAGTGATTATGCATTACAGCCACAAATCGGCTATCTTGAAAACTACATCCTATTTCCAGTATTTTTTAGGCCGAGTATTTCAATCTTTCCCCCACTTCCATTATTTTTGCCTTTCTCGTACACTAAGTGTACCGAAAGGCTGTATGTTCACTCCAAAAACAAACATTTCGGGGCGATCCATATACCACGTGGACAACTTCGGGTGGAGAGAGGGTATGTAAAATGTCCATGATTCATTCAAATTTTTGAAAATTTATTTGAGCAATTGTCCACGCGGGGGAGGGGGGGGGGAAGGGTGCGTTCTGAATCAGAACGCTTATTTTTGGCAAGCGAGTTTCAGTAAAGTACTTGACGACTTTGATAATTGCAGCAACTGATTGATCATGTGAATCTGAAATCTTGCTGAGCTATTAATAAAATATTTCAAGCACGTAAATTCACGTTCCACTAGCCCTAGAGCAAGAGAGAGCTATGATAGTTAGGTGTATGAAATAGATCGGGGCCCTTCTTAGCCTAGCGGTAAGACGCGCGGCTACAAAGACCATGCTGAGGGTTGCTTGGTTCCATTCCCGGTGCCGGTCTAGACAATTATCGGATTGGAAATTGTCTCGATTTCCCTGGGCATAAAAGTATCATCGTGTTAGGCTCATGATATATGAATGCGAAAATTGTACCTTGGCTTAGAAACCTCGCAGTTATTAACTGTGGAAGTGCTGAATGAACACTGAATGAAGCTGCGAGGCGGCAACGTCCCAGTGGGGGATGTAATGCCTTACGAGTCATTTTTCACAAATTTATTTTTAAATGAATTAACAAATGGAGTAAGCTGGTTAAATTTAGCTAAAAATTGGCAAATGATTTGGTCCCACAATGAACTAGGACGGTGGCTATTTTCCATAGTTCCTAAAGTTTCTGCGCGAGCGTGGTTCAGAGGTGAGGACATAAGTCGAGGCTTCATTCGCACGATGTCGAGACTTATGTCCAATCACTATTCACTAAACACACATCTCTACAGAATAAACCTGGTCGATAGCAACCTATGTAGGTGCGGAGCCAGTTACGATGATATCGATCACGTAGTTTGGTATTGCTCGGAAAATGACGCCTCCAGAGAGCAACTATTGGATACCCTTGTGGCCCGAGGTAAACAACCCTTCCGGGATATAAGAGGTGTTTTGGGAGAACGCGATGTGATATATATGCAGGCCATCTATGCCTTCCTTTGCTTGGCTGACATCAAAGTTTAATGCCTATATTCTTCTCTTTCTCAGGTTTTTTTCTTGTCCGATTCTGTTTCTCTGTACCATGTACCACGAAGCTCTGGCCATCCGGAAGATGCTCCCTGACGAACCAAAATCGAGCACGACGCGACGCAAAACCATTTTCAACGTTCAACGTCAAACGCCCGGATGAGCAGCTGAAATAACCTAAACCCAAATCCCTACCCCGTCCGTCCTGTATTTAGTAATTTTTAACCTTGAGTCGCCACGAGTATTATGGTCTATGTCCCCTCCCAACTAACTGTTAAGATAAGATGATATACCATGTAAAAATATCATACTTGAGAATTTCGGCTCCGCAAAGTGTCACACACGACTGAGCCTACCAAATAAATGAACTGGTTAAAAAAAATGTATTCAATTCAATGCCAAGTCATCCAAAGATTCCAAGAATTGGAGTACAGGCTGAGGTCAATCCGCATAACGAAAGATCTATTTGCTACTTTAAGAAATGGAGCATGCTCTTAGTGATCATTTGAATCAAATAGGATTTGATTTCATGTTTAATTTATCCAAATAAATTCTATGGATCACAAAGTGCATGAACCATCTGTGGGAATATCTAACAGTCATTGAGGCGTATACTCCAGGAAATACTTGGATGACCTGACACATAACAATGTTTGAAGGATTATCCAATTTGGAATGGATTTGGATCAAAATGGATTGAAAATGGCATAAAATATTTTGAAAGGAGAAAACTGTACTGTTCTGGGTACGCGTGTAGACTCTAAGCCATGTACTCCAGGGAATTTTTCAATGACTTGGTACAGAACAGTGTTTGAAGGCGTATTCAGTTTGGTTCTATGGATCAAAAATGGCATGAACTACTTTTGGAAAGAAATTCGTTTCACTGCTTGGGTCTCCACAGCTTGCCTGGCTATAGTAAAGTTGAAGAAGTTGCTCTTGTTGACATCCAACGATTTGAATGAAGATGAAATCCAATATAGAGGAGTGTTGGACCCCTTCGTTCACCTTATTCTGCATATCAAAGCGCCGTTGCATTTGTGGGGCGAAATCATTAACGAAAGTTGTTTACATGCTTCACAGTAGGGCTGCCAGAGCAGCCAACGGTTTGGTACACGTTCAATCCAACCCAAAAAGAACTCATTGATTACGATGATAGAATACATTCTTGCCTCATCTCAGTGATTACCAGAATATGGTTAGACAAAGCTCTATTTATGCAGGTCTCAGGGCATCCATTTTTTGGTAATTCAGACGATTGAGAGATTTTTCGTAGTCAACCCGAGCAGAAGCCATGAACAGAATAACAAAACATGATATGGATTTGATTGATATAAGAGATAAAAGAACAAGCAACAATATCAAAACTTTGCACCGAAATATCATTTAAATATCAAGATATGCTATGGATAAGAACAAACTAATGGCATGTGATATTGATCACTTATTACAAATAGCATAATTTGATCTCCTTATGATATTTTAGTGCAAAATATTGATATTGTCGTTCGATCTTTTATCTCTTATATCAATCATGTGCATATCTCATGGTGCTATCTAATCAACATTTGATATTATTCAGCTATTATCGTCTACCCGGGAATAGAAGGACTCTTGGAATTCATTGACCTGCACTAGGATGGTACGGAGCGTAACACATGACCATCTTCTTCTTATGTATTATTATTATTATTGGCATTACATCCCCCATTGCCGCCTCGCAGCTTAGTACTCATTAAGCACTTCCACAGTTGTTAACTGCGAGGTTTCTAAGCCGAGTTATCATTTTTGCATTCGTATATAATGAAGCTAACTCGATGGTACATTCATGTCCAGGGAAAAGAAAATTTTCAACCCGAAAATGTCCTAGACCAGACCGGGAATCGAGCCCAGCCACTTTCAGCATGGTCTTACTTTGTAGCCTCGCATCTTACTGCACGGCTAAGGAAGGCCCCAACACAGGATTTTACCTGCACGTGTCTATCTTCTCCTGTATTCGTTTAAGGATAACTTTGATGTTGATGATTGAACCAACAGACGAATGTCACCGGTTATTGCGGCTTTATCTCCTTTGTCGACCAAACTGCGCTCGCTAGCCCTGTCTGTAGCAACATTTTACTTCCTTTTCTAGAGCCGAATACTGTTGATGGACCTTGTGGCTAGTTTCGACGAAGGCATTCATGAGGGCCATCTTCTGCTCTTCAGCAGTCACCTTCCGGAACATCAGTCGCTCAAGGGCCAATTTCTTCAACGAACGATTTTCATCTCATCCGTTATATTAAATAAATGAACAAGTAAACAAGCATTTATATGGAATTCGTATTATGGAAACCTGAACCTAATTGCATGTTGGGAAGTGCATGTTCTTGATTAACATGCCGAATACTGCGATCAAGAAATCTTTAGAATAATGATTTTAAACAGCAGGTTTCCGGCAGTCTTCTAAGCGATTTTTACAATTCTTTCACGGTTGTCTTATCCACCATTCTAGGGATCACCATTTCTTTGTTAGATTTAGCTGGAATACGGATGCTGTCATTTAAAATGTTGAAAATTTCGATTTATCAAATTCAATATGAATAAAATTGACCGATAAGAAGAATTTCAAAACGGAAATAAACCCAGCATGTCCATACGAGTCCCAAGAGTCCTTGTTATCTGCAGTCCAACTTAGTTTGATGCAGATGTTCTAAATTCTCCAAATTGCTCTGGAGTTCAGATCATTTGGTCAACCAGGGCAACTACGCCTGGTTTCAAACCGAAATCAACCCTAACATTTCCTCTGAGTTATTTTTGCCTGAAAACAGTCATGGTGACATTTAAGTATTGTGATATCTTAGAATATCGTAATAACTGTAGGGACTTGGTTCCTACGATTTATGGACAAGATGGAATCGTTCTTTCGGACGATAGAATTGACCGTCGAGGTTGGCTGTCTGATTATCACTAAAAACTATATTTACAGAATTGATATTCAAGGATGTGTATGTGTAACAAATTCATTTTTGGATGTGTAATGTGTTTGATGTGACGCGTACGCCACAGTACTCCCCCCATAGATTCACCAGTATTGGCGAGGGATCTTCACGCGACGACCAGATCGTGTTTGAAATGCACCTGGTTCTGTCGTTTCGTTAGCTGGCTGTGTTGGTTGTCTTTCGGTAATTTGCTCATCTGCCTGTAAAAAGGCTGCTTTGAGCCGATCGATGGATATCGTAGTGGACTTGCCATTGACATCCACGATAAAAACTTTCTTCTTTCGACGGATCACTCGGTATGGGCCATCGTAAGGCTGCGTAAGTGGTGGTTTGATTGCTCCCACTTTTACGAAAACGTGACTGCATGTAGATAACTGCTTCTGCACGAAAGCAGATTCTCTCGAATGGTTGCTAGTTGGTGTTGGCCTCAGCTTCGACATCGTCGCTTTCAAGTCGGCGACAAATTCAGGTGTTGGTGATTTGCTCTCAACAGGAACGAAAAATTCCCCAGGTAGCCGAAGCGTTGTACCATATACTAGCTCTGATGCGGTTGCTTGTAGGTTCTCCTTCAACGACGATCGTATTCCCAGAAGCACAATAGGAAGCACTTCGCTCCAACGAGAAGTTTGATGGCACATTATTGCTGCTTTGAGTTGGCGGTGTGTGCGCTCGATCTGACCATTTGCTTGCGGGTGATATGGGGTGGTTCGCAAGTGAGTAATTCCAAGCATTCTCATTAGTGTGCGAAACAATTCGGATTCAAACTGCCTACCACAGTCTGTTGTCACATTTGTTGGGACGCCGAATCGTGCGATCCAGCCGTTGATAAAAGCACGTGCTACGGTGAGTGCCGTCATGTTTGGTAGAGGAAAGATCTCAGGCCATCGGGTAAATTTGTCGATAACGGTGAGACAATACATATTACCTTCGGATGGTGGCAGCGGACCGATGAGGTCCATGTGAATGTGCGCAAATCGAATGTCTGGCGTTGCGATTCGAGATATCGGTGCCTTGTTGTGTCGTTGTATTTTCGATTTTTGACAGGGGATACACCGTGAGACGAATTGCTTACAATCACGGCGAATAGAAGGCCAGATGAATCGTTCAGAGATAAGCCGAGTGGTCGCACGAATCCCGGGATGCGATACGGTATGCATCTTTTCCATGATAGTACGCCGAAAATCGTGAGGGACGAAGGGACGGATAGCTTCTGTAGAGATGTCGCAATGTATTGGCGTAGACGCCAATGGAGACTTCAGTAGCTTCAGCTTCACTGTGGTGTTAGTTGGTGGGGATTCCAAAAATTGCTTCAGTTCGGGATCTTGCTTCTGCAGCTCAGCCATGCGGTCATAGTCGATCGAATCGTTGATAGTTATAGTATGGATGCGACTAAGCATGTCGGCGACCTTGTTTGCTTCGCCAGATACGTGCCGAATGTCTGTGGTGTACTCACTAACGAAGATGAGCCGTCGCTGTTGTGTTGGGGTGGCCTTCTCCGGTCGCTGATGAAAACCGGTGGTAAGGGGCTTGTGGTCCGTGTAGACACAAAACTCTCGGGCTTCTAGAGTGTCTCGAAAATGTTTGACTGCTTCGTATATAGCGATTAGCTCTCTATCGTATGTGCTATATTTTTGTTGGCTCACGCTCAGCTTGCGAGAAAAGAATGCAAGTGGTTGAGGACCATTGTTTGTGATCTGATGTAGGACGGCTCCTATGGACGTATTGGAAGCGTCGACATCGAGGGCGAGTTTAGCTTCGGGAGAAGGATGAGCGAGCAAGGTGGCATTTGCTAAATCGTGTTTGCATCGTTCGAAGGCCTCAATTGAGGTTTCGTTCCACTCGAGGGCTGAAGTGTCGTTCCGGATATTTCCACCGATCATCGCCTGCAGAATTTGTTGGTTATCTGCAGCGTGAGGGATGAAACGACGATAGAAGTTGATGGTTCCGAGGAATCTCTTCAGCTGCTTAGCGTTTATTGGCTTCGGGACATCCAGGATGGCTTGGACTTTGCTGGGCTTCGGCTTAATTCCGTCGGGTGTAACTTGGTGGCCGAGAAAATCGACGGATCGCTGACCAATTTGGCATTTAGCGGGATTTATGACAAGGCCGTTCTGCCTCAATCGTTCGAACACTGTGCGGAGGTGCTGTTTATGCTGTTCTTCGTCATCCGATGCTATACATAGGTCGTCGATGTATGGGTACACAAAATCTAAGTCGCCTAAAATGGCATGTAGGAGTCTCTGCAAAGTTTGACCTGCATTGCGTAGCCCGAAGGTCATATACTTAAACTCAAAGAGTCCGAATGGGGTTGTGATAGCCGTTTTTGGGACGTCTTCGGGGGCTACTGGTATTTGGTGGTATGCGCGTTGTAAGTCGATACAGGAAAATATACGCTTACCGTGTAATATGCTCGAAAAATCTTGAATGTGTGGCACGGGATACCGGTCAGGAACAGTGATTGCATTCAAGTTCCGGTAGTCACCGCATGGTCGCCACTTACCATTCGACTTTTTTACTAAGTGCAGCGGGCTGGCCCAACAGCTTTTTGACGGCTGACAAATTCCTTGATCCATTAGGAACTGGAACTCTGCCTTTGCTTCCTTCAGTTTGTCAATAGATAACCGGCGTGGACGACAGAAAACGGGTTGGCCGTTGGTGATGATCTGGTGGACAGTGCTTGCTTTGGTTGGTTTGTGCTTCATATCCAAAACGGTAATATCCCTGTACTCGGCAAGGATCTCTGCGAAGGGAGAGGAAACATCAAAAGTGGTGATTGCTGGCTGAGTAACTGCGTGAATATTTTCGATTTCCAGGCTGGTGGTATGGTCGATCAACTTGTTTCTCCGTAGGTCCACGAGCAAATCGTAGTGCTTCAGGAAATCCGCACCGATGATAGGAGATTTCACATCCGCGATGACAAATATCCACGCAAATGGTCTTCGCAAACCTAGGTCAACGGTGATTCGCTTGGTACCGTATGTCTGAATGTGTGTTCCGTTTGCGGCAAAAAGCTGGTGCGATGATGTAGATTTCAGTCGTTCATTGGGAGTAGGTGGGATGACAGATATATCTGCTCCGGTGTCGATCAGGTATCGATTTGATGTTTTCTGGTCGTGTATGTGTATTCTTTGGAGTTCTGCTAGATGGTTCAGGCTACTGCTGGTTTCTTGTTTTGATGTTGGTTCGCTTGATGCGGTAGGAGAGTTGGTTCTGACAGCTTCTAGTTTTCCCTCGGGCGCGTATAAACTTCGATATTCCCGTCGAAAAAAATACACTTAACACTGGGGTTATCACTTCTGTTCTTCTCGCACTTCTGAGCTTGAGCACCATGTCGGTAATGAAACCAACAAATCCAACGACGAGGTGTTTTGCTTCGCGATGGCGTTGCTTCTCTGCGGCTTGATGAACGATGACGTGGTCGGACATTGTGTCGGTCTCGTCCGCGGAAGTTTGTGGATAGGGCTTCTTCCAAGCGCTTCGACAGGGCATCGATTCGTTGTTCTAGAGATGATGACGATGAGGTTTCGGATTTCTGGACAACGGAAATTTGTTCACGGGGAGCTTCCATAATCTTATCCGCCACTTTTGATTGTTCATCGAGTGTAGCAGCCGGCATGGCGGCGATGATGGAACGGGTAGTGTTTGGAAGGGCTCGAAGCCAGAGGTTAGACAGTACGTTGTCAGTGCAACCTATACCGCCCAGGCGGCGCATCTCGGACAAGAGGACGCTTGGTTTCTGGTCTCCTAAAGACATACCAGAGAGCAGGCTGGTCAAACGCTGTGTTTCCGATGGTTGAAAATGTGCTAGAACGGCGGCTTTTAGGATGTCGTATTTGTCGTTATTGTTCGACACATTGCAATTGGCGATCACTGTATGCACGAATTTTGCGCGCGAACCGAGAGCGACGATCACTGCATTGAACTTGACCTTATCGTGCCTAATAGAGTTCACACTGAATGCTGCTTCGAGACACATGAACCATGTTTCGATGTCGTCGGGATCGAAATCCGGAAAACTGATTTTAGCGATAACGGGTTGTTCTTTGAAGTCCACATTTTCTTTCTTCACCTGGTCGCCCGTACCAGAATGCTCACCAGTCGCCATTGTGAAATTTCACCCGCGGTTTAGATCAGGATGGAAAATGTTTTAATTCGCGATAACTAGATCGGATTTACACATTCGCGGTTTGACTACTCGACTCTGATGATTTTCGCGACGTCGGGGTCACCAGTTGTAGGGACTTGGTTCCTACGATTTATGGACAAGATGGAATCGTTCTTTCGGACGATAGAATTGACCGTCGAGGTTGGCTGTCTGATTATCACTAAAAACTATATTTACAGAATTGATATTCAAGGATGTGTATGTGTAACAAATTCATTTTTGGATGTGTAATGTGTTTGATGTGACGCGTACGCCACATAACTAAGTATTTTAACTTATCTGAACATGCAAGTGACTCCAACGCCGTTAAAGCGATGATCCTCTTCTTACTTTGTGACCAAATAATCTCGGAATTTTCCCAATCAAACAACCAACGCCACTAGCCAGCCGATTTTAGAGATCCAGAATTACAAATGCAACACATGAGCATCGCAATACAAATTAAGTGTCGACCAGTGTTAAATTCTTTCAATAATTGCAGGGTGACCATTAAACTTTGTTTTCAAAATTCCCACATTCTTTTCGACTTTTTCCTGACATTTTTTGAAAAATTCCCGATATAATTTTGAAGATTATAAATAGAAAACCCAACGAATGCATTAAGCAATATCCAACTATGTGGCACTTATGAGGGTGTCGCAGAGTCGGGGGTCTCTCATTAATTAACTACTACATCAACACTTCCTTCTCATCCCAAGTTACGGTAAAGATGGGCTTCGCCAGGAGTAGTAATTCTCATGCTTTTGTGATTTATGTCCCAAAATTTAATTGAAGAATCTTACCCACCCTGATTTCTGATAGCAATCTGGATAGGGATTTAAAAAGAAAAACATGAGTATAACTAGTGTCTAAACTACGAAGTACACCATAACTATGCTATGCAGTACCAAAATCATCCGAATCATTGCAGTCAGCTTCAACAAGTAGTAACACCCTCGATGAACTATAATTAAGGAAGGTTCATCGCTAAGCACCAATCAAGCCACAATGAGCTACTATTCAGCAGCTTCGTCAGTGTTCGAGAACAAGATGATATCCAGGGAGATAAGATTTTGTCGACCGGTACCATTTATGAAAATCAATAATCGATAAACTTAGCCTCAGTAGGTATATTTCAAAAAAGTGCATGGAACATAATTTCCGCAATCCAAAAGCAGCATTCGGAAATGCGAGATCTTTTCCCCACTTGTAAGAGGAGAGTACGTTTTTAAGTCCTTTTCTATAATGCTTCTTTAAATACTCTTTGAAGCTTGTTCTTATATTTTGTCTTGGTAGTAATCCAAAGTGAATCAATTTTTTTTCTCGATGCATGACAAAGCAAAAACATAAACACTATTATCGAGAAATAGATAATTGAAAGTATACGTCATTCAGTTGATCTAAATCCGTTTCTTGCCTCATTTCACCATATTTATTTACGATATTAAAGTTGTTTTGAAATAAATTCCAACGCTTGTTCTCGTCTCAGCCATTTATACTCAACCAATGTCATATGTCTGCTTAATAATTGAACAACAACTTCAATTTGACATTATTCCCCATTTCGTGTCAAAAAACACGTCAACAATCTTTTTCTGTATTTTCCATCTCGATGTAAGGCATGTAGTATAGCTATGTTATGTACCTACGTAGGTATTCCACCCAAACAGTTGTACATTTCCCCTACGGCGGCGGCCGGCGGTACCAAAATGAATGATAGGAATCATGCGCGCTGACGATGACACGCTGCCTCACTGTCTCAGTGACTGACATCAACGGACGGCAGTGCTTGGCTTTACACTTCTGCTGACGTAATGCATACAATTCCCCAACCGAACAGCAAACCTAAACATCGTCGTCGTTGTCTGCGGCGGCAGTGGATGCCGGTTTGAATGTTGAATTGGACCTCCACGATCACGATTTATATATTATTATTCATCATCAAGGTGCAGACAAACACAGCGCAGAACTGAGGGTTTCGTTCATCAACCTGCTCGTAAACATAGCCGGTGGGGAGCAGAGCGAACCATTCTGAAGGGAAGAAGTGCCAGTAGTGGGTCTCGATTAGGGTGCCAATGAGTATGATTTTTGTGAAGATACGAGCTTGTTATCACAGAAAATGGTATTCCGTTATCAGCTAGCACAAATGTGGTATGATCTGTGCGATATGTCTGGTTTAGATTACACGTCATAATGATGATCAGAATTGGTTATCAAAAATCATAAGTGATCTACATTTAGGCTATCCTAATCTTGGATTCCAATTCGATATACCTCTTAATTTTTATTCTATTTTTTTATGGGGTGCAATGTTTTAATAAATCCGAAGAACCAAAATCATCCGCGTGAAAAGCGAATCCAGTGTATGCACAGCTTAAGCTAAACCTCACAAAAAGTCACATCAACAATGAACTACTAATTATACGTTAAAAATATTTCGTGGACTTGTTCCTAACTTCTGACTTGATTATGCCCACAACTGGTACATCTACCCTTAGCGCATTTCCATTTCAATATTGAAGAATCGTGTAATCAAACACCAATGACGAGGAGGGGCTGCAGGCTGGTTGACGCGCTGCGCTGAGTAAGCTTGGCGAGTGGCCGGCCAGGAAGCACATTGCCATATGGAATCAGCTTTCGTAAGCACTTAGGCACGTTGCTGTCGAACCGACAAACCAGCGCGTAATGGCGTAATTTTTTGACCGAATTATACCTGGAGCAGCGGAAGGGACTGTCACGCGGAAGAGGGGGCTACCTACGACGAATCTACAATAACAATCTAAAAACGGAAAGACAGATAAAAGCGCGACGGACTCGGCGTGGTCGTTGTAAAGAAATATGCGAGCCACGAAGGGTGAACGTAATAGACGAAAGCAGTATACAAAAAAAACTGAATGAGTTGCCTAAAAATAGCTACATTATACGCGTGGACCTTTGTTGCTTGGTTCGGTGGTGTATATTGGTGCCGTTTGAAACGTGACAAAATCGCGAGACACCTAAAAGGAAAAAAAGTAGTTCGTCACGGAAGCCGACTAATAGAACAGAAAAAAACGAAGTAAATATGTAATGAAAATAGGAAGTTGCTCGGAAGAATTGTTGAGAAACGCTAACATGTGAGTAGAACGTGGTGACTGGTCTCAATCTGATAAATAATTCGGTAAATATTACCGAAATGTCTTTGATATATTAAAAATTATCTAAACTTTTATACTGAATTTATCTTTTTAATAAATCGTGCAACTAATTTTCACTCACTTTACAATCCGTAAAGATTCCAGTCAATTTTTTTATTTACATGAGGAATCCTCATGAGGATGTCTTACAAAAATAAACTTTTGGTACACTGACCCCACATATATGGGTCACTTTGTAACAATAGTTGGTCACTCTATTTAACAGTAGGTCAAATGGAAATAACTCATATTAGTGCTTGACCCATGATTGTGGAGTCAGTGGATGTCGAAATTGAGGACATTTCAGCTAATAAAGGGCACACTAACTGGTCGAGTTGCGACCGTTATGCGGTGGAATGTCTTATTGGATTGGAATGGAGCAAAAACAAACATTACGTGCCGGCAGCAGTAATGAAGCTTTCTCACAGCCCAGAGAAAAACAAAACAAAAGCACGTGCCATTTCTCCATTTGCAACGGCTTAAATGACTCACGGTGGAGCACGTTCCGTGTCCGAGACTGCACAGCGCAAAGGGCGAACCGGATGGCGGGAGTTGTCGACTACAACTTCATCCTGATTACACAATATGAGCGGACAGTGGATAATTTGCGACACAAGTTGGATAAAATTCACAAGAGGAGAATCGAGACTTCGATATTAGTGTAAAATATTTACAGATAAACTTTGAGGGCCCGCTCGTTCCCAGTATAGGAAATTTTCGGGTTGGAAATTTTCTCGACTATGATATCCAAATAATCAATTGATAAAAACTCGTTAGCGAGTGAGAATTGTTCGATAATTGTATCACGATTTAAAGCCTTTATCGTTACTTTTTGAGCTTTTTTCTACACATAACATCAAAAAACAATGCCAAACATCATATTGAGCTTCATTGTAGACAATACATTGATTTTGGTAAGGTTTACATTAAGATGATAATTTTGTGTTTATTATCAATTAATTCCAAAATTAGAAGTTATCGTCAACGACAATCCTCCTACTTTTCATACCTGAGAAGTTTGCAATTGGGATTTTTCGAAGGAATTTCCGAAGTAATTCCCGAGAGAATATCGGAAAACACTCATGAAAGCATTTCCAACAAAATGTTTCGATAGAATTTCAAACGGATTAGTCAAACATTTCTTAAAGGAATTCCAACAGGATTTTTTCAGAAATCAATTGGAGGAATTTTTGAAAGAACCGCAGAAGGAATTCTAAAAGGCGTTTCTAATAAATTTTCTAAAGGGAAGTTTTGAATTGATTTCTGAGAGAGGCCTGGAAAGGTTTCCGAAGGAATTACAGGATCCGTTTCATGTTTCCGAAGCAATCCCTGGATTGTTCTTCAGGGGAATTTCCGGAGGAGGTTTAGAATGAATTACTGGTAAAATTAAAGACGCCCTTCTGGAACGTTTCCAGAAAGAGATTTCGAAGAAGTTCCTGAGGGACGCGAGTAGCACACATGTTTCAAATCAGTTTCCGGAACTTATATGTGACCGAATTTGGTCACAATCAAGTTGTTGTAACCAGATTTGATTGAAATGTGCTGCTAGGGGAGTTTCTGAAGGAATTCCTGGAGAAATCTTGAAATTTCGTAGGAGACTAATAAATACAGGGGATGGACAAAATAATTAGGATAGGCAAATTTTAGGTAAAATTAGATGTATTGTAACTACCTTAGTTATTATCCGATTATCTGAACTAGAAAATTAATGCAGTTTGGCGGTATGTCCATGGAAACGACTATGGGCACCGGATTCCGGAGATATTCCGGGTTTTCGGAGGTAGGTTCAAAACCGTAAATTTGAGGTGGATATTAGGAGAAGTTGTGGGTAAAAATTGAATACTATTAGTAACCACATATGAAGTAGGGCTCTTGCTGATTGGAACCATATATTGAGATTTGGAATCGGACCATAATCAAGTGAGATATGGCCATATCTTCAAAATCGGTTCCGATCGATACTTATCAAAGGGGTCAGGCCACAACTTCATTTGAATCTCGCTTTTTGATAGACCGTCCACTATGATTTTATTCTAGAAGCCCTCTAATGTGTCCGGAATGAAAAACCAATTGAATAAACGAATCCTGGAGTCGCTGGGATGTCCCCGGGGAACCTGTGGATGGGGACATTTAAGTTTTAGCACCAAAATCAGTCATTCGACGGCTCTTTTTTCATGGTTTTCGATCTGGAAGCGAAGTATGAATAGAAAATGGTCCATTGACGGCTTTGACCGCTTCCAGGACCTACGGATTGGCCCCGAGGAACCTGTGGAAGGGGACATTTTAGTTTTGCCACCAAAACCAGTCATTCGACGGCTCGTTTTTCATTGTTTTCGATCAGGAAGCGAAGTATGAATATAAAATGGTCCATTGGCGGCTCTGACCGCTTCCAGGATCTACGGATTGGCCCCGGGGAACCTGTGGAAGGGGACATTTTAGTTTTACCAAAAAACAGTCGTTCGACGGCTCTTTTTTCATGGTTTTCGATCAGGAAGCGAAGTATGAATATAAAATGGTCCATTGGCGGCTCTGACCGCTTCCAGGACCTACGGATTGGCCCCGAGGAACCTGTGGAAGGGGACATTTTAGTTTTGCCACCAAAACCAGTCATTCGACGGCTCTTTTTTCATGGTTTTCGATCAGGAAGCGAAGTATGAATATAAAATGGTCCATTGATGGCTCTGACCGCTTCCAGGATCTACGGTTTGGCTCCGGGGAACCTGTGGAAGGGGACATTTTAGTTTTACCAAAAAACAGTCGTTCGACGGCTCTTTTTTCATGGTTATCGATCAGGAAGCGAAGTATGAATATAAAATGGTCCATTGGCGGCTCTGACCGCTTCCAGGACCTACGGATTGGCCCCGAGGAACCTGTGGAAGGGGACATTTTAGTTTTAGCACCAAAACCAAGTCATTCGACGGCTCTTTTTTCATGGTTTTCGATCAGGAAGCGAAGTATGAATATAAAATGGTCCATTGGTGGCTCTTACCGCTTCCAGGATCTACGGATTGGCCCCGGGGAACCTGTGGAATGGGACATTTTAGTTTTAGCACCAAAACCAGCCATTCGACAGCTCTTCATTCATGGTTATCGATCAGGAAGCGAAGTACGAAAATAAAATGGCTCATTGACGGCTTTGACCGCTTCCAGGGGCCTGTAGCATAATCAAAATTTTACTAATAATATTAGCAGAGTAGCTTGTAACTTGTATTTTTCTGTTGCATAATTAATCTACAAGTATCAATTTACAAGTCTAATATTACAAGTAAACCGCACTAATAATATTAGAAATCGAAAACAAAAGTCGAAAAAGTGCTGCACGTGTGAACCGGCCTGAAAAATTCATCCAATGTTTGTTCAAAATCGAGCAAATGTTAGGCTAATCTTGAAAAACAGTCCTTTTTCGATTTTTTGTTTTAAATTTTAAAAAAACTTAGAAGCCTAAAAAAATATGGGTTCTTTAGGGAAGTTACCTTAAATCAATTGATCGAATAAAAATTTTTGACATTAAATGTCAATTGGAGCGCAGTTTGATTTGATTCTCACTTTTGTGATTTTTTTTCAACAAATTAAGCCGGAATCGTCCGTTTCGCTAATGTTATTGATACGGGAGAATGATAAAATCACCAATTGACCAAATTAATTAGATCCAGATTGATTGACTGCACAAAATAAAAGAACTATAAATAATTATAAATTTCAAAATTGCAAAATTTAGGTTTTTTCTTCTAAAAATCAGCCAGTTCCACTGTGCGGGCGGCTTGCTTTGATTGTTGTGAATTCCATCACGCTTGTTTTGCTTTTGCCGCTTCCACATCACGCGGTTCCGGACCTGCAATAATTCAGTTCTGCGCGGTAAGAGAAAAAAAAATATGTCCGAGAACCACGAAAAGGGCGGCTCAGCAGCGGCGGCCGGCGTGCCACCTTGTGGTGGGCGGTAGAGTGCGCGCGGTTTCAAAACATCCGCTTCAAATACTATATTCCATCTGACGATGATAATGATTCGGCTGATGCTATTGCTGGCGGTCTATGCTTCGCTATATTGTTGATACTGAGTATGGTTGTTGATACATAAGAAACCATTATGTACGCGGCGGGTGCGCTCCGGTTACCGTTATGACGATACGCCTTTCGACACAGATGCCGATTGAAGTTCAAGATTGCACATTGCGCAATCGGCCGGATTTGAGGAATACAGACGAGCAAGTTGCAGATAGCGAAAAGTGACCGTTGCAGTCGAGAAGAAAAAACAGCAACGAAAGTGAGTAACTTTCGATTATCTAATATGGGTTATTTGGGTTTTATTTCTGGTGTTTGAATTTCGATAAGCGAAAAGTTTACGAGGATATATTTAGATTTAGTGTATTATTCGTACATACGGCAAGGATTAAATAGATTTCACTTACATTTGTAACGTTGCACAACAGGGGCGTTCACGTAAATCCCCATGTTTTGTTGTTTTTGGTCTGGAAGAATAAGAATAATGTAAAAATTCGATCAGAACCGAGATCGGACATTATGTTTTGACAAGTGAAAAAGAAATCATAAAGAAGGTATATGAAATAAAGCGAAATAAACGAATATCTTCGATAACGAGGGAAGAATAAGAACTAAACAAATCTACGGAGATACCGAATGTTTACATTTTGATAAATACAATTTCTGCATGCGCTGGGTAATAGAAGCTGTTGTCCGATCTCGATTCTTCCACGCGCTTCTTCCTTAAAATGGAGGGAATTGCGAGGAAGAACGGTAGTTGGGTATAAAAGTTATGGTTTATGCGGAATGCCTCTTTCTGAACGGCTACAAAATCCTAGATTATTCCGAAGATATTTTTGATTATTTAAAAAATATTTTAGCTATTATGACTGAAGTTTTTTAAAAATTTTAATATGGGTAACTTGGCTTGATCTAGTTCTTCCCTTTTTTGTCTGAAGGGCTGAGGTAAAATTCATAAACAGATACTTTTTAGTACCCCTAATTGTTCCCTGTAATAAATAATAATTTTAAATTGAAAGTCGAACAAATTTCTCCAATTTATTTTATTTTCATGGTGGGATTAGCTACATCTCAATCAAAAATGTTTTGCCAATAGAAGCAAATAAATGCATGATTCGGATTTAATAGTTTTAGCGGTACTGTATCAAATAATATTCTAAACAATTAGGCATGCTATTTTCCGATGAAATAAACAGTTCCGATGATTCAAACTGACTCCTTATATGGAAGACATTTTGCAATTTACAGACATCTAATAAATATTTGACCTTGTATGAGAGAAACAAAGTAGGCAGTCGTTTTACTTATTATCATTGAAATGGTCAAACAAATTCAGATTGGTTCTATTTTAACAACAACACATCAATGTTGGGACTACATGAGTGATCCAGAATCAGAAGGTTAAAAATTTGTTAAAAATTTCAGCAGATTCAGATATATTTTTAAATAAAAAAAACTGAGTTACGACAAAAACTTAGTTTCGAGAATGCGAAGTGTAAAACTTTTTATGATCCTTCGCTACATTAAAAAAAGAAGAAATTATATTAATATAGGTATTGCAGAAAAGGTCTGTATCTTTAATTCCCTTCAAATACAAATTTAATATTTTCGATCTTCGATCTGCCAATTCAATCAAAGTTAATTGCATATTTTCCGGATATTAAACCACCCTGGACATTAATTAACAATGTTCTGAAAACTTAGATATGAATATGTTATGTGGAAAATTATGAATGTGTTATGAAATGTTTTGGAGGTAACTACTTTCCTTCGATGGGACTCGAACCCACGACCCTCAGTACGCTAGACTGGTGCTTTAATCAACTAAGCTACGAAGGACCTCTGTCGGCCTTTGCAACTTAGCGACTACTGAATGAGCCCAAGAATCCTGAATTAGACGCATATAGTCGAATCACTTACAACCCATTTGTCAAATCAACTTTCCACGTGTGTATAGTACAGGTTCACATCAGAGGAGC
This sequence comes from Armigeres subalbatus, assembly GCF_024139115.2. Classification (NCBI taxonomy): domain Eukaryota; kingdom Metazoa; phylum Arthropoda; class Insecta; order Diptera; family Culicidae; genus Armigeres; species Armigeres subalbatus. The sequence goes on from NC_085141.1 coordinate 127,719,952, forward strand.
GTGAATATTTAGAATGTCTGGCGGCTACACACATTCTTCATCAGCAATTGTACTCATGAAGTGATCTTTTAATGTGAAGCAGTTCATTTATGATTACTTTTTTCTTTATTTCTAAAACAGACTTATATTTTTCTTGTAACTTACTTGTAACAACGACATAGAACCAATATGAATACCTATGTAAGAATTGAACTAAGTTTTTCCTAGTTCTGCACCAATGCAGCCAACGAAAATATCACTCAAAGCGGCCAGTAGTTTCTGTAGTTTATGCTTTCTAACGTAGAAAACGGCCATAGTGCCGTTGTCAGGCACGTCCCCCTACCGGGGACCCACACCGTCCGCAACGAGACACGCTCCACCGTCATCCCACCCATCCGATCGGCGGGGAATCTGCGCAATGCATTTCCCCCCGGATCGAGGCAAGATGGGAGACCCGTCGCGCGGCGTTCCACATTGGCCTTTTTGTGTTGCTTCTTACACAATCCCCACACGCTCGCACACTTGCGTGGCCCTGGGGCTGTGTGCATGGTCCCGTCCATCAGTTCAAGTGTGTGGCGTGGAGACCGGTTTAGCGAGAAATGGGAGACTGCCGCCCGCCTCGTGACGACGATGACAACCGGTCGGTCGTTTTGGTCGTGCGGAGTTTCACGTCACGAAAAACTTGACTGACTGGTTGTCGGGACAGGACGGAACGCGTCGTCGTTGGGCCGAGGGGGGTTGGTTACTCGAACGACCGGTTGGTATTTGGCGGAGAATTTATAACTGCTATGTACTGGGGCTTCGCGCAGCCAATATACCAACCCACACACAACCTGACGGGGCCGCAGAATAATGAAGGAAAAAGACGGAGCGATTCATGTCTACATGGCGAACGTAAAAAAAACGGCATAATTTTAACTGCTGTTTATATACAAATCGAGCACCGTGCTCTGGTAGAGGTGGTGCAGATTGCATGCCAGTAGTTGTGCCAGAACAAGAAGAGGCAAAGGCATACACAATAAACCATAAAGAACTAGTGAGAGTTCGCAAAAAAATCCACACAATCCAAGGACGACTACGACCGACGGTCATGGCTGACTGGTTGGGTGGCGATAGTGGGTCGGTCTGAGCAGGCTGCGCGGTGGGCTGGCTGGGTGGGACACGGGGGGCAAGCGACATGGCTGCTGATTCGCTCGTGACGATGGGAACGGAAATAGAGCGCGCAGAGGATAAAGTGAAATGGATCGTGTGTAGAACGAATTTCCTTCACAAACACGCACATGCTTCCATTGTTGGGCTGTCTGTGGCTTTGGTGGTGGTAATGGTGGAAATTTGTTGTTGCGGACGGGGAGTTCAATGGCCAAACAGTGCGGTAGGAATGGTGGAGCAAGAACAGAAATTGGCGAGGAATTCGTTTTTTTTTTGCGGCTAGCTAAACGAAGGACATTTTGCCGACGGGGATCCGGTTATCGGTGGTGAAAGTTTGTTTTTTTTTTTCATTTTTTTAGAGTTTGTAAATAGGGGAAAACACGGCTTTGGCAGGTTTTGTTCTATTATTGTCAGGGGGTTTTTGTCGACCAAATTATATGAAATTTGGCCACAGAATTCTGTTTAGGCCAAATTTGAATGTTTTGGCCAAATTTGAGCATATTCAGTCATAAAAACCCCCCTGATAATAATAGAACAAAACCTGCCAAAGCCGTCATTTCCCCTATGTGATCGTTGATGGTAGATGCAATATAAAATGTTTGGCAATAACACGTTATTGAATGCAATTAAATAGACTTAACGTGGTCGCCTCAGCAGTTCGTTGCTTCCGAATAATGCTCAAATCTGGAATCATAGGACAATGAGCAAATTGTTTTACCGACTTGAAATTGCATTGCCTAAAAATTTTGCCACAATTTTAGCCTCTTAATAAAAAGTTTTATCATATTATGAAATCTGTCTAAAACGTGAGTTAAATGGAAACTCCCAAAATCATCGTTATTTGGTCTTCTGAACATTTGAAAACCAATCCATATGTTGTGGCTTCCACAGCCGACGGCAATTTTCCGTTGGCTTGAAGATCTGTTGAGATCTATCGAATGAAAACAAGCTGATATTTAGTTCATCTTTCAAGTCTCGCGTTACTTATTGTTATCCAGTGCTTTTAGGCAGGGATCGATTAGGGGCCTGTCCTTGCATGATTTGTGCCTTCTGTGATAAAAAAAAATTATGCCCATCGATTCAACCGTCGAAGTTCTGTAGCAATAAAATTCAAAATTTTGCAACTAATACCTTCAGATGGTAACATCCGGACGACTTGATCTTAATTAAACGGCTCAAACGTCAAATACTGAACTGCCTGCAGAATCACATTTTAATTCAGGTACTAATTTGAAATGCTCCAAAGCCCACAAAATCTCACAAAAATGTATGAAACAAATCTTATCACGTAATCACCGTGTTGCCTCTTTCTATACATTTTTCTCCTGTTAAACAAACCCCCAATTCATTTTTGCTTGTATCGATGACATCTTTTTGTAAATCACTGTAGATAATCGAAAGGGAATTCCAAGATCATAGATCTGGGTAAATTTTCCGTGACGCAAATCACAGCTGAGTGCATGGTTAATGTGTGCACGATGAGAGCTTTTTAGCGACAACACTTCAGTTCCGCGTCAATCCAACGCCAAACGTTGAGGATCATTTAATTAACATCTCACGAAGTCGATTTTTTTTGTCATTTATTTACATCAATTTTGTTAATTTGAGTGCAAAGAGACCGGTTTATCGTCACAACCAACTGCTGTCGAGGGAAGGCTGATTTATTATGCTCGAGGGATGCCCGATATTCACATGTTTCAGAAGTCTGTATCGATCCAAATCCAAACAATGCATATGAGGAATCGTTTATAGCAATTTCTAGCAACAAAAAGATCTGGGGTCTGAGAAAGCATATTGGAATCTACATTTTCATTGATTTATTTTTCTACCTTTTTTTTCCTTGTCATAAGTTTGAGGCCCTCCTTAGTCGTGCGGTAAGACGCGCGGCTACAAAGCAAGACCATGCTGAAGGTGGCTGGGTTCGATTCCCGGTGCCGGTCTGCACAATTTTCGTATTGGAAATTGTCTCGACTTCCCTGGGCATAAAAGTATCATCGTGTTAGCCTTATGATATACAAATGCAAAAATGGTAACTTGGCTTAGAAACCTCGCAGTTAACAACCTCCTTTCAAGAGGCTCGGAAGCCTCCTTTCAAGAGGCTCGGAAGCCTCCTTTCAAGAGGCTCGGAAGCCTCCTTTCAAGAGGCTCGGAAGCCTCCTTTCAAGAGGCTCGGAAGCCTCCTTTCAAGAGGCTCGGAAGCCTCCTTTCAAGAGGCTCAGAAGCCTCCTTTCAAGAGGCCTCAAGTCTCCTTTCAAGAGGCTCAAACCTCCTTTCAAGAGGCTCGAAAGCCTCCTTACAAACGGCTCGGAAGCCTCCTTCAAGAGGCTCAAAGCCTCCTTTCAAGAGGCTCAGGCCTCCTTTCAAGAGGCTGGAAGCCTCCTTTCAAGAGGCTCAGGCCTCCTTTCAAGAGGCTTGGAAGCCTCCTTTCAAGAGGCTTGGAAGCCTCCTTTCAAGAGGCTCAGAAGCCTCCTTTCAAGAGGCCTCGGAAGCCTCCTTTCAAGAGCTCAGAAGCCTCCTTTCAAGAGGCTCAGAAGCCTCCTTTCAAGAGGCTCAGAAGCCTCCTTTCAAGAGGGCTCAAGCCTCCTTTCAAAGGCTCAGAAGCCTCCTTTCAAGAGGCTCAAGCCTCCTTTCAAGAGGGCTCAGAAGCCTCCTTTCAAGAGGCTCAGGAAGCCTCCTTTCAAGAGGCTCAGAAGCCTCCTTTCAAGAGGCTCAGAAGCCTCCTTTCAAGAGGCTCAGGAAGCCTCCTTTCAAGAGGCCTCAGAAGCCTCCTTTCAAGAGGCTCAGAAGCCTCCTTTCAAGAGGCCTCAGAGCCTCCTTTCAAGAGGCTCAGAAGCCTCCTTTCAAGAGGCTCAAGCCTCCTTTCAAGAGGCTCCAAGCCTCCTTTCAAGTGGCTCAGGCCTCCTTTCAAGAGGCTCGAAGCCTCCTTTCAAGAGGCTCAGAAGCCTCCTTTCAAGAGACTCAGAGTCTCCTTTCAAGAGGCTCAGAACCTCCTTTCAAGAGGCCTCAAAACCTCCTTTCAAGAGGCCTCAGAACCTCCTTTCAAGAGGCTCAGGAAGCCTCCCTTTCAAGAGGCCCGGCCTCCTTTCAAGAGGCTCAGGAAGCCTCCTTTCAAGAGGCTCAGGAAGCCTCCTTTCAAGAGGGCTCAAGCCTCCCTTTCAAGAGGCTCAAGCCTCCTTTCAAGAGGCTCAGAAGCCTCCTTTCAAGAAGGCTCAGAGCCTCCTTCAAGAGGCCTCAAGCCTCCTTTCAAGAGGCTCGGAAGCCTCCTTTCAAGAGGCTCGGAAGCCTCCTTCAAGAGCTCAGGCCTCCTTTCAAGAGGCTCCAGAAGCCTCCTTTCAAGAGGCTCAGAAGCCTCCCTTTCAAGAGGCTCAGAAGCCTCCTTTCAAGAGGCTCAGAAGCCTCCTTTCAAGAGGCTCAGAAGCCTCCTTTCAAGAGGCCTCAGAAGCCTCCTTTCAAGTGGCTCAAGCCTCCCTTTCAAGTGGCCTCAGGAAGCCTCCTTTCAAGAGGCTCAGGAATCCTCCTTTCAAGAGGCTCAGAAGCCTCCCTTCAAGAGGCTCAGGCCTCCTTTCAAGAGGCTCAGAAGCCTCCTTTCAAGAGGCTCAGAAGCCTCCTTTCAAGAGGCTCAGAGCCTCCTTTCAAGAGGCTCAGCCCTCCTTTCAAGAGGCTCAGAAGCCTCCTTTCAGAGGCTCAGAAGCCTCCTTTCAAGAGGCTCAGAAGCCTCCTTTCAAGAGGCTCAGAAGCCTCCTTTCAAGAGGCTCAGAGCCTCCTTTCAAGAGGCCTCAAGCCTCCTTTCCAAGAGGCCTCAGAAGCCTCCTTTCAAGAGGCTCAGAAGCCTCCTTTCAAGAGGCTCAGAAGCCTCCTTTCAAGAGGCTCAGAAGCCTCCTTTCAAGAGGCTCAGAAGCCTCCTTTCAAGAGGCTCCAGAAGCCTCCTTTCAAGAGGCTCAAAGCCTCCTTTCAAGAGCTCAGGAAGCCTCCTTTCAAGAGGCCTCAGAAGCCTCCTTTCAAGAGGCTCAAGCCTCCTTTCAAGAGGCCTCAGAAGCCTCCTTTCAAGAGGCTCAAGCCTCCTTTCAAGAGGCTCAGAAGCCTCCTTTCAAGAGGCCTCAAGCCTCCTTTCAAGAGGCTCAAGCCTCCTTTCAAGAGGCCTCAGCCTCCCTTTCAAGAGGCCTCAAGCCTCATTTCAAGAGGCTCAAGCCTCCTTTCAAGAGGCTCAGAAGCCTCATTTCAAGAGGCTCAGGCCTCCTTTCAAGAGGCTCAGGAAGCCTCCTTTCATGAAGCTCAGAAGCCTCCTTCAAGAGGCTCAGGAAGCCCCTCCTTTCAAGAGGCTCAGGAAGCCTCCCTTTCAAGAGGCTCAGAACCCTCTTTCAATAGGCTCAAGCCTACTTTCAACAGGCTTAGAAACCTCCTTTCAAAAGGCTCAGAAACCTCCCTTTCAAGAGACTCAGAAGCCTCCTTTCAAGAGGCTCAGGCCCTCCTTTCAAGAGGCTCAGAAGCCTCCTTTCAAGAGGCTCAGAGCCTCCTTCAAGAGGCCTCAAGCCTCCTTTCAAGAGGCTCCAGCCTCCTTTCAAGAGGCCTCAAAGCCTCCTTTCAAGAGGCCTGGAAGCCTCCTTCAAGAGGCTCAGAGCCTCCTTTCAAGTGGCTCCAGCCTCCTTTCAAGAGGCCTCAGAAGCCTCCTTCAAGAGGCCTGAAGCCTCCTTTCAAGAGGCCTCGAAGCCTCCTTCAAGAGGCTCAGCCTCCTTTCAAGAGGCTCCAAGCCTCCTTTCAAGAGGCTCAGAAGCCTCCTTTCAAGAGGCTCAGAAGCCTCATTTCAAGAGGCTCAGCCTCCTTTCAAGAGGCCTCAAGCCTCCTTTCAAGAGGCTCGGACGCCTCCTTTCAAGAGGCTCGGACGCCTCCTTTCAAGAGGCTCGGACGCCTCCTTTTAAGAGGTTCGGACGCCTCCTTTCAAGAGGAAGCCTCCTTTCAAAAGGCTCGGAAGCCTCCTTTAATGAAAATTGCAATCATAATACTCATAGTCTCAGAATGATTCATCACAACACTGTATGTGCGGTTTGGTGGGTTTGGCAGTTTATTAGGGTGGTTTTTTGCATGTTTTCAAACATTTCCTTATCGAATAGGATGCTATAAAATGGCATCTTAATCTGATGACTCTTTTTATACTGTATGCATTTTTCTAATGTGAAGTAATAAACCATCACCCTTTGTATCTTATGTGCTAACTGCATTCTAAATATCTAATGCTCACTGCAGTTGGTTCTTTTTTTAACTCGCAAGATATCGTTTATCTTCTGATAGATCATGGTCTTTGCACAAACTTATACAAAAAAAAAACAAACGAAATAATAATTTTAGAATAACGGTGTTCCACTGCATTCGACAGTCATGCACTCAAATGAAACACGTATAACCATTTAAACCCCAACGAAGTGAAAGGGCCTAGCGGCCAACTGGAACCTTTCGAAAATTAAAAAAAGCTACCCTAATCCACCGCGGTTGGTCACACCAACGTCATGTCGATCCTCCGCCGTATTGCGTCGTCATTCCTTTTCGCATCACATGACCGGTTTATGAGTGTGCAGCCCACCTGAAGGCAGTCTGAGAGAAAATATTCAATAACAGAAAAAAATGCTTCCAAAACAAGTTCTTCGCGTGCAAAGTTATCGTCAAGTCAAGAACAACTTTCAAAAACGGAAAAAAAAACGAACATAACCTGTTCGTTAAAATTGAATACGACAAAAAACCTGCTCCAAACGTAACAACCCGAGCGCGTTGGGGTTTTGCTGGACACGGTTACTGCCACCGACGGACTGTGTCACGGTTCTTAGTTAGCACCTCCAAACCGGTCCTCTGGACTGGTTTGGTATTTTAGCAGCAGCGGCTAGGATTGTGCACAGCGCTACGAACTATTATGGACTGGAGGAAACAAAAGTAAAATCTGCAGAAATATTTCTTTTCATTTACGAAGGCATTTGGCAGTCATTGACAGCCATTCACTCACTCTATTAGACTGATTACTGTAAGTTATTTTTCCATAAGGGTATAAATATTTCTGTAATGCATTTAGATTTTCTGAATTACATCATTGACTGCAGTCAGTATTATTCCACTAATATCATTATTAGCAAATACTTTGTGGATCTTAAGAGTACAATCTTCATTATTGCACGTGTGAATGTATAACTGTATTTGAGTTTTTCGCTTTTAATCAATAATTTGCTCTATTGTAGTTAACATAAAGAAACTGGAAACAATACGTAAAAAGAAAAAGAAATTTTGTTTATTTGCAATTTGCTTAAAATTACTTCTGTAATGCTTGTTTTTCAAATAATTAAAACATAATAATTCATACAGTTTCCCAATTGATCAAAATTGACTGTACGCCTTCGTTAAGCTAAAAATTGATGGATATCATGCAGTAACTGAATGCCATATTGTGTGTCATCATCAACATCCCCACGAAAAAAAAAATCGATTTCGAGTCGTGACACCGTTCTGTTGGTTGTGGTCAACTAAAATCGATACTTTTCCATCCCCTTCACGGTCTCAGACGTCTTAGCATCATTGAAGCGAGCTGCTCCACTCGGAATCACGACAATTCAAGGGAAGCAGCCATTCAACGTACATACTCTGTATGCTGTGTGTATTTACACAAACAAACCGAACGTGCCCGGATCAGCCATCCATCCCCAGCGGAACCAGTCTGTTTTAATCCACGCATATTTCGTCGTGTCGTGTATAGTAGGTATGTTGTTTTCCATCATCATGTTCCTTCGCTCGATAACCTACATTCCGCCATCTCCGTGTAACTGTACATTATGTATTGTTTTGCTCCTGCTCGCGCATTATGTAGAGGTATTCGTTGGTGCTGGGTCGCTCCTGAAGTTCGTAGCATTATTACTGCGTTGCACCATAACAGCCTGTCCTATTGCCGTGTCGTGCTCGCTGTAGCTCCACAAGAGTCACGATTTCGGTTTGGTCCGGTCGTCATGTCATGCCTGCATCCAAATCACAAACACGTTTACCCGATAAATCCTCCGGCACTTACCGCCATGAAGTTCAGAAACGTTTCAAATGCAGACGCCCGACGACGCAGTGGAACGTGCTCGATGGGATTCGCCCGAAGAAGCACGTATTAGGGGCCATGATAAGAAATTGGTAATATTGCTATTATACCATTGGAATCTAATGACAAAGTTTAGTGCCGAAACAGACGTGGAAGTTAAAATTGCATGCCTTTGTTTGCAAAAGCTTCTTAAATGTGCTGTTGCTTATTTTATCAATTTATATACAACGATATAGGGGAACTGTTCCGATCTCCATCTCACTGTACATATATCCATCTCATCGCTAAACAAAGAAATACGGCACCAAATTCGTCACTTCTTTTTGTCAACACGCGTGCTCACTGCTGAAAAAAATCACAAAAATAATAAACAAACCAAATTCCTTTCCATTGCTTTGTGTTTGATGGGATGGAAATAGGAGCTATGAGATGAAGTGGCGAACCGTTCCCCTATATATTGCAAGAATGCTATAGTCGAAAAATAAACGAACTGTAATTACCTCGTACAATAAAACTGTTTTATGAAGATGTGCATCATTAGAATCATTAAAACAGGAAATATTAAACTACCATTCGTTAACACAAGTTCTTGAGTTCAGCAAAAACCCAATTCTTATAAATTACTACTTTAATTACATCATGTTTGGATGATATTTGATTCTTTTTTATTGTGCATTTTTTGAGTTAATTTAAAAACCATATATTTCACGTAAAATATTTTTTTCCAGCTTTTCACAATTTTGATAACAATTTGGAATTCCAGCGATATGAAAAAAGATCACCAATAGCTATTCCTTTAAAATATTTTAAGTTTATACTGTTTTTTTTTTATATTCATTGAATATGCGCTTTAAAGCATATATAAATTGCAAACTAATTTTATCCATGCCTATTAGAAACTTAATATTGCTCATAATAATTCGTTTATGATTGATAGTTAAAAACGACAGAGGCCGCACAGACTGTAAGTGTTCTAGCAGTAGACAACGGAAAGGACATTTACGAAAGGACGCCGTTATTGACTATCTCAAAAACTAGCGGACTGTACACTCGAACTGTGCACATTAAGGATGGAAAGCAATATTCTATGCACCATCTGTTAGTTCCCTGTGTAGTTTCGATTGTTCTGGTGAATCACGGAACAGCAACTACGAAGTGTATCTCGGAATATTGACGAAAACTTCCTTCTCAGTATATTGGATCGGCGTGAACTTATTCAATGCTATGAAAATTTATCGAAATTTCTCCGCTACTTACTTCAGGAATTCTTCGGAGAATTCCTCCAGGGAGTCCTCTGGAAGTTCCTCCGGAGGTGCTTCCAGAAATTCCATGGGAAGCCCATTCAAGAATACCATCGGAAGGTCCTTCAGGAATTCCCATGGAAGCTCTATCAGGGATTCTCCCGAAAGTTTCTTCAGAAATTCCACAGGAAGTTCCTTCAGAAATTTCCCTAAAGGATGCTTCAGAAATTCCTTGTGAAGCTAATTCATGAATTTCGTAAGGAAATTCTCTGAAAGTTCTTCCAGTAAATCACCTTGAAGTTCCTTCAGGAATTCGTCTGGAAGTTTCTCAAGGAATTCCTCTGAAAGTTAATCCAGAAATTCTTCCGCAAGTTCATTTAGGAATTCCTTCGAATCATCTTCCATGAATTCCTTTGAAAGTTTCTCCAGGAATGCCTCCGAAAGTTCCTTCAGGAATTTCTCTGGAAGTTGCTTCGGAAGGTTTCTCCAGAAATTCAACTGGAAATTCCTTCAGGAAATTCTCCGGAAATACCTACATGAAATTCCTCCGGATGTTCCTGCTGCAATTCCCCGAAAGTTCCTCAAGGAATTCTTTCGAAAGTTTCTCAACTCACTGCCCACCCACTTCCCGATAATTCTCCAAGAAACTCCTCCACGATTGTTCCAAAAATTCCTATGGAAAATCAATTGAGCTCCAGAAAAGCTTACGCACATGCCTCCCAAAATTCCTTCAAGAATTATTCCGAAAAATAGTTCAGAAATTCTTTGGAAGTTCCTACCTAAAAATTCCTATGAAAATTCCTTCTCCTAGAAATTCTTATGAAAATTCCTTCAGAGAAACTCATCCGGTCTTCTAGAAATTTCTTAAGGACACCTTCCAAAAGTTTTTTTTTGAATATACCCCTTTCGAAAATTCGTCAATACACCCAAGGGGTCGTACACTTATTACGTAAGCAATTTTTCTGGGTTTTTCGACCCCCCCTCCCCCCATGTAAGATTTTTTTCATACAAATGAATTTTTATTTACAGGGTGTTCAATAAGTTCGAATACAAATGTTTGATCATTGTGTTTGTAAGCCCAATGTACATATTCTGTATTAGTATTGGTGTCAGCGTTAGCGGTATGTATACGCTATCGGATGTGTGTAGTGTTGACATTCTGTCACTTGTTGTTTGTTTATTAAGCGCGTTGAAAATGGATTGGGGCATCATAAATAGCCGTTTTTAAAGGTCAAAATCATTGCGGCGCACTTCAAAACTAAGGTTTTGGGGACGATTGATACCCCAGTGGCCCGGTGATAAGACGGAGGTCAGCCCTACGTGTTACAATAGGACGATAACCCTTTATACACGGAAAATGCGATTTAAGCCTTATATGGGGACAATTTCATCGACTTTTTGGACAAAACTTTGCGACCTCCCAGCTTCCCGGATTTGAACCCTCTTAACTTACTTGTTTGGTCCTTTATTATATTAAAGCTGTACGAATACAAGGTCAGTAACTTGGACCAGTTCAAGAAGTAATTCTCAAAATCTGGAACGAAATGTCCATGCAGACCGTGCGTGCCGCTTGCGATGGGTTTTAGAAACGTTTGAAGCTCGTGAAGAAGTATAAAATAGAGGTCATTCCAAAAGAAATGTTACAAACGTTCCTCATAAACAATACTTCCAATGAAATGCAACCGGGAAAAGAAATAATTTAATCTTAATTTTTAAACATTTTTTGAAAATGTATTCGAACTTATTGAACACCCTGTATATGGAGCGTAAGATATTGACCAACCCCCCCTCCCCCCATAAGTGCTTACGTAATATGTGTACGGCCCCCAACCAGCGGATGGCAGATTTAAATACAGTTCTGCATAACAGTTCTGCTACAGAAACTGCATAATAATTAGGCATAACAATTTCGGAAGATTTTAATGCAATTGTTGTATTATAATAATACAGATTTGTATTATTCCTGCTCGGAAAATGACGCCTCCAGAGAGCAATTATTGGATACCCTAGTGGCCCGTGGTAAACAACCCTTCAGGGAAGTTCGAGGTGTTTTGGGAGATCGTGATGTGGTCTATATGCAGGCCATTTATAGTTTTCTTTGTGCTTCTGATATCAAAATCTAATAGTTTTTTTTCTTTCTTCAAAGTTTTTTTGTGTTTAGTCTCTGCTTTCTGTTCCGTAGAGCACCATAGCTCTGCCATCCGGAAGATGCTCCCAGTCGAACCATTCCTCGAGCACGACGACACGCCACATCGTCCCTGATGCCAAATACCCGGATGAGAAGCTGAAATTCCCTGATTCCAAATCCTTAGCCCTGTCCATCCTTAAACATTGTAAACTAACCTCGAGTCACCACGAGTACGCTGGCTTCTGCCCCTCTCTTACTAACTGAAAAATTAAATGATATTGATTGTATATATCACAAAGAACCATGGCTCCGTAAAGTGTTATACACGCCTGAGCCTACCAAATAAACGAACTTGGAAAAAAAAAAAGATTTGTATTATTTTAATACAATATTTGTATAAAAAGCTTACAGAATTGTATATGCCCCGATTGTATACAACAACTGACAGATTTGTTTTTTGGGTGTACAGGCATACCTCGATAGTACGTACACCTACGTAATTGTAGTGTACATACTATCGAAGCGTACGTACTATCGAAGCAAAAAAAATCCGAACAAAAACAATGTTAATACCTTGTAATACCTTAATATACTAATACAATGTAATACCTTCGGAGATTCAACTGCACATAATATCCTGCACTAATTACCCCATATATTCCGCAAACTGCTTTAGAAATTTCCTTCAAAAATTCTTCCAAAAAAGCTTGCAATTTTTTTTAAAGATTTTTTTCATAAATCGCTCAATAAATTACCTTGGAAATTTCTCTAGAAATCCAGGGCACATTGGTTCCGGAATTCCTCGAGGTTTTATCCAGAAATTTCTTCAGTAGTTTCCTCTTTCAGGAAGACTTCACTATGAGATTTTTGTTGGAATATCCGAAAAAGTTCCTGAAAGATTTCATGATTCAGTTCCTAGAGGATTCCTTGCAGAAATTCCTGGAACAATTCGAGAAGGAATTTCTGTTTTAAATCCCTGGATGAATTTTTGAAAGAATTTCCGATGTAGTTTTGAGAGGATTTTCCAAAGGACTTCCAGAAAGAGCTCTTAAAAATTCTGGAAGATTTGTTGAAGAAACTCGTGAAGAAATATTTTTGGGGAAATTCTTGAAATAATTTCGAGCGAATTTCCCAATTTCTAATACAATTTCTGAAAATATTCCAGGAGAAATTCTAGAGATAGAAGTATTTTCTAGGAGAAATTTAAAATTTCCTTTTGAATTTAAAAAAAAATATAAATAAAAATAGATGAAATTCTAAAATAAATCCAAACTAATTTTTTTTTTGGGATTTCTGACGGCGTTTCCAGGAAAAAATCCCTAAATTCTCGAAGAACAACTACAGTCAAACCTCCTACTATAAGTGATAAACTTCTTGTACAGAAAAAAACACGGTAATAAAGATTAATAAAAAATAAGGAGTCGATGTTCTATAAATAGATATCGACTCTTGGAAGCAAATTATGCCATTATTAAAAAAAATAGCTGCTGGGTTATTGCGATGGTCTCTTCAAGCAGCTTTTCGAGGATTTTCTATTCCACATCTCAATATTTACAAGAGTCGACGGACTTTCCAATATCGACTCATGGAGGTTTGGCTGTATCGAGACGAGCCAGCCTTGGGCTAAAAGTCTTGCTAATAAAGATATAAAAAAAGGTCTGGCTGTGCCAAGTTTTCTGAAAAATAGAATGGCAGGTGGATTTTATAGAACAAAAGTTTTTATATTTGGTCGAGCTTGCGTTGTATAGCAAGGGATGTAGTGGCTATGTTGGACTTACAAAGACATTTTCCTATGACATTTTTTGCATGTTTTAGCTAGAAAACAGCTCCATGTTAGCCGCAGGTCGCCAATGATTTCGAATTGAAATCGTTATCGAAAAATAGGAATAAATGCTGCATAATTGTAAGCAGAAAATGTCATATGAACCTGGATGCAAATATGTGTTTCCGACAGTATAAATGCTCTTTAAAAAATTAAACCCATTAACCTACTGTTCGTGTGGCTGGCTAGGTTGGCCTCCGCCAAGGGCGCCAGGCCTCAGGGGGCGCCGAAATCAAGAATGTCGCTATGGGAAATGATCTGAAATTATTCATAAATTCAATGGTTCAAAATGATTCAGATGCAAGTGATCAACGATTCCGCAATCAACTGTTTGACTAGTATCCGGAGAGCCCTTTTCTGTTAATAACTGATCAGCAAGGATGTTATCGATCATTTAGTAATTTGCGTGTGCTCATTTAGTAGTTTGTCAATAACTCATTCCAGAAGATGAATTTCTGATCGTTTCTGATCCTCGTCGCCCACATGATACATCTAAATATTATGAATATTATTTGATTAAACGAAATCATTCGTTAGCAGTACCATTTTCCGTTTTCTGAAGTATGGTCAGATTTGACATAGTTTGAAAAGTCCCGCATTTAATTTATACAGCGTGGTGAAACTTTTAATTATAATGAAGAATGTACTGTTTCGTTTCTATTTGCCACATTTTTCCGCCAATAAAACAACCCAACAAACAATTTAGGCTGAATAAGCTAGTGTTTTAGCTGGAGAAAACTATTTTTGACTGAATAAGCACTCAATCAGCTTCCAATGTTTTTTGGGAAGATCTTATCGGCGTTAGGCAGCTTTGAGTTCAGTGCGTGATCTCTCATGTTTCGGACAGCAGAACGATCGCGCGGTCGGTCGAATTATTGTGTTCTGCATTGCGCGGCCGGTAATAAAAATAATCAGTTCAGTGCATGATCTCTCATGTTTCGGACAGCAGAACGATCGCGTGGTCGGACGAAATATTGTGTTCTGCATTGCGCGGCCGGTAATAAAATAATCAGTTCAGTGCGTGATCTCTCATGTTTCGGACAGCAGAACGATCGCGCGGTCGGCCGAATTATTGTGTTCTGCATTGCGCGGCCGGTAATAAAAATAATCAGTTCAGTGCGTGATCTCTCATGTTTCGGACAGCAGAACGATCGCGTGGTCGGACGAAATATTGTGTTCTGCATTGCGCGGCCGGTAATAAAAATAATTAGTTCAGTGCGTGATCTCTCATGTTTCGGACAGCAGAACGATCGCGTGGTCGGACGAAATATTGTGTTCTGCATTGCGCGGCCGGTAATAAAAATAATCAGTTCAGTGCGTGATCTCTCATGTTTCGGACAGCAGAACGATCGCGCGGTCGGCCGAATTATTGTGTTCTGCATTACGCGGCCGGTAATAAAAATAATCAGTTCAGTGCGTGATCTCTCATGTTTCGGACAGCAGAACGATCGCGCGGTCGGTCGAATTATTGTGTTCTGCATTGCGCGCCGGTAATAAAATTAATCAGTTCAGTGCGTGGTCTCTCTTGTTTCGAATCGGGCTTGCTAGTCATATGGCTACTGCTTCTGCCTCTTACGCAGGAGGTCGTGAATTTAATCCCAGGTCCGTTCCATTCTCCTACTTTATATCTTTCTCTTTATTTCTCATGTTCTAGCAATCGCTAGAACTGGAAATGGACTTCCATACCGTTTCCATTACTATTCCTATACCTTCAATCTGAGTATTCTAACAGTAATCTGCTAGAATTGGAAATGAACTTATAGAGCTCGTTTCCTACATCCAATTAGAAATTCCATCAGTTACCTTCTCCTATCTATCACATTGGCAGCTCGTTAACCAAGACGGACCTCTGCCTCTTCAACCTAACCCAGAAATTCCAACAAATTCCGCATGAACTCGTGGCAAGTGCAGAGGTATATTCGGCTTGCAGTGGGCGAGTGATTGCATCATCATTTCCTCCCCCTTCCGTACATTGACTTGCATTCTGACGTGGCAGGCGCCAGTATGACCTAACAAATGAGATCACCAGTACTTGTACATTGAAGATGTGTGCTAGTCCCAAGCAAACATCTGTTGGTTCCCTGTGCAAGAACAGCTGATCTGGTCATAATGGAATAGCAACTACGAGCAGTCAATCAAGCTCAAGATCTTATCGGCGTTAGGCAGATCTGACTCCGTTTCAAAATGAAACAACAATAATTGGTAGAATGTGAGCTCTAATGAAAACATTTGCAAAAAGCAATTCGACGGAATTCGGTGCGATGGGAATGAGTTACGCTAACAAATTGCCCATCTGATTGCACCAACTCTTTTGCGTAATGTGGTTCTCACATGACAAAAACGGTGATCATGTTATTGGAAGGGTAAATGTACTATTGATAGCTGACGTATTATTTACGAGAATGGAAAAAATAGTAAATGATAAAAAAGGACATTACTGACAACTCATAATATCTTTCTTATCTCTCTATTATAACTAATATTTTGGTTATGCATGAGTTTTTTCAATGAGCATTGAACCTTATTGTGTTGTTGCTCTTTATTTTAACTTTAGCGTGCAATATTTATAAGCTTCAGAGACTCAAACGAGGAGCCAGGACGATTCTTTAGTTTTAGTCATGTTACGGTATTTCCAACCTTCCAGAAAACAACCGAATCTACACCAAGGATGCAACATTCATTGCAGAAATGTTGTGATACACATTTTGCTGATTTTTTAATCAATTTAATTGGATTTTGAAACACTTTAGGACATGTATTGAAGTTCATATAGGAATAATACATAAATATACATATGATAAATACAAAAAAAAACTACAGCAGTTACCTATTTAAGAGCAGATTTTGTGAAGTAAGGATTCAGAATATTTTATTTTTATAAACAATATTGAGTTTTTTTTTTCATCTAAAGTGATGTACCATGATGTAGCTCAATTCATAACTGATACATCCACCCTAAATCCGACGGTCAATATCCTGCTCTAAGCCAAGATGCAAATATTTAAACAAATTTTATTGCATTTTTCTTCGACCCCGACTCCTTCGCTATTCGCAAACATGCGATCGGTTTCAGCATGCATATGGTGTGAGTTTTATGCCGCGCGATAAAGAAAGGCAAATCGCGCTAAGCTATAAGATGGTTTACATACAGAAGCAGCAGCAAAAAAAACTACTGCCACAACCACCCATCCGTTGAGAGTCGTTTCAAAGGTCTTGAAAAAAAGGATGAAACAAAAAAAAATAACGCAAGCCATTCGCCATCAACCAACCACAAAATACGCCGTTGCCGTCGTGTCGACGAGTGCGCACGCGAGTGTGACAATCTTGCAAAAACAATTCGACAACGTCGCATCGACGTCGTCCCGTCCCGAAAATCATATGTGCCGTTGCTGATGATGCTTTTTTTCTGTTGCTAGTTGGCCCTGGCTTGGTTTGTAGATTCTGGTGCTGGTGGCCGTCCCCGCACAACCACCACCACCACCATCACCACTGTTCCACGAACGCTGAACCATTCCGAAAAACAGTGATCTTCAGCATCATCAACTTGGCTGCACCAATCGATTTAAACCGGTTTCAGTCTTCTTCTTGCTGCTCTATCGCCCAGTGTTCCACAAAAATAACTTGCACGCCTTTCTCATTCCGCCTCGCCGCCGTCATCGTTTCGTCGTACCCACTCGTTCGATCCATCGCACACTACGATGGAACCGTGTCGAAAACACGATCCGCCGCCAGCTGCCTGCTGTCTGTGGTCGACCGAACGACGTCGACGACGCAACGAGTCTCGACGGCAGAAGCACTACAGTTGCGCGCGTGTTCTCCGATCGGAACGCCAGCATGTAGTGGTAGTGGGAGTTGACCCTCCACGGCAGTGTGCGTGTTTGCGGTGGACTGTGAAATGTGGCAACGTTGCGTCAGGGCTGGAAAAATCCGCTCCGTCACTTTCCACCCAAAACATCCACCCTCCACCCACCGCGCGCGACGTTAGCGCGTTGCTGTTGCCACGTTTTGCCCATTTTCATGCGGAGTTGGAGAAGCGTAGGCAGCACTATACTAGCCCCAGGCACAGACCGGTTTCTGCGAACACGCCAAGCGTGCTGAATGCCTTCTGGTTAGTGTGTTGTGTAGGTGAGGTATAACTGTGGCGGCGGCGGCGTTCGAACGCGAGACTTGCCTGACATCACACGCAAGAGCAAGTTTTTTTTTCACTCGACTTGTTTATTTTCTGTTGGTTTTTCTTCTCGTCTTATCTTGTTTGAGGAGTTTGCGTTTTTTTTTTGTTTGACATACTAGCAGAATATAAAGGTACCTTTCGTACAGTTAGGAATGGTAAAGCTGTCGCAAAAAAAAATGACTGCTGTGTATTGCTAGTTTAAATTTCATAAACTAACTGCAATAACTACCAATTACAAAAATTAGTAAATTAATAGAGAAAAAAATTTAAAAAAATATGGTGAAATTTGTGTTCATGTTATTCTTTTTCCTATTGTATCCAACGATCACATCGGTTTTACTATACATTAGAATTTATTTTACGGACATGTCAACTAAAATGTGTATTGGCAGAATTTTAAATTAAAGCTCTGAATTGATCCATCAGGGCTCAAATCACTGTCGATCGAATCACCCTGTTTTGCCATATTATGTAAACATTATGATACCGGTCAAATTGGAGTATCTTAAAATTTGAAAGATAAATGTTTTCGGATAACCGAATTTTCTGATTTATAATATGAAGTATTTGTTCTTCAAATGTATTGACTTGAGTGATAGCTCTCAAGAACTGTTGCCTATTAATCAAATTTAGCATATGCTACGTTGTCTAGTAAAATAATTATTACAAAACTATTTTTCCGTCAAATTCCGGCCCTAAAAATAACAATATATCCTTTTTGGCTTAAAAGGCAAAACGGGTATCTCAAAAGATTTATTTATCAATAACGTTGCACAAAATTCTGCTATGTTAAAGTAATTCCTGTACAATTAGCACTCTTTAAATATAAATTAATGTTGAACATCGAATCCAAATGGAATTCAATTTTCCATTTCAGTAAAAAATATCAAAACATCAAGTAGAACATTTAATTTTTTGTAGATACATATTTTACTTATTGATATGTTCGTCAGATAACGTGAATATCAAAGTTTTTTTTTTTTTGTTATCTACCATCAATATACTTGCCCCAACTCAGTTCAATGAGAAAAGTCCAGTCTAGTCATATGTGAATGTTATTGGATTTTATTTTCTCATCAATCTAACTGAAAAGAAAATGATAATCAATAGCAAAACTCCGCTATCGATATCCGCTGAATCTTGTTTTTTCATCAATATGCTAACATAGGGAATAGGCGCTTCGGCAGAACCCCAAAGAAAACAGCTACAGTTAAACCTCCATGAGTCAATGTTCTATGACTCGATATCGACTCATGGAAGCAAATTATTCCATACTAAAAAATATTTTCTGGGTTACTGTGATGGTCCCTCCAAAGTGCTTTCCAAGGATTTTCTATTCTACATCTCGATATTTCTATGAGTCGATGGTCCCTTCAATATCGACTCATGGAGGTTTGACTGTATTGTCATTGATTCTAAACACTAAAGCTTGCGGTCGAGTTTTGAAAAAAAAAACATATCCTTTTTTGAAACCCAAAGCGCCTAGCGGAAATAGGATTCCTGCCGGAAATACCTATCTTCGCCCTATCACACCAGATGCGATAAAATAGTGTGATGAAGCAGCGACGTATCATGTTTATGTACGAGCCTCGTGTTCAATCCATCATATAGCATCATCCTCGATGAAAAAAAAATCTCGCGTTTTTTTTCCTCCATTCATAATGTTTATCTTTTCATCCGAGGACGAGCACTGACGGTATTTGTGTGTACTGCCGAATGTCCCGTTTCAGAGTCTATCGTACGGTAGCGAACATTCGAATGATTGCGCGAAGAATCGGTAAAAGGCGAAGGGTACGTTTATTAATGATACGCTTTCATAATTAGACAAAAAAAGAGACGTTTGCATTTTAGAGAACGATATATGCCGCAGCATGTCACAAGTATTAGTGTCCATTATGCGTAGTTATGCGATAAAAAGCGTGCTGTTTTTTTATGCGAAGTGCTCACAAGTGTACAACAGAAATCAATTTTGCAAATAAGTTTTCCTGCACATCAGGTTTTGAAATTGAAGTAAATGTACTTTTAAGAATTTATCGCTTGCCTTAGATTCCTATCATAATTATATATTTTATCAAACATATTAGATGGAGCTCCCCTTTTTTCCGATAATATTATTTGGATTCCCCATTATGAATATAGTTTCTATGATGAATGTGTATTAATGTATGAGTTTTTTTCTGCTTCTGTTAAATTACGATTAAGCCATATTTGAAGAATCATTGTGTCAACTAGCATCAGCAGTATATAAGGTGAAGAACAATGAGGCAAAGTTTACCAATAATGGGACAGTTTAGAACATTTACACTACAACTGCTAAGATCATGCACACGTGTATATAGCTACACAACCCTCATGGATCCCCTTTGTCGGAGTACGACCAAGTTCAATGAAGGTGATGTACATTTTGGGAAGCGTAACCGATCTTTTTTTTTGGCCGGAAACTGGTCAGTAGCGAAAAAGCTGGACAGTTAGCACACGCATCTATCTCTATAGTGGGTTGGTGGGTGGGACATCACATCCCGGCGTATGAAATACCTGAATTCATTGTTGCAACATAGTCGTTTGGTGCTACATTCGGTAGTATCCACCGTTTGAGGTCAGTAGCTACAACAAGAGATGGGAAAAAGTTTGATTATTTAGCATTTTATCGATTGATAGGACACGAATCATCGGCAGTATAATGGGACGACGAATGGTTTGATGGTATGTAACATGAAGGGCGGGGATACGAGAAACGAACTTCCCAACAGATGTAAGCAAACGTTTATTTTGGATGTTATGCGATATACATTCTAAAAGTTTGATGCTGGCTAGAATTGTTCTGCCATTTGGACAGATCTATCTTAAAAAGTAATACACAATTGTTTCTTTTTTAAATCATTGATTAATAAAAACTGTTAAAGTTATAGTAACAGTGCTTAGAACGCCATTTATTTTTGAAAAATGCGACATATCAGTTTTTTACGCTAAAAAAACAAATCTTCTGCAACGCCTTAGAATTTACGCATTAGTACGCGCCATATCAGATAATGTTTAAATATTAGAAATTTTCAACCAATCCTATCAATGTTTTTAAATCTTTATAGATTCTATAGTAAAAAAAATTTAGCGACACTTCATTCATATTAACTGAAGTTTCGAGTAGTTTTGGAACTTAATTGCAAGAGCTGTGTAGGGAGTAGTAGCACTGAGAAAAGATAATGCCGATTCATTCTTGTTCTTTTTATCTCTCGTTACCAGCCCAGCTCAACTATGAAATATATTAGAAGAAAGCCAACTGTTGTTGTTTTGTATGAACCGTCATTGGAAATAATGTTGCTTCTATAGGAAGATCGACGCTTTTTTAAATGGCGACAGTAAGCAAAGTCGTTCGAAAAGGAATCCTAAAATTTAGCTTTTTAAACCATAACGCACTGTTTTATTCAGATGCATTTAGTTAATGTTTTCTTTGTCGTTTAAGTTTATTTTGCATTTCCTGATATTTTCGCCCAACTGAGTTGAAATTCGCATTTCCCGACACTACCGCTATTTTTTATTTGTTCAATGGAATACACAAGCCGAAACGTCGTTCCAAAAGGTTTTACACTCGATTGGATTACTCAAATCTGAAAAACGCAGAAAATATCAGCTTAATGTTTCAGTCAAACTATAACCGGTGTAAATCTCTTTTTTTTTTTAATTCTTGAATAAATCAATGATGGTTGACAGTTCCTGCCCAGTAGCAGTTTAACATGAAGTTATTTACCGACACTCAATAAACAAATTTTACAGTTATCTTCAAATTCTTGGCGTATACAGATTCTGCAAGATTCTAATACAAACATGTTATCCCTAAGTACAGATATTATACAAAATTAAAAGTTGTAATGTCTTAAAAAATAAGTGAATAAGAATCTAACATATTTGTAAATTTAAAATTTTTATACCAATTATGCAAGGTTCTGTAATAATATTTGCACCCGTTGATTGGGTGTAGGAATCCAGCATTGAACAAATTTCCCATTTCACATGGATACAATTTTCCTTCATCAATTTTCAAAATAGGGCTTTTTGCAATGTAGATTGACTTAAACTGTATACAAATCATTATTACACGAAAGCAAACAGTGTGATTAATTTTCGAACGCATAACTATTCAATCAATAAGTCTGTTTATAACTACAGCTGATCGTCTACTAATAAGACAATTCCCAAAACTTTTCGAACGGGAATGAAAAATTCAACGATGCCCATCAACAGACTAATTCAAACAAGAATCAGGAAAGCGCATTAGTCGAAACGAATATGATTCCAATGAGAAAACTTAGTCCCAAAACGAGAAAACAACGCTTTATGTATGAATAACGGTTTCTTGGACATGTTCTTTCGATTAGAATCCAACTCCTATGCTCTGCCAACAACCAACACAAACGTCTTGAACAAACGAAAACCAAGTACAAATTCGAACGAGAAGGAAAACGAAAGAAAGCAAACACCGCCAACAAACATATCTGACCGTCCGAGACTATTTAAAGCCGTAATGGCTTATACACGACTACTTCATCATCGTTGTGTTTTTATTTTTTGTTATCTTGAATTCTTCGTCGGTTTGAGAAATAAGTAATCCTACTACTTTGTATTTGGAGGCTTTTCGTCTTTCTTCGCCGCAGGCATTCCGTGTATTTTTAAACCATGCTCAATCGGTAAACCGTCGAGAAATTTGTAAACACATCGTCATGCTTTCATAGCGCTTCGTACCTCGTCTTGCGGTGGATACGTCGCCCAAGACCTTCGATCTCTTTCGCGCTCCGCCCGGAATTGGTTTGCGGTGCTGACGTGCAAGCAGCGATCATCGACCGCGACAACAACGCTGAGACGACAACGACGACGATCCCAAGAGGAAAACCATATGCTCTGGGTGCAATCCATGCAACTTTTCCATGACTAGGTTTTTGAGTCCGATTCTTTATTTAGCCGATCCGAGATCTGCTGACGTAGACTCTCGCAGTTGCACCACATCTGGGAAAGCTGATTCAACTTATTTCCTTTCTACGCAATTCACGACCAAGAGATGCTGCTTTGTTGCCATCCAAGCGACGACGAACCATCAGGACGGAAGAGGAGGATCAAACAGTCAAATGCAGCGTCTATGGCCGAAAAAAGGGCACGGACGGATTCGCTCACGGTGTAGCGTAGGTAGATTTAAAGGGACCGAGGAGGGATCAACTAACACCACCGGCGGCCCGTACTGCAGAGCTGTGTAGGTTTCATTAATTGCATCAGACGATTGGTGGTGACGAGGACGGAGCAGATGATCACGACAACGGTAAATCGAATGTCAGCTGTTTCATATTCTGCATCCTTCTTGAGGAATGTATCCGTTGGGAATAGAACGGAACGCAGAATGCCGTTGCCTTGAACTTGTGGAAAAGTGCGACTGTATGCGTGCGTGAGGATTAGATTAAGAGGAAACTGTTTTCTTGAGTGGCCTTTACAGAACCGTGAAATATTGACGATGCTCTGCCTTAGATGAAAAGGAAGGATTGTGAGTTTGATATCAAATTATTGGAGTAATTATTAATGGTTTGCAAAAGATTTAGATTCTATACTGTTTCAATAGTTATATACGGTTCGAACTTTTTGTCAATCCACAAATTGATGTCTGATGTTTGCGAGCAAAAAGATGTATGTACCATTGTTGATTTGAAGTAGACAGAAAATGAATTCGTCCTCAAAGATTACTTGTAGGTTTATATGACTTTGAACGGAATTATATGCAACGCTATTGCGAGAAATATTGTTATAAGAAACTTCGTTCGACAGATAATCCAATTTCATCCGAATTTGTTTGTAGGAAGTAGAAGATGTAGAAGTATTTTACTTTCAATTTTCTGGAGAATATAATAATCAAAGTCCAAAAGATTATCAGGTAGCTCAACTCAGTGTGAAAGGCAAAAATAGAACTGCGTTAGATACCATTCCGTCAACATCTTAAACTGTTCTGAATTCCTTGGCATCTTATGATCAGTTCTATTCCATGAAGATGCTGTAAGTCTCTGGCTGCCTCATGTAGTACTGCAGCGATTGAGGTTAAAATTTTGAAGTCTCATGCTAAAGGATCCTAAATGTCCCGAACTCTGTCTAGGGTCATCGGGTGACCAGCTTGATTTCAAAACACACGATTCTTTTGTGAACTCTCGATGAAAAAGCCATTTGCGATGTCTCATAGTATTTTGGTAAATTTGAAGTGTCAGTCGGACAAATGTACTTTTTTTTTGGCATTTTGAGCAAATATTCCGGTAGGTATGGAACTTGTTCTGCGATCACTGGATGACAGTAGCGCTCAAAAATCATTTGACAATCAATTTTATGAAAAAAATTAAGTGTCAACACTGCAAAACTTTACCATTCTGGCATTCGTTTGTTTTTATTTGCTTTTTCACTTGCGTGGAATACAAGTTAGTGAATTTAAGTACTCTTGCGATTTTTTATATCAATTTGTTGAAATTCGTATACTTAAAATTCGTTTGACAAAGTGTTTATTTGTGGTAAGTATGAAGCAATACAAATAATCTACAACAGTATCACTGAATAAATGACCAATCAACCCATATTATGTTTTGTTATTCTGTTCATGGCTTCTGCTCGGGTAGGGTTGCATTTGCCTTTGCCTACCATCATTGGACTCCGGGAAATTGGTCTCAAAGTACTCTGAAACGAGGGAAGCAAATTTAATTTGTTTTCCTCGAATGGAATGAGGTACATTCGCAGACCTATCAACCGCAGAAACGATTTTTGGTACCAAGTACCGACTATAAAGCATAGGTAGCGTTATGGTATGGGGTGCGTCTCGAAGGCATTATGAAAAACTTGTTCTTCTATTATCGAGATATTCGGATACACACATGTTGCTGTCACCCCGCTGTTCCAATATGACAATGACCATAAACATCGCTTGAAGTTTTTGAAGGAATAGTTGGAGGAAGCTAAAATCAATATTCTGGAGTGGCCAAGTAAAAATCCTAATCTGAATCTTATCGCGTATTTGTATAAAGAGCTCGACAGACGAGCTCGAAGGGATTATTTCCACTACTTGGAGTTCTTGCTCTTGGTCAATTCACTTAGCATCTGAGCACAAAATATCAGCTTTATCTCCGTATTGCTCCATTGAAAGAAAGCATGATGAGAAGAAGAACTTTTCTTGCAATACCTCGAATTATCTTGTTTATCTGAATATGAAGGCGATTTGGTGGGTAGAGGACCTTTTTAATTAAATTCACCCTGTTGTCAAGATATCACTAAAGTGTCTCAATTTTAGTGGCCACTAGCCAAATTTAGTCGAAACTTTACAGAACCTTTGTCTATGATAAATGATAGTTGACTTTTTTATGCTTTCTTCCTTGAAGAGCTTCGAACTCATAGACTTATTTATTAGGAAAATTTGAGTTTATAGTCCGCAACTACAAATCACTTGTCAAATTTGTTTCCTAGCAGGTAAATCAAACTTCTAAATTTTAGCAACATTTATTCAAGCCGTAGCCAAATAAAAAGCTGCTAAATTCAACGATCTCGTAATTTTTAGATTTTCAAACCATGTTGCAGATAATATATAATAAATGTAGTTTCACTTTGTAATTGTTGACATTGGCAACAAATTTAGAAACTATTGCATTGACAATTAATGCATTTGAAATGTTTTAGCTAAGTTGAAATAACAACAACAAAATTGAAATTTGCTTCAAATGTAATTCCAAAATAATTCCCTGCTTCACTGAAATTTCTTTGAGGATTCCAGTTTTTTCCATGTTGAACAAAATTCTCCTGTGTATGCCCGGTTTTTCAGGTTTTTCCACCCGTTATTCATTTTGTTTGTAAACCAATACATTTTATATAATTTCACATTTTGACAAATAACTTTTGAACTCGAAAAAACATGTTTTTTCGGTGTCAGGTCATTTGCCCGAATGCCGTTAAAAAAATCCTCAGATTGCGAGAAATGAAAATCGCGTGTGAAGTGCGAAGTGAGGAATGATAGATTTCTCACTCCTCTCTGAAATAGTGAGATGTGAGAAATTAAAAGTAAGAAGGTAAGAAGTGTAGAGTCATAAGAAGTGAGAAGTGAAAAGTGAAAAATGGGAGTAAGAAATGCAAAGTAAAAAGTAAAAAGTGACTAGTGAGAAATGAAGGGTAAGGCACCCTTCTTCACCCTTTTCCTATTCTTACTTCTTCATTCTTCTTTTTTCATTTTTCTTCTGCTTAATCCTTGCTTCTTTTTTCTACTTTCTTTCTTCATATTTCATTATTCTTTTTATTATTTCTCCCTTTTTTGCTTCCTCCTCCATTCCCTCCACTCAGCTTCCTTCCTCCTTCTCTATTCTCGTTCTTTCAGATACTTATATAGAAAATTATTTTGAGCTGTTTAGTGGTATGTCTTTACTTCTCATACACTATTCAATTTGATTCCACCGCTTGATTGTAACTTAATAAACGTATTTCGACCTCAACAGTAAAGGCTGCCTTGAGTCTTTATCTCCCAACACAGTTTGCCAAATGCCTTTGAATTTGTCAAATTCTGTTTGAATTTGAGCTGTCAACCAAGTGATTTATCATCTTCTTCTAGGCATTACACTGCCTATGATCGCATATTTGTAACAATCGACAAAAGTAGGCATGGGAGAAATGGAACGATGAAGTTTGTGATACGCATAAGTATGCAAATCTCAAAGAATTTCTAAAAATTCCCAAAAATTGCACAATCACTTTATCCAGTTGGAATCTTCGGTAGAAATATTTCCATCACTTGGTATTTGACTGCAAACTAATTGCGAAATCTTTTGTACATAGCGCATGGCGTACCGACAATAAAGTTTTTCAGTGTTACGGTTATGCGGCCACTTTGCTTAATGTTACAAAACAACTTGGTAGTTTTTTCGAGTTTTTTGGAACAAACTTTCTTATTTCACCTGGTCAACTGGAAGAATTATCAATTTGGAGATGATTCATGAGCTTATCTCAAAATCGACAAAAATGCAAATGTTACAAATATGCGATCATATGCAGTACAGCTTGTGTTCATTCTGCACTTTCTCAGTTATTAACTTCGAGGT
The DNA here is from genome assembly GCF_024139115.2 of Armigeres subalbatus. Lineage (NCBI taxonomy): Eukaryota > Metazoa > Arthropoda > Insecta > Diptera > Culicidae > Armigeres > Armigeres subalbatus. Next base: position 127,746,582 of record NC_085141.1, read on the forward strand.
TTCTAAACCAAGTTACCAATTTTCATATCCGTATATCATGATGCTAGCACGAAAAAATTCCAACCCGAAAATTTCCTAGTCCGAACCGGGAATCAAACCCAGCCACCCACAGCATGGTCTTGCTTTATAGCCGCGCATCTTACCCGCACGGCTAAGGAAGAGTGATTTACCTATTTGTTCGATTTTTGGCCTCTCATACCTGAGTTTTCAAAAGTTTCGTAACACGTTACGTGGTAATCGGATTTTTAGCATTCCGATGCATAGCATTCTCACGTTCCCAAGTTCTGAAGAGATTGAGCTGCCGGAATTATTATTTGACTGTTAATTTTTGCCCTTCTACACCGATGATTCCATGATTTTCGGAACGTGTTTCGTAACCAGTTGGTTCGGCCATTTTTTGTATGGAACTTTGATAAGTTCAAGATGTTGAAGGACCGATTTCTGTCCTAGAACCTATTCCGGGGCCACAGAGTGTGCCAAAATGATGTCCGTTCAACCATTTCAGTTGATATAGTGATATTTTCATCCTGCTATCCTGCACTACTATTCTTTTTTTCTATCACATACCACTTATTATTCAATTGAAAATTGACTAAGGAAAGCAATTTGAAGTTGTCAAGATTTATCTCGGCAGAGTGGGCGTTAAATTTGTTGCACAGTGCACTGTGGAATGAATAGAATACATTTTCAGGACGTTTAACTATTGAAGCAAACCCAAGAAATGACAAATATCTTGGCTGTTCTTGGTTTCTGGACATCAAGGTGAAGAGGATGCTAGAGAGGGACCCAAACTCCGCTTCTTTACAGTCACTCGGAAAATATATTCAGTTTTGTTCAGGATTGAAATCAAAGTCATATAGAGTTACAAAAAAGAATCCCAAGCCAATCCTAGCTATAATAAACTGAATTGTACGGCAAGATCCCGGGCTCGGAAATTTATTTCTCTTCTAAACTTTTTGAAAGCAATGGCAATTAGCTTAACATTCGATTAACATCGAAACCAAATGAATGGAACTTCATAATGTTTGGCATTTGTTCGCACCATACCCAGATGGGAGAGAAGTCAGTATTTTTTTACTTATTTTACTTATTATCTTTTACTTTGTATCCAGCTGGATAGTCCAGTCTAGACTATTGCGGATACCAACTTCACAAACAATTAGTTAAAAAGCAGGCAAAGCTCCAAAAAGAATCAAAATCAATTACTGTTTATTTGGAATTAGGAAGACAATTTCGAAAAAGATCTGCTAAAACAAATTTTTAAAATATCGCTAAAACAGGACTGCAACGAAGAGTCCTTAGAGAAGAGTATCGCCATATATCACGTTTGACAGATCGTTTGGAACAGACTCGTTTGGAACGCGCATTTATATCGAACTGACAAAAGTTCTATGTTACAATTTTGGCACTTGATGGTAGTGTTTTTATAGGTACTATAAACAAGACATACACTGCCTATGATCGCGTATTAGGCTCATATGAGTTTCTAGCGTTTTGGAATTGGGACCAGTAATAGTTCTATTAAGATTCTATGTATCTAAATTTGTTCTAAAAAATGGTTTTCAAAAATCTGGAAAAATATCAAGCCAGTTTGTCAGAATTATTCTCAGTTTTCTAAGTAAATATTTATTTAGATTTTATTCTATTTTTGCCATTTCTGATGGTGATTGTTCCATCACATACTAATACTTGTTAAGTATTTGTTTTAGCTTCTTATGATTGCAAATGTAAAATTGTTCAAATAAAAAAAATCTAATACTGTAAAGTTATTATTTTAACTAACAGACCCACGTATTAACCATATTTATAGCAATTATAATACCATCTTTGCAAAGTTGCTCGAAAATGACTCACAATAACAAAAGTGAAGAAATGCTGAATGTAACCGGCATACAAAGGAATATTACAATAAATGAGACGCATGTGCATTGTTTTATTTGTTTAGGACTGAAGGACCACGCACAATGGGTACATTTGCGCTCGTTTTGACAGTTTTTTCCATGAAAAAACTGTCAAAACGTACGCAAACGTATCTATTGTGCGGGTCTCTTAACTGGCTGAATATTTTTCGTCCGCTGCTCCAATTCCTGTATAATTATCCTTTTTATTTTTTACTGATATGCTATCACAGAGAAGAGAGTACAATTTTATGTAGAGAATCATTAAATTGTATAAACATGTCTTCATTAAACAATAAAATAGTAATTTACAGCTCGAGACACCACAAATAACCCCACCATAACCAAAGATTGCAATATCTATTAGCAAGTAGGTCTCTACAAGAATCACAGGTTCTAAGCACAATTTAAAGACCATGGACAACAAACCAAAACACCAGCGACAGAGAGAAAACGAAAATAATGCACTAACAGGTTCAAACTATTCTAACTACTCAAACTTACCGGTCGGTTTGAAGTTGGCCGTATCGAAGGAAGCAGTCCGCACCGGGTGTTTGTCCTTGTAGCTTGGCTGCCGATCCGGAACGAACGGTACCGCCGGCAGGGACTCGCCCCGTGTCAGCGGCGGTCGCTGCTGAATGGCAACCGACGGGTCCTCGGCGCCTCGTTTGGCACTACCCGTCGGCCCATCCATGGGACCGTGCTCGTCGTCCTCCGGCGGGGGTCGTTTCAGATTGACGGATAGCGCCGGTGGAACCTGCTGCCTGTTGGCGTGCGGTGGCATGTGATGTGGCGGTATATGCTGTTGGAGGCGAGCCCCGGGACGGACACCACCCGGCATGTCGTGAGGCTCGTGCTTCGGTGTGAAATCGACAAGCGCCGGCCCATTTGGTCCGGCTCGTACCGAGTAGTGATGGTGTGCCTGTGGAACAGATCTGTGCGGTGGCATTTCACCGTTTTCGTGGCCACCGCCTCGTTTACCGCCACCGCTGCCACCTCCAGCTGATGCACTTCCGCTGCCGCCACCGCCACCACTGGCATGGATCCGTTTCATCTGCCGGGCGGTATCCAGAACCAGCTCGATACGATCCGCTCCCTCATAGTTAACACATCCTCGACATACAGCTTCCGTAAAATCGTGAATCATTGCCCACGGCATCCGCGGCAAATCGCACAAATAACAATGTTGACGCTTTGCTTGAACCGACATTTTGTCAGTTTATTTTATCACCAAAAACAAATAGTTGAACTATTTCAACCAACAATTTAACTACCACCCAACACACTAAGCCAGTTTCACTTATTCCCACACTAAACTAATTGCGGCCCCATTCAAGTTATCCATAGCGAGGCATTCGGCAATCATCGATATCAATAACTTTTATCGTAAACAATCCAAAAATTCATATTAGGAATAATCAACTTTTTCCAAAGTGGAAATGTTTACTTTTATTGCCACTTCTTGTCACCAAAAATCTTCCGTTATGATAACGCTTTTATATACTTTTCATGATTTACGATAGCAAGTGTGATTCAACGTATATTAATGATGCAATCACGTCGTAGTCGAGGATCGCCTTCTTCCTTCCACTTTCACACACCTTCCACTTCGCAGCTGTTAGTCGATGCTAGTTCGGAGGCGCGCACTTTTGTTTTCACCTGAACCCGATATAGCCACTTGCACATGCACCGAATATCCTCGACTATTTCCGTATCATTCTAAAACAAAATTAACTTTAGTTTTCCAATGACTGTAGAATCTTTCGGATTCTTCAACTCTTGCTTAACATATAGAATGTAGAGTCGCCTCTTCTGTTGTATCGATCGATCGACTTTTCTCTAACGAAGGAAACAACTACCCTTCATTCGACATCACTCACGGAATTCAAACTGGAAATTGCGCGTAATTTGAAACCAAATTAATCCATCCAGAATCCGGCCCAAAACGAACTAAAACGCTTCCGAAAAAAGAAAAACTCAAGAATTCAAGCAGGTCTTTCCACGTACAGCTGAATTACACAAACAACGAACGGGACACGATGTGCAGCAACCAACGAGCGCGTCACTTTTGAAACGAACGGTTCGCTCTGGCTGCCGTGGAACCCTCCTCATTCAATGGTGCTGCTGTTGCGTTCGCGTCGTGCTTCCACCAACAAAATCAATAACAGCAACAACGCCATCCACCGGCCCAGCAAGAACAGCTAGACGAGGTGATCACGCTCACAAGTCGCGCAGCAGCATTCATGGCGCGAGTGGCTGTGTGCGTGTTTATATGCGGTACCACATATTTACCATTGCCATTATTTTTACGATGACTCCGGGATAGTAGTAACCAACAACAATAGCAGCAGCGCCAGCCAGCAGACATAGTAGTGCGGCACATCACGGTTGACCCACACAAACAGACTGCTGACTCGCGAGCAGCGTGCTGATAGGAGCTACATAACTGTATGCAATACATTTGCACACGAGGAGGAGCAGTAAAGTGCAACTGCAGTAGGGTGGTTCTCAACATTGTTGTATGCCTCCCGAATTATTGAATAAGGTGCAATTTATTATTATCTTTTTATTGAAATCCATAAAGAAAAAAGCGGGGCAAGTTTGTGCACCTATCTTTTGCTTCAAAATACCTCTCGATAGGAGTGCTTTGAATGGTCGACTTATTAATCAGTATGTATGTATCCTATTCCATTGTCTTTGTAACTTTTTTGTATATTTCATTCTGGTATATTCCTTTTGAATTTAAGAAAAATAAATTTTAATGGAAAAAATAGAAGGCGCACACTTGCCCCGTATCATGGGCAAGTATGCACATTGCGCGGGGTAAGACTGCGCATTAAAAGAATAGCTGAATTTAAATAGCAATGGTATCCATTTTCGTGGCGCGTCCACTATTGTTAAGAAGCGTCTATTTTTATGTCAATTGGTTAAAAGTTTATCAATTTAGATCACCTTGTGATTTTTTTTACCTAATGGTATGTTGTGGGTAACCCCGAAACAAATAAACTACGATTGGTAAAAAGAGCTTTTCACCCTCATGTTTTTTCAATAAAGAATGCGTGTATTGCTTAACGTAATATTTCATTCCATCCCAACAAAGAAAACATTTTAGTTATTCAAATCAATACAGGCTACCCAAATCAATAATGGCTCGATTATCCGGAGTAATATTTTTACCCATCTAACAAAAATAGAAATATTATCTTTGTGTATCCGTAACGTATCCATTATCCAATATGTGCAAGACACCTAGTACAGTAGACGTTCGATAACTGCAAGTCATTTAACTGCAATGCTTTTTAACTGGAATTCGATAGTTGCAACAGTTTTGCAGTTATCGGACCGCTAAACTTCAAACTGATGTCAGACTCAATGACAGCTGCATTGCGCTGCACATTTAGATGCACTTTTATTGCATCTGACGTCGATTGACAACCGTTTGACGTCTAGAATGCATTGCAGTTATTGAACGGCATTCGTTAACTGAAAAGTAAACATTTTGCAGTTATCGAACGGCTACTGTAATGATAGTGACTTTCTCGCTTTCCTAAGGGACTGTTCACAAATTACGTAACGCTTTAGGGGAACTAACGAAGTCAGACCAAGCGTTACGATGCGTACACAAAAAATAAACCTTCCATAAGTTACGAGAGGGAGCGTTATGGATTTTGTGAAAGAACCCTAAGGAAAGGAAATCAAGAACATTTATAATTGGCCATTTTTTGAATGTCAATTCAAAGCACCGATATTTATTTTAAGCATTCGTATGTACATTCTGAGTACAACACTGACATTGTGATTCATGCCACTAAATGGTCCTTCGGAATATCCGGAATGGATTCATTCACAAATAAAGTTAGGCTAAATTTGAAGATTTTGGACCTCCATCCTCCCCTCGTAACGCTTTTCATATGGAAGGTTTAATTGGTTTGTATGAATCATAACGCCTGACTCCCTCCCTCTCCTTCCAGCGTTAAGTAATTTTTTATATGAAAAAATATGTATTTCACCAACGGTGGCCCATGTATGGATTAAAACACCAGTTCTATATTCATAGTAACACCCTGGATGGTGCGAATAGAATCGATTTGGTTGTCAAACTGAAGCCAAACTTTTCTATTGTGCCGGAGCCAAACATTGAAGATTGTGGTTAAGTTCGTTTCAGATCCTATATTGAGAAGTATTGTTATTACAGTAGACGTTCGACAACTGCAAGTCATTTAACTGCAATGCTTTTAACTGCAATTCGATAGTTGCAACAGTTTTGCAGTTATCGGACCGCTAAACTTCAAACTGGTGTCAAACTCAATGACAGCTGCATTGCACTGCACATTTAGATGCACTTTTATTGCATCTGACGTCGATTGACAACCTTTTGACGTCTAGAATGCGTTGCAGTTATCGAACGGCATTCGTTAACTGAAAAGTAAACATTTTGCAGTTATCGAACGGCTACTGTATTTGTGGAAAAAATAAAAATAAATTTAGATTGAGTTTTGTGTTCTTTGTAACAAATATTTTCACATTATATTTCGAGTTGAATATTAGTAGGAATGCAATTAAATAGCACTCGTTACAAAATTTTCCGAAATTCAACAGCTGATTGGAGCAGGAATGTATGTAAACCATCGTAAAGTCATGTAGAGTCTTGCGCATTTGTGCGCCTTCATGCAGCATGGAAATAGAAATTCGAAGAGCGGGAAATGTTTGACAGCCAAGAAACTGCAAAATAATTTTTCTTATGGGATTGATTTCAAAATATCCCTCTACTCGCTTGAGAGCAGAAAAGCGGCTCTATCCGCAGCACCCAGGTAACACCAAATGGCGCTGAAAAATCCTTGTGTTTAGAGAACATCCGTAAATTACGTAACGCTTAGAGAGGGTAGGGGGTTTCCTGAAGTGTGACAATCCAAACACATTTTTTAGAATTCCATACAATTTTCTGGCATCTGTTCTGGCATCCAGCGGCTGAATGTGAAATGCTATTCCCCGGAAGCTATACCTAAGATGGCAGCCCCATCCCGGTGGATAGGGAACCTTGGGCCAACAACCTATTGTTCCCGAAACATAAATTTGTTCGAGAATCCGATAATGAAAGAATACGGACTGATTTTACGGCGACGACTCTTGGCGCGAAACAACGGACACGAATAGGAACATGGAACGTTTTAACCCTAGCCCAGCAGGGTAAATTGGCACAACTTGCCAATGAGGCACGCCGCATGAAGCTTGAGATCCTGGGACTGAGTGAAGTCCGTTGGCCAAATTTTGGAGAACATAGAACGCCGTCGGGACAAGTTCTGCTATACCGTCGTGCGGGGCTTCTTTTGAAAAATCAGGGGCTACTTTGGACATTTTGAAACATGAATTACGGCGTTAACTACTCTCAAATTGCCATTATAACTAGTCGGGTGTCTTGTTGATTAAGTAGTTGGATTTTGTTTCAAATTTGGATTTTTTTCTTTTAGTATTTTTAGAAAATCAAAAATCAAAAGTGCCCCCGGAGTCAAAAGAAGCCCCGCACGACGGTACTCTGGCTTTCGAGGTGAACACGCTCCCCGGCATCGCGGAGTTGGCTTCCTAATAAGCGCTCAGGCACATTCTGCGCTTATGAAGTGGGAACCTATAAGTGAAAGGATAATCGTTGCCAGATTTAGAACACGGGTCCGAAACCTTACTATAATCCAATGCGCCAACCGATGCTGCCGATCTGCAAGACAAAGAGAACTTCTACAGTCAACTCAATGCCGTCGTAGATAGAATTCCGAAGGGTGATATCAAGATCTATTTGGGCGACTTCAATGCGAAGATCGGATCCGACAACTCGAACCATGAGCGCATTATGGGACGCCATGGTCTCGGAGAAATGAGCGAAAACGGAGAGCTGTTCGCAGAATTTTGTGGTAATAACGACATGGTGATCGGGGGATCGCTCTTCCCGCATCGACCGGTTCACAAGGTCACGTGGGTCTCCCGTGACGGCTTTACAGAAAATCAAATCGACCACATCTGCATTATCCGAAAATGGAAACGGAGCCTTCTTGATGTACGGAATAAACGTAGTGCCGATATCGCGGCTGATCATCACCTCCTCATCGGCGAAATACGCCTGCGCATTTCGGGGGTGGGGGGTGGGGGGAGCTACTCCTCAGCCGTGCGGTAAGAGGCGCGGCTACAAAGCAAGACCATGCTGAGGGTGGCTGGGTTCGATTCCCGGTGCTGGTCCAGACAATTTTCGGATTGGAAGTTGTCTCGACTTCCCTGGGCATCAAAGTATCATCGTGTTAGCCTCATGATATACGAATGCAAAAATAGTAACTTGGCTTAGGAACCTCGCAGTTAACAAATGTGGAAGTGCCCAGCAAACACAAGATCGTATATCATAGGAAATAAGTGTACAAAGTGGAGGCCATATACGCACATTTTGTACGCAGTCAAATGGAGGAATGCACCTATATCGCCTCCATCATGTTCACTTATTCGCTAGCATATGCGATTTTGTGTTGACGGGGTGCTTAATGAACACTAAGCTGCGAGGCGGCTCTGTCCCAGTGTGGGGATGTAATGCCCATAAGAAGAAGAAGATCGCGCGAATTCGTCGGCAGGAGGAAAAAGTTGGACGACGATTCAACACACGCCGACTGGAAGATGCCACGGTGAAACGGTCCTTCGTTGAAGAACTGGAGACGCGTGCTGCAGATATTCCGGAAGGTGGCAGCGTGGAAGACCAATGGACCGCCCCTTTATCGCCACCATCGAGAACAATTTGGGCAAACTGCGCACCCAGAGAAAACAATGGATCGCCGATGAGACCTGGAGGAAGATAGAGGAGCGAAGAGAAGCCAACGCCGCGATAGAGCGATCAAAAACCAGAGGAGTCAAAGTCTTACCTCGGCAACGAGACACGGCGCGTGAGAGTGAAGTAAAACGCTCATGTCGGCGGTTCAAGCGAGCGTGGGCAGACTCTCTGGCCGGCGAAGGAGAGAGAGCCGCCGCAACTGGGGACACTCGCCTCCTCTACGATAACTCACGACGCTTAAGCGGGGCGAAGATGAATGCAACGAAGTCTGTGAAAGACGCGAATGATCAGTTATTGACCGACCCAACTGACCAGCTGAAACACTGGTTCGAGCAATTCGAACAACTTTTTCAAGTGCCAGCCAGGCCATCACCACCTCGGCATGATCTGCCTAGGATCCGACGTATAACACGCGTCAATACCGAAGCTCCATCACTGCTAGAGATTCAAACAGCCATCCAAAGCATGAAATCGAATAAAGCCCCAGGGGTCGATCGCATATCAGCCGAGATGCTCAAAGGACTGCACGAGGCCTTTTCGTGTAGAGTGCTGCACAATGGGGTCCTGTCCGACCCTATCCGGGTCGTAGCTGGTGTGAGGCAAGGATGTATTCTATCACCGTTATTGTTCCTCATCGTAATCGACGGAATTCTGGTAGATGCGATTGACCGTGAACCAAACCGCGGGCTGTTATGGCAGCCTATAACCATGGAGCACCTAAACGACTTCGAATTGGCTGATGACGTTGCACTCCTCGCGCAACGGCGCTCTGATATGCAAAGTAAGCTCAACGACCTTGCCGAGCGCAGGTTTAGTCATCAGGTCATCTTCGGCAGGTTTAGTCATCAACGTCAACAAATCCAAATCATTGGATGTAAACACGGTGACTCCTTCAAGTTTCACAGTAGCCGGGCAACCAGTGGAGAATATTGAAAGCTTCCAATATCTTGGTAGCCAAATGGCGTCAGACAGCGGTACCAAGATCGACATAGGCGCACGGATCAAGAAAGCAAGGGCTGCCTTTGCGAGTTTATGAAATATCTGGAAAAACAGGCAGTGAACGCACCAAAATACGAATTTTCAACTCTAACGTGAAATCTTTGCTGTTATACGCTAGCGAAACATGGTGTGTATCAGTGGAGAACACTCAACGGCTGTAGGTGTTCATTAACAGATGCCTGCGGTATATAATTCGGGCCTGGTGTTGCACAACTGAATTTCAAACAACGAGCTCCATCGTCGTTGTCACCAGAGGCCGATAGCAACAGAAATTCGGGATCGGAAGTGGGGCTGGGTCGGCCACACTCTACGTAGGGGCGGAAACGAAATCTGTACACAAGCATTAGACTGAAACCCAGCGGGACATCGCAGCAGAGGCAGACCCAGAGGCTCATGGCGGCGAAGCCTCAATAAAGAAATAAAAGAAGTTGACCGAAATCTATCCTGGCGACAGATTAAAGCGATAGCCGGGCAACGCTCAGGATGGGGATCTTTCAAGTCGGCCCTTTGCAGCACCGGAGGTGTACAGGATCCATCAAAAAAATACAATTTTTCGTTGAAAAATAGAAATTTTTTTTCGTAAAACTAAGAACTTTCATTGGAAATTCCGAAGAATTTCCTTCGATATCTCGAAAATACTAGAGATGAAATTCTGAGTAAATTTTCTTAAAAATTTTGAATATATTTTTGTAGAATTTTGAAAAAAAGGAAGACAGGATCACCGTCTTTGACCAGAGGTCGCAAAGACTGAATACTCAACACTTAGCATTATTTTCTGTTGAAATACACAGAATTTCACGTTGAAATCAAATTTTTGACGGGGAAGGACCGTTTGTTGTTGATCGAATATGTCATTAATCTGAAACTCGCCTGGCATTTGGCCGGAATAGACATAAGGCCGATAATGTCGTTCGGCCGAACAGGTCATTTGGTTGAAAAGTCGTCTAATCGAATAGGTTTTAGCTAAAAAGGCCTAGATGGTCGTTTGGCATAAAAGGGTTATTTGGCCAAAATGAACATATGGCCGAAAGTGTTGTTTGCCCGAGCTGCCAAAAAAAAATCGTTTGACCGAAAATGCTGCTTGGCCGGACGAGATGACATAAGGTCGGAAACGGTTTGGCCAAAAATTGACGTACGGGTGAAAATCATACGGCCGAACTGATAATTTGGCCGAAAAAGACGTTTACTCCGACAACTCATTTGTTCAAAAATGTCTTTTGGCCGAACGGGTCGACGTTTTTTGCCATATAATCCGATCTGCCGAATCACATTTTCGGCTAAATTGCCCTTCCTGCTAAACTACATTTTCGGCCAAATGGCCTATATATGGCCGACAAGGCCTATTCGACCAAACGACATGTTAGAGCATATGATTTTTTCAGCCAAATGACCAATTTGATCGTACCGTCAAACCGTTTTCCACAAAATAACCGTATCGAACAAATGGAATTTGGCAAGATTGCTTTCGGCTTTCGATTGGTATTCGGTCAAATGACTTTCCACCGAAAGAAATCCAAAGAAATTCCGAAAAGAAAAATCAAAAAAATTCTGTTTAGTGGAAACTCCGAAAAATTCTCGACAAAAAAAAATTCGACAAAACAATTCGTTGGTTGGCAAATCGATCACTCGTGTGGAGCGTCTCGGATTTGCTCGAATATGTCGTTTGCTCACTACCGCCAGCTGGTACGAGATTTGACCAACTTAATGAAATTAACAGATGTCGTTAATGGTGTACGACGATAAATTCGATAAGTCCATGTTAAATGTGTTATGTCTGTTTGTCTGCTATGAGCGTGAAAACCGACATATCAAGTCAGGATGGAATCGAACATTAAAACAACTTCAAATGATGTTGCAACATAATTAAAAAAGTTTAACGACAATTTTTTTGATATTCATCCTTGAAATTCATGTTTAGGGTCACTCTTGAACGATGGTTGAACAAAATTGTAAATACATATTTATAACCATCTCCGCATATATCGTATTTTCTTAAGTTTCAATAATTGTTTTTTGTTAAACATTTATAAAGTATTTGAGTGATAGTAACAAATGTACTAACTAATGTACATATTGACTGTGGAATATATAACAGTAAAGCACATGTGACGATTGGACAAATCAAGCATCCGAAAGATATTCAATTAGCAAACAAGAGCTAACCGCGGTGTATTATGATGGCTTTTCCGCAAACGTAACCTTTAAGTGGTCTTGTTGTGTAGGAATTATCACGCCTATCTAGAGAGTAGGTGTTGAGGGTTTGAGTCTTTTCAAGACACGTGGATTCTTTTTCGCAAATTTCATATCAATTTGTCATTTCGAAACATATGCTGTGTATATGCAAAGCCAAGATATTTAACAAAAAAATGATTTTCGTACGGCCGAGTTGCCGAACAATATGCAAGTTATTATTGATCTACATTTAAATTGAAATTATTTTGAAAATTTTATGACAGCAATTTAAAATAAAATACGTATGATCCAGTAATGTTAAGAAATGAAAATTATTAGTTTCTCAGGGATAAAAATGGACCACGAAAGAACTACAATAGAGAACGGATTGAATATATCTAAAGCCTGTCCACGTTAAATTTTGGACACTGAGACAATGTCCAACTGATTTGTAGCCATTTTATCTCTTTGGACGAGAAGGAAAACTTGCTGAAAGAATAACATAAAGCGGAGAGATTCAACTGTCGTGTGAATTGATCTTCTCAGTGGTTTGTGAAAATTTTAAAAAATCGCGTTGGATGATGGGTGTCCGAAATTTAACGTGGGCAGGCTTTAGGAGGTAAAACATTGAAAATATGGTTCTTTTTGAACGCTTTTGTTATCCGACCTGCAGATTATCCTTGATGTCTGAATATGACCACCTAGACCTATTGTCACGCCCAATGATGATATGGTTATGTAATCAATATTTGATTTAGCTATGTTCTCCGGCGCCTATAACCTCGTTTTTCCAATACTTGAATTACATTATGCGAAGGACGAGTCTAATAAAACAAAGGTGTTCCTTGATTTAAAGGCAGGTGCCGAATTTACCCCAATTGATAACATAATAATGTTATAAGTAAATGGGAAAGTAAATGTTGCCCCCACAGCATACATAAAATGATGTTCAATTATATGGATCAGAAACGGATTAAATACTGAATATCTTCAAATTATTTTCGAAAAAGCTCATAAACCGATACTAAAATTTTAGATAACTCAACTCCTCAATGGTGATCAATGCTGTTTATTTTGACTATTACGCGTCTTCACTTGTAACAAAGTCACTAGAAATATAAGTAATCGAAAGTTTATATGGATGTATCAAAATTCTCTCATTGAAATCAGAGATTTGAAGTGGTGTCGGTTCTACCCGCAGTGTCGGTTTTGGGTAGCGGACGTATTTCAGCTGGAGACATTTTAGCTGACTTATTTATAACCTGCGTTTTTTTTTCATTATCACCTCCATCACTTAGTTTGTTGGGAGTCGAAACGGATGCTTTGTACCCTGTTGGAGCACCGTAAACACGTGGTGTAAATGATTGCACGAGTGTAGCGAAATTCGCTTTTGCTGTATCTTCGACAATAGTGCATTGCTGACTCAAATCGATATTGATATCTGTGGTATTGGACGGCATTAAATTATCGTCAGTAAGCACATCCGAATTGAGCGGTTCGATTCCGCATGTCCTGAATCCTTAGATAGCGTTCTCGGCCTTTGCACATTTTCCGGAATCAATTCCAAACAGTTCGGCAAATTGATACTGCTGACCTTATGACTTATGACCCTACCATCGTTGTTTGTCAACCAGTTGATGCACGCTACCGTAAAGTAGTCCTTCAATACTTTGAAAAAATAACGATCCAAAGGTTGCGTCTTATGACTGCTGTGTGGCGGGATCGATAATAGCGTGATACCACAGACAAAAAGACATAACACATTCAACATTTACTCATCAAGTTAATTGTCGTTCAAACACTAACGACATCTGTTGATTTCAGTTAGTTGGGCAAATCAAGAACTGGTGGTCGGTTGGTTTTCATCGTCCGTTGAACTGATGTAGTTATCTCCTCCGCTGCCTTGATTCTCACTGCCTGTGCTCCAAGCACAATTTATGTGTTCCTCAAAGTGTTGCTTCCACCTCTCAATCAACAAACGTTTGTCCGTCAAGATGCTCCTATCCTTATCCCTGCATATCTCAGCTCGCGCCACAAAGCCTTTTCGGGATGCGTTGAGCTTCTGATTGAACTTGCGTGTTTCTTGAGAACGGCACAGCTACTCCATCTCTTCGCACTCCACATCTTCCAGGCGTCGCGTCGTTTCTTCTCCTGAATGAACCGAGTCTTCTGCAGTCGTTTCCGTTCATAGCGTTCTACGTTCTGGTGGGTCCCTTGTTGCAGCGCGACCGCATATTTATACAATATGTTGGATTTATGATAAGTTTGATTTGTTCAAATCATGCTTTATCATATTTCTAAATTCATACAATTTGAACAAATTACCTGTTTTTTTCATTTTTGATTTTTTTAATTTACTATACATTAGACTGGCCCAGCTTAGTATAGGGACAAATTTTTTGTCGAATTCCACGGGGCACCCCCCGGGATTGTGTCTCTTTGAGTGAGAAAATCAATCTCTCAAAATTTCAGCTTAATCGCTTGCTGCATAAGGGGCCTCCTTAGCCGTGCGGTAAGATGCGCGACTACAAAGCAAGACCATGCTGAGGGTGGCAGGGTTCGATTCCCGGTGCCAGTCTAGACAATTTTCAGATTGGAAATTGTCTCGACTTCCCTGGGCATAAAAGTATCATCGTGTTAGCCTCATGATATACGAATGCAGAAATGGTAACTTGGCTTAGAAACCTCGCAGTTAATAACTGTGGAAGTGCTAAATGAACACTAAGCTGCGAGGCGGCAATGTCCCAGTGGGGGATGTAATGCCAATGAAGAAGAAGAAGAAGAAGATAAGCTGGCGTATTTGATTTAAAGTTTGTGTGGGGATTTCAGCTAAAATATATAGGAAAGTGCACCTCCGTCACTCATTCGATATGGCAATTGATTATGATTGCTCAATTAAGCTCAGAATTGCAAAAGGGACAGTTGGTATGTTACAGACAATTTCACTGAACATTGTACGATGATTAAATGAACCTTTACTTAGCTTTCGGCTGATTAATTAGGAGCAAGGTTGTATACTTTTGGATTTATTGATCGATGCAACCGAAAACTGTATAAAAGTTCATTTAATCATCGTACAGTGTTCTGTGTAATTGGTCTAGACATATTTCATAGCCGTTTAAAGTTATCTAATGAATCTACCTCAATGGCACACGAATCTTCACGAATAGTATCGGTGTTGATTTCCGTAGTTTATTAGCGAGTAAATATATTCCAAATTTTTGCGTTTGCTATTTTGAAATATTTTTATTCGTAGGTTTATTCGCCACAGATGAATTAGAAAAAAAAAATCATATCAGTATGTTAATTACATAATTGTTTTCCGAGCCTTCTAACAATCGTATGCCCTTGAAGTGGACATACGACGTTTCGGTATACTTTGGCGCACGAGAAATGCATAAAAACCCGAAATGCAAAGGTGTAAGGCAAATTGATTTATATATTCTAAGAAATCTCCACATTTAGCTACTCTAACGTGAAGGTTTTCTTCAAACCACCCCATGTACCCCACGTTGTATCGATTTTCCATTCGGTCTGTAGGCCAACATTCTCGAATATTGTATCGTAGCTCAACACCTCGTAACGACAGCAAACTGAGCCGATGATGACGCTGAACCATCAACGGTAGTATTAGTAGATGTGTATATGTAACAAGAAAAATAGTAATAAAAAAAACAAGTAAACAATAATCAGCACGAATCGGAAGAAAAAAAAACTCATTTTCATTCAACTGCACTTGTGTTGGTAGGCGTGTCCAAGTGTAGTTCTGAAAACGTTCCGTTGTTGGTTGACGACGATGGGTGATAAAAATCGTTGTCTCCTCTTCGTGATTTGCCGCCGGCATTGCTGCTAATTTTTAGCATGTTCTAGGTTAAGGACTTTTTAGGGGATTGTTACAATTGCATAATTTTGTTTGCAACTCAAGAGTAAGACGATCTACCATTGCATGTTTGGTAGTAGATTGCTAAGTAAAAGTACCTTCAATCACGCAAAAAAAAAAGAATGAAGGTGGACTAATTTCGAATCAATTTAAATGTGCCTCGAAAATTCATGCACGGGTAGTAATGCAGAGACGTCTCCCTCACCCCCTGAGAGCAAACGCCTTTTCGTTATTAAATACTGACACCAACATAACAAATAAAAAGGATTTTTAAAGAAAAAATGAAAACCCAGACCTAAAAGTATTTGTTCAGTGAAAATAGACATTTAGGCATGAAAAGCTGCAATTTCACACATTCGGGTAAAGCACTAGCAATTTGACAATGCAAAGGGTCTCTAACCTTAGTCAATACCAAAAAAGAACAAAGCGGACGCATGGTGTGTTGTTCACTGAAAAATGCGAGCGTTTTGCCTCAGTGAGTTTTCCGGCAACAAGGCATCGCCATTTGTTTTTCAATGTGAATGTTATCAATATTATTAAGGTTTTAGCAACTTTGATAAGGGATAAGCTAATTGTGACAATCCCAACAGTGCTAAGACTGTAGACAAATGCGTTGTTAAGGCATATTGTTCCACTATCCTCTAATGCACCTAGGTATCTTGGTAATTTGTTTTACTTAGTAGTTAGTAGTGATTAGTAATTAGCCCAGGATACCAAACGTGTATGGTTCGATGCAACATTTTCTTCACAATTCCTTTATACAAATGGAAAGATTTTATATATAATTCCAAATTAAACGTACCTTCCCAGTCATTTCAACACGCAAACTAATAACATTCATTGATTGAAAGTTCTGACCATTTTTTTTTTTGCTGGGAGGCAACATATTTCATCAATGTAGTTAACAGCAATCGCGATTTCGATCCTCAAGCATGACCATTTTCTACGAAAATCAGTGCTAACGCTTTAATTATTTCCGGGGATGTATTGACCCTTTCAACACAACTTTGTTGTACTAGTAGTCTTCATGGAACTTCTGTTATATCTGGAATGGAATGGAATTTCTAATGATATGGAAATGCTAATATCATCTTCCAAACTTAGACGTGCATGTTCATTAGAGTGGGGCGTCATGGTCATTTTTTCAAATCAATGGTTTTTCGAAGCCATTCTGGGTCCTGAACAACTGTGCAGAATTTGGGACCGATTGGTTGCTTCCTCGCTTTCCGCATCGCGTTTGAAGTTTGTATGGAAATTAGTATGGGAGAACGTATATTTTTGCATTTCTACTACTAGAGGATTCAGTTCATCGTAAACCAAGTGGCACATTGCGTTAAAGTATAACCCAAAGAATGCCGAAAAACTTTGCTGAAGAAGGCACGTTGCTGGAACGTCCACGAAAAAAGTTATAACGCTTCGAAGATTGAGTGTTCAAACCGTATGCAAAAAATCATTTATTCTGCCAGCACTGCCGTACTACGTAGACCACTAATTTAACTGAGTGTTATTTCAAAATAATTGATCTTATAGGGCTTTAGAGCTAATGGGAGCTATCCTGAATCATTTCACGAAGAAAAAAATCCGACGAGAAGGAAGATGGGTTTTGCCCTTCGAGAACCATATGTTGTCCGGTAGTGCTGGCAGAAACATTGATTTCTTGCATATGGTTTGAACAATTAATTTTCGAAACGTAATAACATTTTTTGTAGACCTTCCAGATACGTACCTTCTTCGGCAAAGTTTTTCGGCATCTTCCAGACTATATGCTAACGTATTGAATCACGTGATTGATGATAAATTGAAGCCGTTAAGAGCAAAAATGTAAAAAAGTACGTTTTCCCATACTAATCTCCATGTAAATTTAAAACGCGATGCGGCATGCGAGGTTGCAACCAATCGAGCCCATATTTTGCACAGTTGATTGGGGTCCCAAAACGATTCAGAAAAACCTTGATCTCACTTGATCGGACGAAGTTTGCGTTTTTCCATACAACTGTGCCCCACTCTAATGTTCATGATAGAATTAGAGGCGAAAGTATAGAATTGATAGTTACGTTAGGATACGGCAGGCATGAAAAATGTTTTTTTTTATATAGAAGTCGGATTGAAAGCGAGCGGAGGGCATTATTTGTGATGGTATAAATCTCACGACCTTCCTACTGCCAAACTCCCTTATGAAGAGGCCTCTAATTCTATCATGAACATGTACGTCTAAGTTTGGAAGATGATATTAGCATTTCCATATCATTGAAAATCGTTTAACTTCATGTAGAAGTAATACACTCAAATCATTAATCAATGGAATTTTTGTTATTTTGTTTCTGGAAAACAAGATCTCCCTTGACACGTTACACAAGACGGAAACGCTAAATAGCAAAGTAGTAAGTGGTCAAGATGCTTTTGAGTCTATTTTTAACTCGAAAAAATCTGGAGAACTTAATGAAGTTAATTCTGCAGAAGATAAATATAATCATCTTTTTGAAAGCACGCATTGTCTTCTATAGGTAAAAAATGCCGGCGTATACGTTACCCTAATATAAAATATAGTGAATTACAGAGGAAATTTTCATCAACATCTAATGTTAAATTTTATCGTTGAACGCTCATAAAGTAAACATGCTTGAAACACTCGATGTAATATTGATATCAAGTACTAAATAGCTTAATCTGAATAAGTGATTATGAGTGGCCGTTTGACCGAAAAGTTTAAAAAAACTGATGATGGAGAGTAGTTAAAAATGAGAAATAATAAGTGATAATTTTATCGTGGTGCATCGAAATCCGTACACCTAAGCATTTAATTTTATTAAAAAGGCTCTAGAAAATATAAAATCAAATTCAAATAGAACGTTCGTTATTGATACAGGTGCTCTATTTTTATGTGCTCCATAAGAAGTTTTCAATACTGCTCGAAGCTTTTTTAATTTCAACAGGGCTTCTCAGCGCTATTTGTACCTACCCGTAACGATCTTTGCTTGGACCCGTGCCTTCGTTTTACGTTGGACCCGTTTGCGGAAGTAAAATTCCGACAAGCGGTGGTAATCCTGCAAGGACACCGTTTTGGAAAAAAAACCTCTTGGAAGGTCACATAAAGGGGCCCTCCTTAGCCAAACGGTGAGATGCGCGGCTATAAAGTAAGACCATGCTGATGGTGGCTGGGTTCGATTCCCGGTGTCAGTCTAGGCAATTTTTGGTTTAGAAACTGTCTCGACTTCCCTGGGCATAAAAGTATCATCTTGTTGGTCTCATGATAATATACGAAACCATTCGCAAATCGTCTGAGGGAATTAATAAACCTTGGTGGCTTTAGCGCCACTCTCACGTACGAGAGACCACCAGTCTGTTGACTTGCCCGACTATTTTTGAAACAATTCCTCAGGGGAAATCCTCGAACGGTTGCTGACTGAATGTTCAAAATCACCTGCTGAATCCTGGAAAATCGCCCTGAAGCCCTTTGCCCTGATTAACCTCGTAATCTTTTAAGCTCGCTCAACAATAAACGCAAAACCAATAGATAAATAGAAGTCTGTGGTTCAATGTACCAACGGAATAACGGAAACGTAAAAGAGAACAGCAGGTTCTCACGGAACTGCCGAAACAAAATCAATTGACTCTCAGAGCTTCAAATTCAACAAATTTATTAATCTACCACTTCATTCGGGTTGGACGGAATTTCTGTACTAGCTAAGGGGGAATGGCCATGATTATACAAGTTTCCACGTACCTGCGCAGGATATTTGGTAGCGATGACGGTTTCCGGTGGGTGCCGAGGACGGAGTGCTTTCCGGCGGAGTGCCGAAGACGATGTTTTCCGGCGGGACGCCGAAGACGAAGAGTTTTTCTGGCGGTGTGCCGAAGACGAAGGTTCTTCCGGCGGTGTGCCGAAGACGATGGTTCTTCCGGCGTTGTGCCGAAGACGATGGTTCTTCCTGCCGTGCTGGCAACGCAGTTGTCGCGAAGCCGTCGTGATACCGGCGGCTTGCCAGTGGGCTTTCGATGCTCCACACGATGGCGGCGTGAGCTTGTGTCCAAATGGCCGAACAAAAGGTGCGGAGGGAGTGGCGGCTGCACGGAAAGCTTCCGATTTTAACTTCCCGAGAGCGTCCGGAATAACCGTCCCCTCGAACTAGTAGCCCACTTTCCCTTACGACCCGGCTTCACGTACCTTTCCGATTCACCGGGCGAGGACTAAAAGAAAGCTACTAATTCTCGGTTCGGGATCGGTTCAGCGTACGATAATTGGTGACGTACGGGAACCGCGCTCTCGACACCTGGCCACCAGGGGGGTTGTAGCATAATGGTGGTCTTATCGACAATTTTAGGCGACTGTCGGGTGAGTTTCGCTCGACTAACTAAACGAACTTTACTCCTCTCCGTTTGACTACCTCGGAAGGCGGGCCTTAGCGGACACACAAGCTCAATTCTGGTCGCACCGCGACCCACAGCAAAAAGGACGGAACCCCAATTCGACTCCGCTGGTCGTCACACAATTCCAGCCCATACAAAAAAAGCGCCTACGCGCTGTAAGTCCAACGCGAATGGCGAACGTTAGTCGTATGCAAAATTATAGTAATAAATTTAAATTTCATTTTTTTTGTCTCTATATCTACTCCGGCAAATGGAGAGAATCGCGAAAGTGTCTGACGCACTGACCGAAATAAGCATATATCTGGAAGACACCAAAAGATTTTGTTTCAAGCACTTCACTTTACACCACTGTTCTCAATTATTACCTTCAGCAAACTTTGAAGGAACACGTTTCACTTTGTAGAAATACTTAAATTGTTCGGAACTTGGAAACCGCGATACTTCTCTTCCTCTAGTGCGAGCGAAAATGAACGAGCTTAAGGATTTTTACCTTCAAGAAACCTTGAAGGACAATTGCTGGTTATGTACACAGATTCAAATGGCGATATCAATTTGGCGCCTTCCCAGTACCGAGCAAATGGTTGAAAAAGAGCTATCTAGTTTCAGGAGCCATTACTGCACTCACTGTATATACCACTTTGCTTAGCCGAGACGCAAACCGCTCGAAATATTTCCTCACCCGAGACAGTCAAATAGTCGGGCAAATACTGATAATATTAAGGCTCCCCCAGACCTAAGCGATTTCATCGCCGCGACGGCGACAACTAGTCGCCGCGATTCTATCGTTCGGTCGCTGCATGCAATGTCCTATTTACGCTTCCATACCAAAGGCGACAGAATCGCTGTCGCCAAGCGATAGAATCGCGTCGCGACTGTCGCATCGCGTGTGTTTGGGGGAACCTTTATGGTCTCGCTTTGGACTGTGAATCGTCAAGCCGACTTAACGAGTTCAAGCATTATTTTGCTTAAAAAGAAAAAAACGTCCAAAGCTAATTGAATTCAAATAATCTAATAATTACAACAACAAAAAATAAAGCAAAAAATAATTTATAACTAATAATTAAGCTTCAACTCATTTCAATGATATTTTACTTAAAAGGATAAAAACGTCAAAGCTATTTATTAATTAAAAATAATAATCTAATTTCATAATATATTTACAAATGATTTTGCTTAAAAAGATAAAAACGTCTGAAGCTTTAAGCAAATTCAATAAATTTATTTCAAAATATCCACCGAACGTTACAATGCAAAAATTGTAACTTGGCTAAGAAACCTCGCGGTTAATAACTGTGGAAGTGCTGAATAGACACTAAGCAGCGAGGCGGCAATGTCCCAGTGGGGGATGTAATGCCAATAAGAAGAAGAAGAAGAAGAAGTAGATAAATAATCAGAAGGAATAAATTTAGGCTGTTACGCCCTTTTCAAATGTTAGTGTAGTTTTGACTTATTGACAATTCTTTGACTTATGATAGAGTAAATTTTCCAAAGAACCCATATTTTTTTAGTCTTGAACTAGGAGGAATGACGGCTTTGGCAGGTTTTGTTCTATTATTGGCAGGGTTTTTTTATGACTGACTAGGCTCAAATTTACCCTAAACATTCTTTGCATATCAAAGAATATTGTGGCCAAATTTCATAAAATTTGGTCGACAAAAACCCCCCTGCCAATAATAGAACAAAACCTGCCAAAGCCGTCTTTCCCCCTATTTAAAAAATCGGAAACAAAAACTGAAAAAAATGCTGCAAATCTAAATAATCAGCATGAAGGTTTGGCCTGAAGGTGCAAAATCGGACGAATGTTGGGACAATCTTCAAAAACATCTACTTTTTGTTTTTATTTTTGTTTTTTTCGTTAAAATATATTTTTTGAGAATGTTAACCTTGAATAAAATAAATATGGTAAAAGTTCCGATAGTCGTGGGTGCTCCTACACGTAAAAAAAATTAATGTTATTTGTTATTAATATTTCTAATACTTTTTTGCCAAAGCAGGCGCTTAATGACATGTATAAGAAAAAACATATATGTACATCGCATTAATCACATACATTAGGAAACTTAACTTATGAATGTTATTAGCTTTTTGATATGGGATCATTCATTAGGTGGCATAATGAAGAGTATAAGTATTTTCGAATGTTTTTTTGCCATAACATATAAGGTTATTTTTTTACGTGTATAGTTGCTGTAGTGTAGTTTTTAGTGAATCTACATACTAACCGTAGCAACCCACATTGTTGTTCAATTAGGTGAACTGTCACCATAAGATACAAATGACAACAGCTCAAGAGTACACTCGAAACCGGTAAATAAACCTCGAATGCCATATTTTCACTGGCCCATGCACCAATAGTTGCAGTAGTGTTAGTATAGTTGCGAGTCCCATAAAAAAAGAATGGGATTCGCAACTATAGGAACACGAAATAAAAAAAAATACCACAACTATTGGAACATTGTACCAATAGTTGGAGGATTATGGGCAACAATGATAGACTTCCTTGCGATCAGAACATAGGGTAAAACGACCTATTATGGAGGGGTTAAGCACCGTGTCAAAACAAAATTCATTTCAAAAATTCTTTAAAAATTACCTGTTGGTCTTTATCCACATTGCAGTAGTCGAATAGGTTGCTGGTTAACTATAGATTCGTAAATATTACGTCAATTGGGCTAAACTTATGTTGTTTTGTTTTTATCACAATAAAAATAAACTACCGCAATAATAGGACACAGTTGCCTATCGTTGCGAAAACACAACATACCACAACAATAGGACCTTAGCACTATCGCAATAATAGGCTCAAAGGATTCAAATTTTTAATGAAAAATGTCGATTTTTCATAATTTTGAACGGAATTTTGTCAAACAAAAGATGTTCTAGTCGTTAATTCGATAATGTAGTTTTAGCGTATCCACAATTGTTTTTAATGCAATTATATCCAGAATGGACTATTTTAACACTACCGCAACGTTAGGACATACCACAACGATAGGACGTTTTACCCTATTTCTCATAAAAAAAAGTTAATGAGCTTTTGGATACACTCTCAAGATAAGTGCAATGAAGTGTCGTTTAGATGTGAGTGATAAAATAGTGATGGCGCGTGTTTATTACCTTCACTATTGGGTCTTTCACCCTAATCGATTTTGCGAATAATTTTTTGATGACCGGATTGGTCAATTTCCAAAGAATTTTCTGATTTTTTTTTAATAATTTCTGGAGGAAATTTCGAAGATATTTTTGGAGGAATGTCCAAAGAAATTCTTGAAGAACTTTAAGGATGTCGCAAATTCTTTCTGGTGTTCGTTTGTAAATCCGTTCAAAAATACCTTTGAAAATTTGTACGTAAATTCCTAGAAATTCGTCCTAGAATTTGGAATGGAATTTCTGGAGGAAATTTCAAAGGAACTAAAAATATCAACATACCAATACCAAATACCATCTATTGTATATATCATTTGCTCCTGTTTATATTTTTGCTTGTATTTTATCTAACTTCTATTCGAAGATCCAAAAATGGGTAAGCCGGCTCCATAAGCAGAGACACATATGCGAAATCCACGGGATGAGTAGAGAATCTCCATCCAGAAGAAAGTTGGTACAATCAACAATATATTCAAGCCCTCGTGAAATTTTAGTTGGTAATCCCACTCTTCCTATTCAAATCGCTTCAATCGGGTGGCCTGATGGATATTTTAATCATATAGGTAGGGGTGGTGGAAATTTGCGATTTCGCGGAAGCCGCGGAAGCCTTTCCCGTCAATAATTTTATTCTATTCTATTGCCTCAGTCGATTTCTTGACCTAGTCAATACCAACTCGACAAACAACGCATTTTTTGACGTCTAGATTTTTTTTTTAAGTGCAAGGTCCTAGTTGGTCGAGTGTTGAGCCAAAATTAAATTGAAGAACAATTTTGTTTTTATTTCAAACTAGCAGACCCGACGACCTTCGTTTCGCCTAAAATTGATTTATTCTCTGATTAGATCTCGAGTTATGAAGAAATTGGTGTTTCATTTGTATGGGAGCCCCCCTTTACAAAACGGGGAGGGGTCTCGAAACATGCATACAAATTTTTAAGACGATCGGTTAAGTGGTTTCCAAGTCTGTAAGGTTCAGACAGACATAAATTCATTTTTATGTATATAGATTTTAAAAATAGTTGGAGACGTAGATAATATGGATTCTTTAGAAAAGTTTACCCTAAATAAGAGAATTAATCGAAAAAAAGGCAATTTTGCCTCAAAGAATATACAATTATTCGGAATGTGCGCGCCAAACTGCCAACCGAACGCTGTTTGGGCTGTTGGTTCGGACTAACAACACGAATGAATAGAAGCTACACGCGATGCTCTGCTTTGCAGGGTCTTGCGGTCCAACTAAGTGCTTTTGACCAGTAATGCAAAGATATCATTAAAAAAAATTAAATTGATAAATGCAACAATTTAAATAAATAAGGATCTTTTTTTCTTTTTTAATTTTTTGTACCGAAATATAATTTACCGCGAAATGGCCGCGAATTTTCAGATTTTCTGAATTGGCTGTCCGCGAAATTTTGAAAATTTTGCCGCGAATTTCCACCACCCCTACATATAGGTAATAATGTAAATAAATAATTATTTAATGAAATTCTATCACCAAATTTCAATTCTCTTGTCCTGGATGGGGAGATCCTGTCTTCAGCACCAGTAAGTTTTCAAAAAATGGTTATCCCATTGTCCGTCGAGAAATATCATGTTCAAAATCGGGAAATATGTTATTACCATTTTGGCTACCGTCGTCGGGGGTGACAATGGGTCACTGTTTCAAGTACTTAGAATGCTTGTAGAATAGATTAAATGTATCTGAGGGCAAGAAGACCAAAATATAAGAGACCCTTTTGAACGATTTTGCTATCCGACCTCCAGGCTGCCGGCGAGAGCGATGACCCATTCTCACCCCCCAGACCCATTGTCACCACCGATGGCGGTACTTTACCCTAGGATTTAAATCTGAGCCCAGTGGCTGGGTAACAAAGTGTTTATTCGAGATGATCTGTCTGCACTTAGCATGGAAATATTTAGTGAGCTCAAGATTCAGCAACCTCTGCAAAGCATTCATTCGTTATATATGTCCAGATAGAAATGGCGTCATCTACGTAAAGCGCAATAAGGATTCGATTGTGGGTAGGTATGCAGGAGTTTGTCTCAAATTTTCAACCATAAACGTATTCTGATAAGTTGTGTTCGCGGAAACCATTAGCAATTGAACAAAATAATCTAGCACAAAATTATCGAATCAATTATCGAATCGAACGATCTTTTGGGTAATAATGCATCCGAAAACAATAGCATTAGCATTAGCATTGTTACGGTGTAATTCGTAGATTGGACACTAGTGATACTCATATTTTACTTTTGAGATCCTTATCTAGAATGCTATCAGAAATAAAGAAGGGGAGTGGTCCTTGATTCCAGTCTTAAACAAAAATAACAAAAGCATGAGGATTACTACTCCTGGCCACGCCTATCTTCACCGTAACTAGGGAGAGGAAGGAATTGTTGATGTGGTACTTACTTAATGAGAGGCCACCGACTTAGTGACACCCTCATAAGTACCACGGAGTTGGATGATGAGGAAGGTATTCGTTGGGTCAGGATTTGCCTGTAGCTGGCAATGTGACCGTGGCAGATCTTATCCCGTAACACACCACGTAAAGTTGTCTACCCAGCGTTACGGGTAAATGCATCTGAAAACAATCAGCATAAATTAGAAATGGACGGCGTGCAAATCATCGAACCCAAAGAAGTTGCAAGTGTTTAACGAATTCTTCTCGACAATTGGAGAAAAGGTGGCTACCAGGGCATACGCCATAATCAGAATACCAAAACATGATATGGATTTGATTGATATAAGAGGTAAAAGAAATTTCAATAAATCAAAAATTTGCACCGTAATATCATTTAAATATCAAAATATGCTATGGATAAGAACAAACTAATGGCACATGATATTGATCACTTCATACAAATAGTATAATTTGATCTCCTTATGATATTTTAGTGCAATATATTGATATTGTCGTCTGATATTGTATCTCTTATATCAATCATATCAATATCTCATTTTGCAATCTTATCAACATTTGATATTATTGAGCTATTTTCGTCTACTCGGGTAATAATACAAGGTCTGATGGGGATATACACAAATTCAATACAGTCAAAGTGTCAACTAACTAGATCCATATTCCTAAGACCCGCTTCGCAACCTGAAGTGAGGAACATTATAAATACGCTAGATGCTTCAAAAGCCACAGGGGCGAGCGATTTCCCAATAGCGCCCTTAAAGCAGCACAGCACAGTTTTCTCCAGGATAATCTGTGATTGCTCCAACGACAGTGTTAGTTCGGGAAGCTATCAAAATTCTCTCAAGATAGCTCTTGTTTATCCCTATATCAGTATTATCCCTATTCCATGTATTCCGTCCTAAAATAACAGCTCCAAAATAATAGCTACACTGTCCCAATAGTTGCGGTATTTTTCAATTCGTGTTCCTATAGTTGCGAATCGGGGGCAGCAGGGACTACCCAGTCAACACAAAATCGTATATGATGCAACATAAGATGATAAAGTGGAGGCTATATACGTACATATTATATGGGGAAGTGCCTATATGGCCTCCACATTAGCATCTTATGTGACATCATATACAATCTTGTGTTGACTGGGTATGTCCAAGGGCTTGACGAATCCTCCCCAGGCCATCTGCGAGTTGTGGCGCCTGCCTAGTATGTGGTGGTGTTTGAGGGTGGGCCCTGCTAAACCTCTATAAAATGCTGCATGTGTCCGCAAGTAGGCTCCGCCAAAGCGACCGTGTGTCGCTCAAAGCGCACAAGCCCAAGTCTTGGTGTTAGGTGGGACGCTAAACAGCCCTGACACGACGGCCCTCCGGCGAGACAGGCGGTTTGCGCAGGCCCAATAAGCCGCTTGGAAAACCAATAATTACAAACAATATAAGAGAACATGGAACTGCAAGTCGCTAGGTTTCGCAGGTTGCGACAGGATGATCTACGATGAATTACATCCCCGCAACTTCGACGTCGTGGCGCTGCAGGAGATTTGCTGGACAGGACAGAAAGTGTGGAAAAGCGGGCATCGGGCGGCTACCTTCTACCAAAGCTGTGGCACCACCAACGAGCTGGGAACCGGCTTCATAGTGCTGGTTAAGATGCGCCAACGCGTGATTGGGTGGCAGCCAATCAACGCAAGGATGTGCAAGCTGAGGATTAAAGGCCGTTTCTTCAACTATAGCATCATCAACGTGCACTGCCCACACGAAGGGAGACTCGACGACGAGAAGGAAGCGTTCTACGCACAGCTGGAGCAGACATACGATGGATGCCCACTGCGGGACGTCAAAATCGTCATCTGTGACATGAACGCACAGGTAGGAAGGGAGGAAATGTATAGACCGGTCATCGGACCGGATAGTCTGCACACCGTATCGAATGACAACGGCCAACGATGCATAAACTTCGCAGCCTCCCGCGGAATGGTAGTCCGAAGCACCTTCTTTCCCCGCAAAAATATCCACAAGGCCACATGGAGATCACCTAACAAAGAAACGGATAACCAAATCGACCACGTTCTAATCGACGGTAAATTCTTCTCCGACATCACGAACGTCCGCACTTACCGCAGTGCGAATATTGAATCCGACCAACGAGGTGCAGTATGCCTGCGCTCAAAACTCTCGACGGTGTACAACACGGCTACAAGACGGTAGACTAGCCCAAGAATACGCACAGCAGCTGGAAGTGGCATATACGCGCAGCAGCTGTAAGTCTCTTGAAGATGGCTGGAGAGATATTCGATCCGCCATTGGTAGCACCGCAACCGCTGCACTAGGCACGGTGGCTCCGGATAAGAGAAACGACTGGTATGACGGCGAATGTGAGCAGTTAGTTAAGGAGAAGAATGCAGCATGGGCGAGATTGCTGCAACACCGCACGAGGGCGAACGAGGCACGATACAAACGGGCGCGGAAAAGACAAAACTCGATTTTCCGGAGGAAAAAGCGCCAGCAGGAAGATCGAGACCGTGAAGAGACGAAAAACTGTACCGCGCTAATAACGCACGAAAGTTCTATGATAAGTTGAACCGTTCACGTAAGGGCCACGTGCCACAGCCCGCTATGTGTAAGGACATAAACGGGAACATTCTTACAAACGAGCGTGAGGTGATCCAAAGGTGGCGGCAGCACTACGAAGAGCACCTGAATGGCGATATGGCAGACAACGGTGGCGGTATGGTAATGAACCTAGGAGCACGCGCGCAGGACATGCGACTTCCGGCTCCGAATCTCCAGGAAATCCAGGAGAAGATCGGCCGGTTGAAAAACGCGTAGAGGGTTACGGCAAGGTGATGGTCTTTCGTGTCTGCTGTTCAACATCACTTTGGAGTGAGTAATACGAAGGGCAGGGATTGACACGAGTGATACGATTTTCACGAAGTCCGTCCAGTTATTTTATTTCGCCGACGACATTGATATCATGGCACGTAACTTTGAGTGGATGGAGGAAGCCTACATCAGACTGAAAAGCGAAGCTAAACGGATTGGACTAGTCATCAACACGTCGAGGACGAAGTACATGATAGGAAGAGGCTCAAGAGAGGTCAATGTAAGCCACCCTGCACGAGTTTCTATCGGTTGTGACGAAATCGAGGTGGTTGAAGAATTCGTGTACTTGGGCTCACTGGTGACCGCCGATAACGATACCAGCAGAGAAATTCGAAGACGCATAGTGGCTGGAAATCGTACGTACTCCGCAAGACGCTCCGATCGAATAGAGTTCGCCGCCGTACTGACTATCTACAAAACGCTTATTAGACCGGTAGTTCTCTACGGACACGAGACCGTCTATGGTGGGGTGGACCATCTATGGTGGGGTGCAGATGCCGGACGGTACGTGGAGGAGGCGAATGAACCACGAGTTGTATCAGCTGTTGGGAGAACCATCCATCGTTTACACCGCGAAAATCGGAAGACTGCGGTGGTCCAAGTAGCCAGAATGTCGGACAGTAATCCGTTGAAATTTGTTCTCGACAATGATCCGACGGGA
The DNA here is from genome assembly GCF_024139115.2 of Armigeres subalbatus. Classification (NCBI taxonomy): domain Eukaryota; kingdom Metazoa; phylum Arthropoda; class Insecta; order Diptera; family Culicidae; genus Armigeres; species Armigeres subalbatus. Next base: position 127,775,803 of record NC_085141.1, read on the forward strand.
ACAAGTAGGCGAGGTGCGCAGCGGGCAAGGTGGATCAGGTGATCAGGTGGAGGACGATTTGCGGACCCTCCGAAGTGCAGCCATGGACCGAGCTGAATGGAGAAGATTTTTATGTGCAGCACAGGCCACTCCGGCCTTAGTCTGATGATAAATAATACAGAGCTGAAACTTAAGTCAATTGTTCAGCATAAATAAGCAAATGATTCTACCATTGTACCACCACTATGTGCGCGATGGTTCTCTTAGCTCGTGCTCTTGGAAAAATACTGTAAAAAGCACGTGGTTTCCAAGATGACCGATTTGTGGCTTTGTTGCACAATCACCATGACATGAGTGTTTTTGTTGAAAATCCACATTTGATTTTCTTGATTTAACACCTTGAAAATATTGTAAATTCGGATAAGTTAGATAATTTAAAAAACAACAACTGTGGTGAGTCGATTATATAACATGAAATCGACAAAAATTATGTTGAAATGATTTTCGGTGTTGATTCCATGTGATGCGCAGGTTGAATGTCAATCCATCTTCTTCTTCTTATTGGCATTACATTCCCACACTGGGACAGAGCCGCCTCGCAGCTTAGTGTTCATTAAGCACTTCCACAGTTATTAACTGCGAGATTTCTAAGCCAGGTTACCATTTTTGCATTCGTATTTCATGAGGCTAACACGATGATACATTTATACCCAGGGAAGTCGAGAAAATTTTCAATCCGACCGGCACCGGGAATCGAACTCAGTCACCTTCAGCATGATCTTGTTTTGTAGCCGCGGGTCTTACCGCACGGCTATCTAAGAAGGGCCCCAATGTCAATGTCAATCCATAGTTTGTGTCATATAGTACGTACAATTATAAACAGAGCGGAATTCAGTGGGCTTAACATACCGCGCAGATTACTTTGAAACTAATAGTGGGGAAAGGAAGTTTTGAGAAATATATATTGGGAAATAGAAAATTTAATATATTTATTTTTGGCCAAAAAGGGTAACATGTTTAACCCTAGTATTCAATAGTTTTTCTTCACTGTGGATTTAAAGTACATAAGAATACTGTTTCAAACTCCTACAAAATTTAAATACTGGTAATGTGTCCCAAGATGGATCATAATATGCGCGAAATTAGAATTGTCTGTACATGCCGGTGTTCGAAGAACAGAAATTAATTCGCAGTAGTGTGGCGTACTTGGTCTCAATAGAGAATCCATTTTTTTAATCGGCTTCATTAAAATTAATGTTTTATTAAGAAAATTATTTTGAGCTTTTTAGTGGAATGTCTTCACTTGTCATAAGACGAGTTTGTACCATCCCATTGAATCCTTCCCAATCAAGTGGTGGAATTAAATGGGCGTTTTCTTCTTCCATCAACGTGGAAAATGTTATGATGAAACTTTAAAAATCAAAACTAAACTCAATCTTTTCGATGAAATGGTTTTGTATATGAATTTCAAATCTCAATCATCTGTTTATGTTTATAACACGAAGTTGTCATTATCATTCGATTATGGAAAGATAGATTTGTGCTTGTTTTAGTTTGTTTACTCAATTAATAGGAAAATGTGAGGGTAATAAAGTAAAAATCATTCTGGAGAACAATTTTGTTCTCTAGATAAATTATGTACGCAAAAAATTGTATCAATTTTTGGCGAGTCAAAGTTCGCCGGGTCAGCTAGTAGCTACATAAAGTACAAGTTACATAAATATAAATTCTTGGAAAAAAAAATCATTTAAATCGATTCATAAAAATTGAAATTCAGGCCTCTAAAAATAAGTTTTTTATACAGAGAATAGAATCGGAGTCCTTTCAAATTGACGGTCACCCCATGCTAACCATAAACATTTTAATTGGTTGTGCGTGCTACTATAACACCTATAATTAACAAGCCCAATACCGTAACTAATTATAAGAGCCATATATAGCCGAAAAGGTGAATAATAGTACTAATGGTACCTGGAACTTCATCTTGTTACTACGTATCATGCGACTAATTCATTATTGCGTAGAACGAATTTCATTTCCGGAAATCAGGTTAAAGAACGAAAGGTACATTTCCTAATTCGGCCTGTATCTCTTTCAAGTAATAACGTACATAATGCGCCTCCATCGAAATCGGAAATGATCCATTTCAGTAACAACGCTTTACGCAAGATTCTATCAGTAAGCTTCTCCGTTATCAGAGATAACAGAGACTGCCGAACGGTAGTTGTTCCCAAGTGTCGCCATTCACGTAAGAAGTTTACTTAGGCACCTATACCCACTACCGCAATCATCAATCAACGCTTTCGAATAAAAAGCACTCACTCCACACTATCCACTATCAACACTTTAGTCGGACGAGCGGCCCCAGTGTGCGATAGGGAATGCATGTTTCGAAACGCCTTCCTTCGGTGTTTATAAACAATATCAACGTCACTATCACTGGTCGGGTGATATATTCTAACAGAAGGTATATAACTGCCAGCGAAGCACGATTTCAGTGCATGCCGCATGTTGGCTGATGGCGGCCAGCAGCTAGACGAGCACGGCCACGTTCTGTTCCGGTGTCGATGATAGAGTCTTCTAATAATAAATACTTTAGCAGTGAAAAAAGTACAATGCTATGTATTTACTACCGACTACCAACACAGAGGCGGTCTACTTATAGTGTCCCGCGAAGAAAGTGTGAGTCCGGTGGTGGATGAAAATCCTAACGAAGGGTACTTGTGGCGGGGCGTGAGCGCATGGTACTACACACCATGAATACATATTACGATAACTCACTGCTGATACTTCATTGCGGTCTGGCGGCAACAGGGCCGAACAGTACGGCAACGTCGCAGCTCAGGAAGTATACCGTACTTCGGAGAAGGCACTTTCCGTCGAGTAGGATTCTTGGGTGGGTGAACAATGGAGAACACAATAGAGGAAGAATGCCATCGGGGTGCTTTTCATTCTCATTTGCAAACATATTGGGTACTCGAAAGTCAAGTCACATTGTTTTCACATTAACAATTGACGCCCAACATATTCGCGCAAACGCTATAAAGTTGTTTCGTCAGTGATCACAGCTCCGATATTCTTCTATAGTATATTATGTCTATTAGCTGAGCTTATCGGATTACGTTATGGGATTTCACAAGTAGTATTTTGCATTCAACATAAACATGATTTATGGCCTTAGCTATTTCATTTTTTTTTTAGATAAGACCCACCAGAGCGACTGAACTTGTCTGGGTGGATTTCCTGCAAACTTTCCTTGAATTGTTGAATCGGTTTCTCCAATTCAGTCCCTTCCCGATTTTGGCAACACGACCGGATTTTAATGTTGCCAAAATGGGGATGTTGTTAAAAACGGGAAAAAAAATTCATACGAAATTTCAATTTTTTTTGTTTGCGTGATTGAAGCTAAATACTTAGAATATGTACTACACAGTATGTGGAGTGTATTTAAGTGATGCACGTGCATCATATTTGACATTTTTGCGATATTATTCATAACTCGGAGATTGTAGTTCAAACAAAATTGAAACAAACCCAAGAACGGTAATAAAACGATAATGTACATAAATAGCCAATTTCATAATACAAATTTAATAATAAATAATATTTGGAATTAACTATAGCGTCGACCACGTCCTTACAAAAATTTGTGGTGATAAAAATAATGTTTCTCTTGTAGTCCATTGAAGTGCTGACTTCAATCTGACATCTCATATAAAAATAGCGATCCAACGGATACAAGATGACTAATTGTGCTTCAATTTTCGAATTCTTATACAATGGATTTTGATGGAGGCAAACTTTCTTGTGGTCGGTGTGATTAAGAATTAAGTTTTGTGCACAGTTTTCGCTGACATTATGGAAAAAATGAACGCAAGGCATAAGACAATCCATTGTTTTGAAAATGGGTACGGAAATCTGCATTCAGCACATTAGTCAAGCGTATCCAATGTAGTGTGAGTATGGGTTAACTACACTCGACTCACTAAAACCAAATCCCTTTGCACTAGTCGGTCTCCTAGCACTCAACCCAGGAATATGTCAGACGGCAATGATTGATCCATGAGCACAATGTGCACCTCGAACTACGAGTGACAGTGTGGCCAATTGGAAGCTGGAAGACCATTTGCGGCATGCCACCTCTGACACTCGACAGCAGTCAACCTACGGACAAACTGGTGCTCGCTGCAGGTCATCGCACTCCAGTTCTCCATGCACTACATACTTTCATTATTATAACTTTGAAAAGATGGAAGAATCCTACATCAGACTGAAGAGGGAAGCAAAGCAGATCGGAATAGTCATTAACACGTTGAAGACGAAGTAGGCTCAAGAGAGACAACGGCCATTCACCACGAGTTTGAATCAATGGCGACAAAATCAAGGAAATTGAAGAATTCGTGTACTTGGGCTCACTTGACCTCCGATAACGATACCAGCAGACAAATTTGAAGACTCAACGTGGCAGGAAAGCGTACGTACTTTGCACTCAAAAAAAAAAAAACACTCCGATCGAATAGAGTTCGCCGCAGTACCGAACAGACTCCCTCATTAAACCGGTGGCGGTAGCCCTCCGAGATCCGGACAATGCTTGTGAAGGACCAACGCGCACTTGAAGTAAAAATGGTTCTCTACAACAATCCGACGGCCTCAAGAAGGCGAAGTATGCAGCGATCAAGGTGGATCGGTCAGGTGGAAGACGATTTACGGACCCTCCGTAGACTGCGTGACTGGTAACGTACAGCAGTGGACGGAGATGACTGTTATGTACCGCATAGGCCACTCCGGCCTTATAAATAAAACCACATGTGAGGCATCACTCGCCTATCGAAGCAGCTACAATTACACCAGTGATCTCATGGGAACTTCACAGGGAACTTCGCCATCAGAAACAGAACACTCGAGAGCAGGCATTGGAAGTGTGAGTGAGCATTGTGAACATTGATCTATTTCAATTGTAGCATCCATAACCAATGAGTGAACTGCCTCGCTCAGATGGATGCCAAACAACGAGTAGGAACGATCGTTGCTGTGATAAACAATTTGCAACACCGTCGAACAAGCCAAACCGTGGTGAGGTACCCATGTAAGCTACGATTCTTGCATTCGTACCCCGCTTGCTTTAGTACAATGAATCCAAACAATCAAACCACATCGTACGTTCTGCTTTATTCGCTCTCCTTTCAAAGTGATAAGATAGTCGAGAGAAAGTATCAACGCCTCCAATTCTGTGGGCTAGAGTTCCAGACTCATAGAGGTCTTCATTTTTAGAATGCTTGAATAGCTTCTTCTATCAGCGCACCGTAACGACGCTTATTGTTGCGTTACCAAGTGATTCGCTTCACTCAATAGGTTTCCATTGGTGAGCGTTAAGGTCACTCCTGACGGAATCCAAGATTAGAAGTGCTCGCTTTTTCGGGGCACACCACTCGATACGGAAGCAACGCACAACTAGCATTTTTATGATTTCACGCATGCTGCGACGCAGCAAAGATGAATGAACAAAAATGACAGTTGTGCGCCGCCTCTGAATCGAGTGATGTGCCCCCGAAAACGCGAGCACTTTGGAACTTGGATTCCGTCAGAAGTGACCTTAAAAGGTGAATCATCGAACGTCCAATTTCAGAGATCTTAGGAACCTCTTAACTTGCCCCGCACAAAGCACAAGATGGCTTAGATTAACCCGATTTTTTCTCATGATCTGATTTTTTTCAATGCCTGCTCGAGACCCTTACGGTTACATGCTACCAAACTCTTACCATTACTGTTGAACTGTTGGCAAACATGCTGGAATCAAAAGGCTCGTTATGCAATTGACACATCAGGAAACTGGAAAAGCCAACAGTGATATTAATCGCTAGACAAATTCGTGTCAATTTTAAACAATAAGACTCTTTGAAATCGAATTGTTGCTTATCATCTATACGGGAATGCAGCAGAAAGACGGATAAAATGATAAAATTACAGTTTCTCGGCTGGTATCAGAAAAGAGGCGCATAATGAGCAAAACGACTTGATGGCTATATAGCGCATTTAGAAAATCGAATGTGCTAATCACTAGCAATTAAACCTACTGGGGCTTGCTTGCTCCTGGATCACTCATGCAGTATCGGTTGCATTGTGATGTAAACAGTGGGCTTCGCTTAATAGGTGTTTTACTATGTACAACGATGTGAGTCACTTGTCGACGACAAAATCAGTGAGAATACCAAAAAATACGACATTCTACGGTGGGCTGGTTAGATTAGGGTAGTGTGAATAGGGACATGAAAAACGTGAATAAAAAGAGTGCAATGAGCAATGCAATGAGCGGTAATTCATTATTTTTGTGGTTCATTATTTCAGTTAAAGTACCCACTATTCGTACAGAGCTAATAATACGCATATAAACCTTAATGACATTCACTTTTGGGTTTGTTTATCCTATTACATATTCATAAAAAGGTTTTAGCTCTAATAAGTAATAAAAAAAATTCGAGGTTGTTGCCAAAATCGGGAAGAAAATGTTACCAAAAACGGGTGTTGCCAAAATCGGGGGTAGACAAAAACGGGTGTTGCCAAAATCGGGATGGGACTGTAATTATACAATCATACAAAATTTTCTAGACCTGGAAAATGGTAATTCTTTATGAAGGATTTTTTAAGATGAATGTATAAAAAATCGGCAATCTTGGCATCAACGTGCGTTTTTTTTTCAAGAACCTGTTACCTGAGCAGTAAGGAACATTTGACATATGGTGCTGAAATAGTAGTTGATTATTTGCTTACTTTCAACGATGTATAGGCATCAAAACGCAGAAACGGTGAATGTGTTCATCAATGTTTCCATTAATTTACATTCGTTTTAAAAGGCAGGATCACCATCTTCTAAATCTCGCTCAAACTGCCCACTTTACATTATTAAACGTTGGACGGGACATCTCCATACAACACAACTAGAGGAGAATTTTCTGCGTTACGATTTTTTCTTTTCTTTTTACTACTTTATGGGAATCGAAACGACAATCTACAGCACGCAAATGCGTATAAATGGCTAATGCACAAGGCCACGAAGCCAATATTATAGTTATCGAGGGACCAACAAACAGAATGCAGGGTTTGCAATGGATAACGAACAATGATAAAAGAGAGGCAAAAATTTGTTGGCATCATAACAAGCCATGAAAACAAGTTTGTCAAGCTTGTATACAAGTGCGAAAAAACAAAATCGGATAGGCAGCCCCCACCAAGAAGTCATGATAAAACGCTTCATGGGAAACTTTCTCTACTTCCTGGACATATTATATCCATTGTGATTGTCACACAGGATAGATATTCTTGCTATATGCGTTTGCTTGTGTAACATTTTTGTCATACATTTACAGTTATCTTAAAAATATTCCGAACATCACCCCTTTTAATTCGACCTGCAAAAATAAAAGTCTTGTTAGTGCTTCAAATCGCCCCGATCGATTTTGAATATGAATCTGTATTATGCATTTTAAAGCTTAAAAGAGACATTCTTCGTAAAGGTCCACCAGAGCACCAATTCTTCAAGCTCAATTTTGACATTTTCTATGTTTCTCCCATATTTTCCAATACCTAAATCTTAAAATAAAATATTTAGTATGATAATAATTTAGCTTAAAATAAGTTTTTGACTAACAATTAGTTTAATTGACAGTAATGAAGAGTGACGGCTGTTTAGAGACATATTTTTCCAAATTGACTGTAATTTGGGTTCTGATGCACAAATTTGCACTCTGTTCTCACCTATTCAAAGATGAAAAAGTATAGAATCAGTACCCTATGTAAAATCTGATTTAAAATTGTAAGAAATATGAATTTTGACAAGATGAAATCTTTCACAGAAAAGTGTTGTAACGTAACGAAAAATGGACCGTTTTAAATTTTCTGAGAAGTACATATAAGCCTCGAATTTCAAATTTCGTATGCTCTTTGTACTCGAAAAAAGCTTTGGTGGTAATAGACATAAAATCGGTGGTAAAAAGCCTGAGTTTCTCCTAGGTGAAGTTTGCGTTGTAACGTCACGGAAAAATATTCATCATAAAGCCTATGGAGCTTGTAAGATATCCGGACAAATTGACTCAATTTGTGTTTAGCTACAGATTGAACATATCAACATAAATACAGAAAGCAATTTTTTAATCAATGTGACATAGGGTGAAGTAGTATTTCGGCGATATCACCCATTTCCGTCAGTATATGCAGGACAAGTGAAAAATCTGTTTGCCCACACACTCTAACTTTCACCTACTCAGTGACTGAGTAAAATTGTATTGCCATCTCTTTTCTTCCCACGGAAATTTTACTCAGTTCCCGTCAAAAGCAGGATTACTCATAGTTTTGAGTTGTCCTGCTTTTGACTGAAATTGAGTAAAATTTCCGTGGGATAGAAAGAGAGAGCAATACAATTTTACTCAGTCACTGAGTAGGTGAAAGTTAGCGTGCAGTACAACCACCGTCGGACCGACGTGTCACTGGCGCTCTCTGATTGTTCCCCACTTTTAAACGATCATTTGCTTTTTCGGGCGATCACTCCTGTCAAATGAGTTAATACACAACTCCGATGCAATGTTGATACACGTAGGTTGATGGCTGAGCTACGAAAACTTCGCGAGCCATTATGAGGTTGGTGGCAGTGTTCCATGATTTTTCATCATGGCGTCGTAGGCAGCAAATTTGAATTGTTTTCTATTTATTTATTTTGCTTATTTCATCTGATTGTGTCGTCTACATGAAAACTTAAAACTAAAGTTCAGTTGATAAAATATCTGTTTAGCCGTTGACGAAACGCGGTTGAACTGATGTTGAAGTCGAATTGGTCCGACACCTCGTTGAAATGGCAGATCATTGGCAGCATAATAGGTGTTATGCCTTTCTTCGAAAAGCAAATCTCGAAGTCAAAGGGATCGTGAGGGTGCATACAATGGAATTTTTGCCAACGAATCTGGCACGTCTGGCATGTTTTGCCAACAAATCTGGCGATTAAAACGGCTTGCGCCACGTTTCTCCGCTTATCAAGAGTATCTAGCCCCAGCAGACTACAGCGATCAGCATACGGTGGTAAATTCAGCGGGTCCGTCCATGCGATGAAAGCTTATTACGTAGCACTTTGTAACAGCCATAGGAGCATCATATTACGCTCACACCAACATTTGAATAAATCCATGAGCTTCTGTAATTCTTGGCAGTCCAGCAAATTTTGAATAACGAGGTATAATTTGAGATCGTCTGCAAACATCAACAGCAAGCCTCCACGCTGCAGGATAAAAGCTACGTCATTCACGAAGAGTGAAAACAACAATGGACTCAGCGTGCTTCCTAGGGGGACTCCGAAGCCGTTCGAAAAACAGTGGGATGAGTGATCTCCAATGATGACGGTCACATTACGTTGCACCAGATATGATCGAAGCCAGTTGCAGAATGTTGTAGAGCATCCCATTTTTTCAAGTTTTGCAAGCAAGTGAATCACGACACTTTATCAAATGCTGCTTGTACACGGCATCGACTTGGAGCTTTTTGCGCATATTATCAATAAAATATCACAATATGATGTAAAACTGACTAGATTCGTTTCTACGCACATAGGAGTACGCAGTGTAAAAGCGTGGCCAAAACTATGTCAATTATTTGTCCTCTTTAAATGCATGCAATAAGCAGTAAAGCGTATTATTTTTAGTTTTTGTGCTCTTTGTATTGATGTAGCAATGATATATGACCACTGGCGGGGCCAGTTATTATTATTTGATAGAGCACCACTTGGCACAAGTACGCTGCCTTTGAGAACTAAAGCGTGCTTGCGACGAGTGGTGCCTACCTCTGACTCCCTCAATGAGTATGATTTTTATGATAATCTTCATTCTTCAATTATTACTTACTAAATTTTCCGAAAAGATGTACTTTGTTTGTTCACTTCGACTATATAAATTTGTCATCGGATAATGTTAAAGTCCCTGGATAATGCATCGATATTACACTGGAGCAGATCAAATAAATTCGAAGTGCAAATCAACCGCTTAACAACTTTTTACATCCGAAAAATGCGTATGCTTTTTATGGATCGTTCATCAAAGTCTAACTCTTCTGGAAGCAACCATTTATGTGAACTTAGTCGCTCAAAATCATAAATACTTAAATTAAATATTTAGAAAAATCTAACTTTTTCTAGCAAACTTCACTATATTCAAATAAAAACAAGTCACGATTGCGTGAGGATGCGTGAAATGTTTTTCATGGAGCTTATTAGGGAAACTTCAATCCTTCCGACGCTGACAATTTTGTTGCTTGATCGGTTTTGGTTTGATCTTCGATATAACGTACCCCCGATATAACGTACACTCGATATAACGTCACTCGATATAGCGTACATTTTTCCCTGTTATAACGTACACTTTGAAAAATAATTTTAATTTGGGTAGTTATTACAAAATAATCTACTAAATTGCTATAATCATTCATGTAGGGATGACATTCTTATATGGAGTGTAATTTTATCAGCTAGAGGCAACAATTACTGTTTTCCCCAGTTTGCACTATTTTCAGAATTCTCCCGAGGTATTGGATGATATTGAACTCATGAGGTTTTAGGCCTATTCTATGGACAAATGTCTAGTTGAATTGATGACGGGTTGTTTTCTGGTCAGCCAATATCGAGTAAAGTATTGGTATTGTAGATCCAAGCTTGAAATGTGTAACGGAATATTTTTAAATTTTTTCCTTGAGGAAATTTCTGGCGCATTTTGTGGAGGAATTTCTGTGGGAAATTCTAAAAGCGTTCCAAAAAGAATTCACGAATCAATTCTTGAGAAAAAATCTGATTGAATTCATGAAGGAATTGAAAAAAAATGATGAAATTTTCGAAACGATTTCGTAAAGTAATTTCTGGAGGAATATTTGAACAATATCCAATGGAATTTTTGAAGGAATTCCTAAAAGAATTTCCGAAGGAGTTTCCTGAATGCAATTTTAAGCAAATCCTAAAGGAATTAAGGAAGGAATTCCAAATAGAGTTTACAAAGAAATTCCTAGATTTCTACAGGAATTCCTTCGGAAATTACTTTCGGAAAATGCATCAGTAATTTATTCTAAAATTCCTTCAAAAAAATTTTTGGAGATTACTCCAGGAATGGCCTCGGCGACCCCCGGAGGGATTTCTTCCAAACATCTTCCAAGAATGAATCCAGTAAATTCTCCCAGGAATTCGTTCGGAAGTTCTCTTACACATGAGGTCAATACTTCCACATCGAATTCTTTTTTTAATTTCTTTTAAGAAAATCCTCAGACCACCAGAAATGCCTGCAAGAATTCCTTCGGAAACTCCTTGAGCAATACTTTTAGAAATTATCAAGGAAATTTCTAAATCTAGAATAAAATTCAAAGAAACTCCTGGGGAATTTCTAAACGAATTTGTAAGTGTTGGTTATGTTATATGATGAGTGCTGCCGAGAGCTTCATGAAAATGTAGTCTAATGCGTGAATTGTTTGTGAATGCCAGGTAAAACTCATCTTCATGTTCAGGTTTTCCCAGTACTGCAGTTGCAGTTGTACTACTGCAGTTGTTGATGACTAGCCCCCACTACCCTATAAGACCGCATCGAGCCACTCACCATAGTCCTCCAACCCAATACCAGAGGGCCAGAAGCACCTTCGTTAAGTATTCATCAAGGGGTGGCCTAATTGGGTCGATACTATGAGACGAGCTGACTGATCTGGAAAAAGAGGTTATGAAGGAAGGATTTCTTGCAGGGATGCGGTCACTATTCCAAGCGAACGGATCCAACGTTACAAAGTTACCAAAGCTGGAAGTTGAAGAGTGGAGGAGAAAGTGTGTGAAACAAAAGAAGGCGTTGAGGACAACTCCACTGTTTTTGGGTTGAAAACTCCAGCAAGAACCGCCGTTATTCCGTGGTTCCGTAGTCAGCCTAATCCGGCATTGTTTCCGCCGATTTAGTCGATCGGCCTTCTTATTGGTCGAGTTGCAACGAAGCAAGGAGCGAGAAAGATGCACAAGCCGCCACGGCGATACCACCGGTAAGCCTGCAGCGAACAGAGTTGCTCGCTGCCGGGTCGTCGGCCACAGAAGGAAGGAGAGAAGCAGAGGAAAGAAAGAAATGGAGTGGAGCAGTGCTGCCAGGAAGAGGGAATCTAAAGACAGGTTAACTAGCATTAAGAGAGAATGAAGACAGCTAGAAGTGATTAAAGTGTCGCAAAGTGAAGCTCTATGGTTTTCCCTGCATTTGATTGCGAGAGTTTCCTGTCCGCGAGTTGCTTGATGTGAGCGCTCCGTCCCTGAGGCTATTGGATCATGAAGTCCGTCCCAGCATAGCACTGGTAGAATTTTTAAATTGAGCTTCTGGAGGAACTTCCGTTGTTCTTAGATTTCTCCGAGAATTTCTTTGAGCATTGCTTCAGGATTTCCTTCAGAAATTCCCCCAGGGAATTTTTAAATTCCTCCCCAATGTTTCTTTGAAAATTGCAAGAATGAATTTTAATAATTACTTCATAATCTACCCCAGGGGTTCCTTCAGAATTCAAAACTTCCTCCTGGAATTCTTTCGGAAATTCTTCGAATCATTTATTTTGAAATATATTCACGAATTTCGTTTAAACATCATGTGGAAATACCCTCCGAAACTCCTTCAGAAAAATCTACGGAAAATATTTTGGTAATTCTTTCAGATATTCCTTCGAAAATTCTGCAATTCCTTTACAAATTCATTCGGAAAATTATCAAGGTTATGAAAATTCGCGTAGGGATTTCTTCGGAAGATGCTTTAGATTTTTTTAGAAACTCATTTAAGAGTTCCTTCAGGAATTACACCGGAAATCCCTATGAAGATTCTTTCACATATACTTTAAGAAATTTCTTCAGAAATTCTTTCGAAAATTCCTGATAGCGTTGAACGTTGAAATTTCTAAATTCGATGGATACCTACGGGGAATTGACTGATATCCCATGGTTAGTAGTTGGTTATGGAACAACTTCTCCCAAGAGCAGCTGTATTAGTAATGGAATAGTGTGGGTTCAAGTTCCACCGGCTGCCGAATTTTTTTTTCGAAATATCTCATAAAAAACCTTAAAATGGTAAACTTCCCAAGCAACCAAAAGTTCGGATTTTACCTAAATTTGTTCCTAACCGAACCAATTGGTTCACTATTGGTTCACATTGAGTTCCAAGCCCCTTAACCGAACTTTAAAGTTCACTTCTGCGTTCCCACCATACAAAAAATTACTTAAAATGCGAGCTGATTAAGCCAAAACATCCCATCTTATCCGTACTTTTGGTTGCTTTGGTTAACAATGTGTATCAAAATTAAACATCCCCGGCAAAAAAAAAAATCTAAAAATATAAAAAATAGGATTTTCTAAAAAGTTCTCCAGAAATTCCTTTAGAACTTTCACCAGAACTTTCTGCAGGAAATTACTTAGGATATTCCTCAGCTTTTCAGCAACTCTCTCAGATTTTTTTTTTAAGGATTTTCAGCCCGAGGCTGGCTCATCTCTTGTTTCAAAAATTTCTTAGAAAATTCCTCTGGAATTTTCTTCAGAATTTCTTTAAAAATTTCTGAGGAAATTCCTTTAGAATGTTTCTTGATCAAAATTGGCGTTATATCAGAAAAATGTTGGCGTGTATAATTAAATTTCAGTGAATATATTCAATTTGGTTAGTCACGTGCCCCATCATGCCCTAGTTTAAATCCACTAAAGATCGCGAATACCCAATAAATGAATATTCATTCAAGCGGTGCAACGAAAAGCAAGCCTTGTGTTTTCTGTGTCTCTTAGCCTATTATTTTCTGGGCTTTAAATAGATATAAAATGAAGGATTCAATTCTTCGGGTCATTTTTCTTAGTAACAAACAAGTTTATAGGAATTGTTCACAAGAAAATCTATTTCACACTGCTAGTTGAGCCTTATATAAAAAAATAATTTTCGCCCACAGGTCCCTATCTCACGCTTCCACGGGTCGTCCGATGACAAAAGACCGTCAGCTAAGGGTTGTATACTTAGCTGGTAGTGCAGCCTGGGCACTGTTGTCCTTCTGACATCAGCTAGAGTGAGAAGGTACGCCTGGAGCGTCTGTTCACCAGGAGGTGCGGCTCAAACAGCGTCTGCCTGGTACCCAGCGGCTGATTAACGAAATGCTGTATCGCGTCAGCTATACATAAGGTGGCAGCCCCATCATCGCGATGTAGGTAACGCGACCCCGGTAAGGGGCCGTACACATATTACGTAAGCACTTATGGGGGGAGGGAGTGTCGGTCAATATCTTACGCTGCATATAAATAAAAATTCATTTGTATGAAAAAAATCTTACATGGGGGGACTGGGGGTCGAAAAACCCAGAAAAATTGCTTACGTAATAAGTGTACGACCCCTAAGGTAGCTTACTGAAGCCTCTCAAATACCACGAAAAATGGAGATAGAAGAAAAAGAGAACGTTATTTTTGGCAACCGACCTGGCAACGAAATAAGGATTATGATTGGAAATTCGGTACCTGGAATGTCAGGACCCTAAATGAACCTGGACGAGTGAGCCTTCTGGCTCTCGAATTGCAGAAGGTTGGAGTGAACGTGGCCGCTTTTCAAGAAGTCCGATGGCCTAGATCCGGAGAACGTGAATTCCGAGCCGTGGACCCTACGACCAATACTGCATTCAAGTATAACATCTATCACAGCGGCGGTGAAAAGCAGAGCATGGAGTTGGTTTCGTAGTGATGGGCAAGCAGATGAAGCGAGTGATGCGGTGGAAACCCATTAGCGAACGAATCTGTGTGTTGAGGATACGGGGCAAATTCTTCAATTGCAGCCTAATCAACGTGTACCCGACAAACGATAAATCCGACGACGTGAAGGACACGTTTTATGAATGTCTTGATAAAGCCTATGGAGAGTGCCCAAAGCATGACGTGAAAATTGTTATCGGAGACGCTAACGCTCAGGTCGGTAGAGAGGACTTTTTCCGTCCCATAATCGGTAGGGAGAGCCTTCACTCCGCTACCAATGCCAACGGCCTACGGCTAGTAAATTTTGCTGCTGCCAGAGGGATGGCCATCAGTAGCACCTACTTTGCACGAAAGAACATCCGAAAGCACACCTGGAGACACCCAAATGGTGAAACTTGCAACCAGATAGACCATGTTCTGGTGGATGGGCGCCATTTCTCGGATGTTATCGATGTGCGGACATTCAGAGGTCCGAACATTGACTCTGATCACTACCTCGTTGTCAGTAAAATTCGATCACGGTTGTCAACTGTATCGAACGAAAGATCACAGCGAACGATGCGTTACAATATCCAGCGATTGTCGGCGGAAGGAGTATCGGCTGAGTACCGCCAGAAGCTCGACGAACGGATAAGTGCAATCAACGTTAGCGACAACATCAACGATCTATGGGAGTCGATCCATGGAGCCATGAGCACAACAGCACGAGAAGTGGTAGGCACTGCACAGAGGCGACCCAGGACGGGTTGGTTCGATGTGGAGTGCCAGAGAGTGACAGACGAGAAGAACGTTGCCAGAAGCCGGATGTTGGTGTCAGCTACCCGATCGAATAGAGTTCGGTACAAGGAAGCAAGAGCAGCCGAAAAACGAACCCACCGCAGGAAGAAAAAAGAGTACGAAGAACAAGTGATTAGTGAGGCGCAGGAAAAAATGGAGCAGAACGATATGCGGAGGTTTTATGAGTCTGTCAATGGCGTGCGGAGAAAGACAGCGCCATCTCCCGTCATGTGCAACGACCAACAAGGGAATAGATGACAGATAAAACTGAAGTGGCTGCCAGGTGGAAGCAACACTTCGAGACTTTGTTGAATGGAGGAAGTGACGGTGCATCGGAGAACAGAATAAATATTAGCGACGATGGACAAGCTGTGGAATCACCTACACTAGATGAGGTTAAAAAAGCTGTCAAAGAGCTTAAAAAAAAATAAGGCTGCGGGGAAGGACCAGCTCCCGGCAGAACTTCTCAAACATGGCAGTGAGCAGCTTTACGAAGTTCTGCACCATATTATGTCGAAAATATGGGAAGACGAGGAAATGCCTGCTAGCTGGTTGGACGGCCTCATTTGCCCTCTCTTTAAGAAAGGGCACAGACTGGAGTGCGCCAATTACCGAGGAATAACCCTCCTTAATTCGGCGTACAAAATTATGTCCCGTATTCTGTTCAACAGATTGAGACCGCTTGAAGAGTCCTACGTCGGCGAATACCAAGCAGGGTTTCGTGAGGGCCGATCAACGACGGATCAAATGTTTACCCTGAGACAAATCCTTGATAAATTCCGGGAGTACAACTTGCAGACACATCATCTGTTTATTGATTTCAAGGCGGCGTACGATTCAGTGAAACGGAATGAATTATGGCAAATTATGCTTGAACATGGTTTTCCGGCGAAACTGATACGGCGGATTCGTATAACGTTGGACGGATCGAAATCAAGTTCAAGGGTTGCGGATGAAATATCGACGTCATTTGTTACCTTAGATGGATTAAAGCAGGGTGATGCACTCTCGAACCTACTGTTCAATATAGCGCTCGAGGGAGAGATTAGGAGAGCTGGTGTGCAAAGAAGCGGTACCATTATCACAAAATCGCATATGCTCCTGGGATTTGCGGACGATATCGATATTATCGGAATTGATCGCCGTGCCGTGGAAGAGGCTTTTGCGCCTTTTAAGAGGGAGACAGCGACGATTGGACGCACGATCAATACCAGCAAAACGAAGTACATGGCCGCTGGCAATCAACGTGGTTTCATTAGTGGTGGTGGTAGCGAAATAGTGCTGGATGGTGAAAAATTTGAAGTGGTAGAAGAATTTGTGTATCTTGGAACATTAGTGACGTGCGATAATGATGTTACCCGCGAGGTGAAAAGGCGTATTGCAGCTGCAAATAGGGCTTATTACGGACTTCGTAACCAGCTTAAGTCCCGTAGTCTGCAAACATAAACAAAACTCGCGCTGTATACTACTCTGATTCTTCCGGTGGCTTTATACGGCCATGAGACATGGACGTTAAAGGAGGCTGATCGGAGAGCGTTCAGAGTGTTTGAGCGTAAGGTGCTGCGAACAATACTCGGCGGTAAACAGGAGAACGGTATTTGGCGGCGTCGCATGAATCACGAGTTGTACCAGGTGTATAAAGGGCTGGATATTATTAAGCTTATACAACACGGCAGACTACGGTGAGCTGGTCACGTTGTTCGTATGCCGGAAGAACGTCAAGCGAAGATAATATTTAGTAGAGAATCCGGAAGAGGCCGCAGGCTTCGTGGAAGGCCGCGTACACGATGGCTTTTTGCAGTTGAAGAGGACCTGAGGGCACTCAATGTTCAGGGCGACTGGAAGCGATTGGCCCAGGATCGAGTCCAGTGGAGAAGGATACTCCATTCGGCGTAGGTTCATCGAAGAGCTGTAGCCCATCAACGAACGGTTAGATTGTCACAATTTCTTCATATGCTCAACTCGTTTCTGTTTATCTAGCATTGAAGAAATTTACAATATATTGAAACTCTTCTGCCCTGCTTCATTGAATTTTTACAAAGCAACGTTCTTACCTTTCAGTTTGCAATTTTGATCAAAACTCGAGCAGTTTTTGCTCTAATTTCAAAACAATGATTGTCAAAGTAGAGGATATTTATTAGTTCAAGCCTTGCCATGAAAAAAGAAAATTAAGTTGCATTGATAATGTTCATAGGAAGAGATTTCATACGAAAATATTCAGTGTATGCTTAATTTTGCAGCATCTTATAGATCTTTCTCGCCATTAATTTTCAAATAACTATACATCGTAACAAAATTTCAAACTTTGTATATTCTTTTGGATAAGAGAATGAAAAACACTATTGAAATAAATCAAAACAAAATTCGATAAATATCTGATTGCCTTTCAAATTGTTAATACATTCATCTAATCCAATTCTGCTCAATTTTGCGATTGACTGTAGGTTGTTGAATTTTATTTAGAAACTACATTTGTTGTGAAAAATCGAATTTATTTCACAAAAGTACGTATTTTCATAGAAATCGGGTTTCTCTGCTCTGCAAAGCTGAATTTCGGCTTCTCAATTTGAGAATAAAGTTTGAGAATAAAAATTGAATTCTAGCAGAATGCATATGGTTTGTTGGATTCTATTTGGCACGTACATTGGTTGTGAAAACGGAACTCACTTAACAAAAGTACATATTTTCATAGAAATTTGTTTTATTTAACTTTGTAGAATAAAAGCTATTTGTCCGCTTTTCAATTCAAGAATAACATTTGAATTTCATAGAATAGATCATCCAGAATGCATCTGAATTGTTGGATTTTTTTTGGCACGATTGTGAAAAATAGAATTAAATTCACAAAAGTACGCATTTTCATAGAAACTTCAGCTTTGCAGAGCAGATAAACCAACCTAATTATAATATCTATATATATATCTATATACATAAAAATGTCTGTCTGTCTGAACCTTATAGACTCAGAAACTACTGAACCGATCGGCGTGAAAATTTGTATTCAGAGGTTTTTGGGGCCAGGGAAGGTTCTTAAGATGGTTCGAGACCCCTCCCCGCTTTGGAAAAGGGTTCCCATACAAATGAAACTTAAATTTCTGCATAACTCGAGCACTAATCAAAGAATAAATCATTTTTAGGCGAAACAAAGTTCGTCGGGTCTGCTAATATATAATAAAATTATAATTGAACGTTCTTTTTTCATCAATTCATAAGTATTTTATTGTTTTTTATTTCTAACGGTTTTAAAAGGTGGCACACAAACGCGTACATTTTTTTTTTGACCTAAAATTAACACTTCAGCCGCACTTTTTCCGTTTGTGTTATATATATGTATATATTTTTTATATAGTTACTTCGTAGAAAAGTCAGCTAAAGTCTAAAGCTTTTTACTGATGTTCATATTACTGCATAATGTTGATTTGACAAAAGTGATAAGCAAAACACTCAACTAGGCTCACAAACTGTATACTGATACAAAATCTGTATGATAATTTGTCAAAAACGCTAAAAATCCCTGTATTTGAATTAAATAAATTTGGAGAGATTTCTGAAAAATCTGAAAAATGGTTCTTGGCCGTATTGCATCGAAACTTGCTTCTGTTTTCTGCAATTGATCACAAAATTCCTATAGTTTTATGGACATTTGTCATCGATTTGAAAAAGGGCATGGCTCCAGAGATATTGATGGGAGTACTGGGATAACCTCCAGTCCTGAAGAAATGGTCATTTCTTGATCGAGCTTGAGAAACAAGTTCATATGAATGTGTTTTAATGGTACAATTTGGTCCATCTATATGGCAGAGATATCGTCTTGACTCAAATCTCGATCATGACTCATGTTGCGAACACTTGCTTTCAGATAGCCATTTCAACTTTATTCGAGTAATTCTTTCCGAAAGATCTTGATCCTTCGTACAAAAAAATCCGAAAAAAAAGTTTCTGTGTTCGGGAATCAAAACGCCAGTGCTTGGAATATGAAGCAAAAAGTTTAAAAGCTTTCATTCAAGTTGAAAGGAAAACTGGCTTTTCATAGCATATTAAGGTACGATCTAGTTTGTCAAATGATAAAAAATATTTACGGTTGAAGCAATACGCTTTCCTCTTCAGAGCGACGAATCATCGTGCATTACTCCACCTTCCGTTTTGTATGAAGCTTTTGCCTACTGTCGTCACTGAAAGTCGCCGCCGATCTACCGTTGAGTCATTTCTTCTACATGCCGTTCGGCTAGCATACGAATAAAATGCTTTAGTATACACTCCGCACACCGCACCTTGTGTGTGGTAAGTAGATTATGCCCGCCGTCATCCGTCTCTCATGACTTGACTGCGATATGGAACCAAAGCATTAGCAGAACACTGTCCCCTGTGCGTTGTAAGCCCCCATATTGTGGCCAAGGCACTGCTGGGGACGAATGGGCGCTGGTGGTCTGACATATAATGACGCAGCTCCCACCCGAAGCTGCGATAACATCACCAGAATTAGTGAGTCAACAGAAATGAAGGAAAGATGTAAAATTGATGGATATGACATTCATGTTTTTTTAGTTTAAATGTATATTTGTAAATAATTTAAATTATTGATTTATAGCTTTCTATTATTTTCTACATTTTAAACAGGTTTTGAGGCAAATACCAATTTATATTTAGACCTTGATTATAGAAACACCGTTTTATCGCTGTAATAAACCATTTGGGTCTACTGATGTGTTTAGAAAAGAATACAATCTTTCGGCAAGTCATTCCGTATTGTCTGAACCTTATTTATTCGATTATTGCGGAAAATTGTCGTTTCAAAATTCAATGTCAAAATCAATATCGCCCATTTGATTACATTTGTGGATTTTAAATTCAGTTTCAAGAAGCACAAGCTCAGTAACATCTACTGAAATACAATATGGTAGAAAATTCGATAATATCGGCTATTCATTTTATTTATACTGAAAGCAACTTGAATATGGTTAAATATTTCTTGCATATATTTTTTAAATTCTTTATATTTGAAATTTTAAGTCCAAAGCGGGTTCATCCACATATTGCTACATTATTGTAGTGACGTTATCGGATATTTTTGGTCACTATGATGAAAATCATGCGTCAAAGGATCGCCACGATCATCTCGTGCTACCAAGTTCCGTCATATTCCGAAGCAGTAAATTTAGTCTGTCATGGCTCACTATTTTTTTTTATTTGTCAAATATTGTAGCGTTGCATACTTTACAATTTCAAAACCAATTTTTGAAAAGAGCTCAAAAGATAATTTCAATAAGGAAGCTGGAACTTACTCAAAGCTCAATTCAGTTCACGCAACTCCACATATTCCTCTGCATATGAAAGCAGCTTAATTTGATACCAAACTATTTGAAGTAATAATGAAGACCTTATTACTTGGTAGTTCTCAATTGCTTTTTGTCTCGCTAACTCGTGTTTTTCAGTTTTTTTTAATACTAGCTGTGTTGTTTATCACTTGTAGTTTCAATACTTTTAACACCCAACCTACATGACGTGAGGCATAGTTTTGCAGCACGTACTTCAAACAACCGAAGAAATGGGATTACATTACCGAGCCCGAAAAACTTATAAATCTTCGTGGAAGTGGCTAATGAATAATTTAGACTGTCTCGGATTCCAGGATGCTAAGGCTAGGTTACTAAATAGAGGCCTAAGTTATTTAAAATGTGATTCAATTATTTTGCAATGAATCCCATAAATGGCTGTTGTCTTGGAAACTTTTTCTCAAAACCTTCTGCCACGGTACTTAATACTTATATCAAATCGGTCCTTGGCATAATAAGCTTTGGCATCGTATTTTACCTTCCGCAAACTTAGAAGTCGTTATTCACCTGCTGCAAAGTCCCTCTGCTCGCCGACGGAAATTTAAACTTGGCATCGAATCGACGTCAACATAAACAGGGTGCTGATTTTCCATATGCCCAATTGGATGGCGAGAGGTTGGAGCTCACCATCATATAAGCTGGGTGGTGGCAGAATGGAAAATTGAAATGCAGGCCATTATTATTTAAAGTCACGTCACGGAAGAAGAATCCCATCGCCCAGGGAAAAGAAGAAGATGAACCTTGTCGCCCGTGCCGGGTGAAAGAAAAGTCAGAGGAGTGTGTGGAAGGCAAGAAAAAATCTGGGGACAAACGGCGCGTGCGTGCCAACTCATACAGTCATGTCCGTGCCGTGCCTTGAAGCTTCTTTATGGTGTGCTGATGGTATGGATACCGCTATGGTAAGGGTTTGTGTACAAATTAACTTTTTTTCTGCCGCTAAATTCGAAGTTTAATGTGATTATTAAAATTTAATCACGACTTATAATCATATCTTGTGGGGGCGATAATGATCGTCGGCATAAGATGCGAAATATAGGAGGAGCCTCTTTCAACTGTTAACTCAGTGGGTGTAAAATTAGTTTTTATTTGCAAATTGAATCCGCCCGACGACGATTCAATTAACTATCAGGGATCGATTGCTGATCCTGGGGTAAAGTTTTACTGCAATTTTGAATTCCTACACCCAACCAGCGGATGTAAAATTTTCTTGTCGTATAACCTATACTGGCTTCTAGAAAATTAGAGCTTATCGGTTTTCAGGATTTACGTGTTTTAATTTGCATTCGCACGGCAAATACTACGTTAAAACGACTTTAGGAAATCATATAGAATTTGGCTAAAACTTAGGTTTTACCGATGAGTTTTTGATAATTAATCATAAGATCAATTACGAATCCAATAAAATTCTAAATAATGTATAACATTCTATGGACACTTTTCTGCTCGATTATTTTGACTGCGTTCTGACTTTATCAATGACCGAGGAAGCAAGATAATGTGAGCCTTTGTTTATTTATTGAGAAGTTTATGAATTTCAACCCATTTACTAAAACTAAAATCAATGTTCTTACCACCAATCCAAATCCAAATCAAATTTCATCCAGATCCAATCCAATTCCAATCCAAATCCAATCCAAATCCAATCCAAATCCAATCCAAATCCAATCCAAATCCAATCCAAATCCAATTCAAATCCAATCCAAATCCAATCCGAATCCAAGCCAAATCAATCCAAACCAATCCAAACCAATCCAAACCAATCCAAACCAATCCAAACCAATCCAAACAAAATCCAAACCAATCCAAACCAATCCAAACCAATCCAAACCAATCCAAATCACATCCAAACCAATCCAAACCAATCCAATCCAAACCAATCCAAACCAATCCAAACCAATTCAAACCAATCCAAACCAATCCAACCAATCCAAACCAATCCAAATCCAATCCAAACCAATCCAATCCAAATCAAACCAAACCAATCTAAACCAATCCAATCCAAACCAATCCAAATCAAATCCAAACCAATCCAAACCAATCCAAACCAATCCAAACCAATCCAAACCAATCCAAACCAATCCAAACCAATCCAAACCAATCCAACCAATCCGAATCCAAGCCAAACCAATCCAAACCAATCCAAACCAATCCAAACCAATCCAAACCAATCCAAACCAATCCAAACAAAATCCAAACCAATCCAAACCAATCCAAACCAATCCAAACCAATCCAAATCACATCCAAACCAATCCAAACCAATCCAATCCAAACCAATCCAAACCAATCCAAACCAATTCAAACCAATCCAAACCAATCCAAACCAATCCAAACCAATCCAAACCAATCAAACCAATCCAATCCAAATCAAACCAAACCAATCTAAACCAATCCAATCCAAACCAATCCAAATCAAATCCAAACCAATCCAAACCAATCCAAACCAATCCAAACCAATCCAAACCAATCCAAACCAATCCAAACCAATCCAAACCAATCCAAACCAATCCAAACCAATCCAAACCAATCCAAACCAATCCAAACCAATCCAAACCAATCCAAACCAACCCAAACCAATCCAAACCAATCCAAACCAATCCAATCCAAACCCAATCCAAACCAAACCAAACCAATCCAGATCCAATCCAAACCAATCCAAACCAATCCAAACCAATCCAAACAAAACCAAACCAATCCAAACCAATCCAAACCAATCCAAACCAATCCAAATCCAAATCCAATCCCAATCCAAGCCACATCCAATCCAAAGCCAATCCAAATCCAATCCAAATCCAATCCAAATCCAATCCAAATCCAATCCAAATCCAACCCAAATCCAATCCAAATCCAAATCCAATCCAAACCAAATTCAAATTCAATCCAAATCAAATCCAAATCCAATCATCCAATCCAAATCTAATCATCCAATACAAGTTCAATTCAAACCCAATCCAAATCCAAATCCAATCCGAATCTATTCCAAATCCAATCCAAATCCAATCATCCAATCCAAATCCAATCCAAATCCAATCCAAATAAAATCCAATCCAAATCCAATCCAAATCCAATCCAAATCCAATCCAAATCCAAGCCACATCCAATCCAAATCCAATCCAAATCCAATCCAAATCCAAATCCAATCCAAATCAAATTCAAATCCAATCCAAATCAAATCCAAATCCAATCGTAATCCAATCCAAATCTAACCATCCAATCCAAGTTCAATTCAAACCCAATCAAAAACCAAATCCAATTCGAATCTATTCCAAATCCAATCCAAATCCAATCAGAGTCCAATCCAAATTTAATTCAAACCCAATCCAAATCCAAATCCAGTCCAAATTGAATCCAAATTCAGTTTAAATTCAATACTACTAAAATGCAAATCAAATCAAATCCTATCACAATCCAATTGAATTCTAAACAAACCCCAAATTCAACAAAACTTCAGTCCAAATTCAATCCAAATCCATTTTAAATCTTTGTTAAATTTATTTATATTAAATTACGTAACGCTTAGGAGAGGGGTGGTATTCCCAAATCGTGACAATCTATGAGGGAGGGGTCGTATTTAATGGATCATCCCTTATTGTTCATATGTCTAGCGGGATACATTTCATAACAGCACCGAGTTATACCTATCTATTTGTGAAAAAGGTGGTTGTCAATACATATATAGATTACACACACACGAGTGTATTCTTTATTTTACGTTAATAGATAAATTTTCCTTAGTAAAAGATTCAGTCTATTCATAGGTTTCATTTTCGATCTTCACCCCTTCATGTAGCGAGAGCTGTTCGGTAGATTCTTCAGGTTCCTGATAAACAGACTGTTGGTTATCACTTTCCATTGTCTCGTCAATAATGTCGAAAATTCTTCGTTTAAACTTGCGTTTTTGAATCGGATTCATCCGCCGCATGTCGTCTTTCAAACTAAGCAGAAACAACTCATCTGATTTCATGGTCAAATCATCGTACACGTAACCCCCATATTCAGCTTCCGCTGTCGAAGCTCTATTGTGATTATAGTTGGATTTTACAACTTCAGTGGCAGTTTCCCGTGGTTTACGCCTCCGGATAAAATCGGTACGCATATGTTGCTCTTGTGGATCAGTCTGCGGTTCTTGATAACTTTCAATCAGAACCTGTGGCTCCGATGGCGTTCGAGACGCTGATGGATCATCGGATTCCGTATCAGTCGGTTCCATCTCCATCATAACGGCTATATCCTGCTCGTCATCTTCCAGTTCGATTGTACCATCTTGATGCTTCTTTGGTAGCCTCAATAATGGCAACAGAAACTGCAACTCTTCGCTCAGATAATATTCTTTTTTGGGGGCGGGACCTACACTCCCGAACAAGTGTCTTCGGAACACGGTGCGAATATTTTTCCATCTTAGTTTACAGTCTTTAACTGAAAATTACAAAAAAATAAGGATTTTACATATTTTTTCATATGGATCTACATATCATTAATCGCAAGTTAAAGCAATATTATTTATTTTCCCTAAGCTTTTTCTAGTTCAAGAAGCTGCGTTTTGTGCATCTTCTTCAAGCGAAACATAATAAATTAGCTTCCAGTCTTGTGAGGTTTATGAAAAAAGTATTTTTCATTTAATTTTTTAACAATCATTTGAAGCACATAATCGATGTAAAATCATGCAGCTACTTTATATCGTTAGGCTACCTTTAGGTCAATCTGCTGTGATTAATGATGCGGTTCAATTTGCCCCTATAGAAAAGTAATAAGAATCGCTGTGAGCCACAGCTTCCTCACCTGGTGCGTTGAAATCAGCTGATATTTCTCTCCATGCAATCTCCGTTTCTGTCCTGCTCGAATAACCGGTATTGGTATAATCGTACAGGCAAGGATATCTTCTAACCGTTCGAGCGAATCGAACGTTCTCCTGCTGTTCCACCACGGACATCTCTTCACCGTTAAACTAATCGCGAAACTTTAATTCGACTCAATTTCCATCGAACGATCGCAGGGCAAACACCGCCGGCCGGCAACTGTACTTGGCTTGTTGTTTGTGAGTCAACTAAATTGATGCTCGCCCGACAACCGAACTCTATGCGTTGTTTGGTAGGTAGAGAGAAGACGCGACCGTAGTTGCCAGCAGCAGTCGGCGTTGCCTGGTTTAGTATTGGTTTGGTCGATTTCCCCTTTTCAAGCGATAGCAATGCGAGCGGCACGGCAGTTGCCATGAGTTTACAACTGAAGCGTGGTGGTGTGTGTAGGTATGGCAGACCAGCATACTCTTTTCATGGAACGATTCAGAAGGCAATTGGCAATAATTGTATAGCAATTGATTGGGTTATTTGTCTGGGAGTGCGATGTATACACATCCCAACGAGTTTTGGGTCAACTAAGCGCTCATCAATCTGCGTTCTAAATCAGCATCAATTTTGAGTTCAATGTCTACATCATCTGCAGAG
This sequence comes from Armigeres subalbatus, assembly GCF_024139115.2. Taxonomy (NCBI): domain Eukaryota; kingdom Metazoa; phylum Arthropoda; class Insecta; order Diptera; family Culicidae; genus Armigeres; species Armigeres subalbatus. Next base: position 127,802,062 of record NC_085141.1, read on the forward strand.
GATAAAGACAATGTTGCTTTCCATTTTATCTGCAACAAACATGGAGAGGTAATTGTTGTGAACTTTTCTAACTCACAACTCACTCTAACTATCACAACTTGTTTATTTCTGAAGTAAAACACAAATCATGTCAACAGATGGTTAAGTTTATGTCTAAACATTGATAACTGATAGGGGAACGGTTCGCCACTTCATCTCATAGCTCCTATTTCAATCCCATAAAAAACAAAGCAATGAAAAGGAATTTAGTTTGTTTATTATTTTTGTGATTTTTTTCAGCAGTGAGCACGCATGTTGACAAAAAGAAGCGACGAATTTGGTGCCGTATTTTTTTGTTTAGCGATGAGATGGATATATATGTACAGTGATATGGAGATCGGAACATTTCCCCTACTAAATTAACCAAAAACATCATCAAAAATCGACTTTTTCTCTTAATGCGCTGCTGGTGATCATTGTCCTATTCTGTTGCTGTTTGGGACAAACGCTTATTGCGTTTTACAAGAGAGGACAATGTTGTTGTCATTTGCAATGTTATTATTTTTATTATATTGTCTGTTTCCTTGGTAACAAAACGCGCCGACCATTTTTTAGGCACTATCAAAATCGTCGCCAACATCTTTATTCTAAAATTATGTTAGTTTTATTAGAAAATAATGTCAATCTGCATTAAAAACAGGGCACAATTTTTTTGAAATAATGTGATTATTGAGTATATAAAATTTTGTTCACAGTTGATTTGACAGATCTTATGGCCATTTCTGCTGGCGACGATTTTGGCGTCAATTTGTTTTGCGACGATTTCAAATCGTCGCGGCCGATAAGGTGGGGAATTGATAATATTATATTATATTATATTATCAGTTTTGAGCAGTAATGGTTGCCTGCGGGTCAGTTTCTGATTTGACGTTTCTGGAGGTCAACTGCACCCACCGAGAATTTTGATCAATGTGGTATATAAGAAGGGTTGAATTCACTGAATTAGCACCTTATTATATGCAACATTGGTCAAAATTCTCGGAGCGGTGGGTGCAGTTGACCTCCAGAAACGTCAAATCAGAAACTGACCCGCAGGCAAGCTGGCGGCCATTACCGCTCGCGGAAAACTGGATATTATATTATATTATATTATATTATATTATATTATATTATATTATATTATATTATATTATATTATATTATATTATATTATATTATATTATATTATATTATAATATATTATATTATATTATATTATATTATATTATATTATATTATATTATATTATATTATATTGTATTATATTATATTATATTATATTATATTAGAATATATTCGAATTAAAATATCGACAGTTGATATTTCATCAAAACAATCCAATAACAAGCCCAGAGACTAAAAATACGGCAGGCTTCTACCTTGTAATGAAGCTATCTTGCCGAAAATTTGAATAAAATTCAGTCTGAATGTAGGGGAGGAGGTTCGGTTGTGGGCACCCTTTTTTGTTTGGTCCATAACTTTGGCCCTGGTTGATCTTATGTCGACATTGGCATAGCAATGGAAAGCTAAACGTATAACCTTACTACTAGCAAAGAAATTAGTATGATTTCATTGATTTGTAAAAAATATTGACAATTTAGAAAATTTTACATTTTTGGACATTTTCATTTTGTGGTTTGGTTGTGGGCACCCTTGAAAACTTAAGCTTAAAATAAAGAAGAATGAATAAAAACCACCCAGATTTAAAGACAAGGAATAGTTTATTTATTCTGAAACCAGGAGACACTAAAAACTCAAATTTATTCACCTAGCAGTGATGATGCCTCCCTCGGTGCATTAAGGACATAGTTGGAAGAGTACCACGATGGCAGCCAATATGGCACCGGACCTTCCACGGGCCAACCCCACACCTCCCGCACTCCTCTCCCACCAACATTCGAATGCATCGAATAGCATCGAACAAAAGTTAATTATTCAAATTACTAACCTGTTCACAGCATATTTCCTTACTTCCCGTGATAATGAACATGTTTCTTCAATGAATCCTATGTATTCCGGCTCGAATTGTAGCATAAATTAGCAGTTTCGTGCCAATTTAATAGCCGTCCGCGATTTGATGGGTTCATCACTGCACTTCACTTCTTCTCAAAGGGCATTGGAAAAATCAAGTTTTACTCACTTCTCCGCACATGAGCAGCCCGAAATGTTGATAGAATGCAAATTAAACACCACTTTTTGAAATCAGTAACTTATTTGAACCGAAAACTTAGTATAAACTGCTAGATTTGCCAGGAAAAAACGATTGAAAACTGATCGCGGAGCGAATGTAAACACCGCGGTGCACCGGCACCGGCAGCAGCAAACTAATAAGTAGGGTGGCTCAAAAAATAATTTTGCTTCGACACGCTCAGTTGATTATGATTTATAATTTGGGTGTCATCCAATGGTTTGGGCTGGTTTGAATAGGCTTACCGTGCGCAGGTCGTTTCAGGTTTGTATGACAGTTGATATGGCGAGGTTGAATTTAACATTATTCTGATTCTGGCACTCCGTCATTGGGCGATGGCGAGGGGGGAGACCATATGACGGGATGAAATATTTAAGAGCTTCAACTCCATAGACAATCCATATTGAATGGTCGTTCCAATAGTTGGGAGTCGATTTTAATCGAGATTGCGATTCTTTCGCATGGTAATTAGGCTTCTCAGAAGGCATCAGTGAAACGTGCAATTCAACAAAATACCCAGAATTTATCTGTGATATCTATCGCACCAGGGGCAGATACTTCTAGTCTAGTCTAGTTTACACTATCGTACCAGGGGCAGATACTTCATACAAAAAGTGTGACATAAGGGTGAGTATAAAATGCTATATTTGCGTTACGTAATCAATGGATCTTTCCTGCGGTGCGGTTTTCGTTCACCGAAGTCTCTGGAATGTTGCTTTCAGCAATGTGGGTTCTCTTTTCGCCAGCATTTGGAGGGAAAGCGCCGTAATCAGTGTAATAAAAGGTTTAGTTTCCCATTCTAGTTTTATACAAACTTGAACCGGCTTGCGCTCAACCAGTTTTTGTTCAAATCGTTTTTTTAGGACACTCGGAGCATGGGACGGAATCGAGTGAGCGTGATAGTGCTGGGTCGTTTTTTGAACCACCCTACTAATATTCTTTGTTTTTTATAAATACGACACCAATACTACTACAGTATATGAAAGTTTTTACTATACCAATACTATCAAAGCTTTGTTTTGGTACTCAACCCACCTTCACCTTAAGGAGGATGTTGAAAAAAATCAGGTCAGGTCTAAAATAACACTTTAGATAAATGGATTTCAATTTTTCATTGATTTACGTTTTATTGGTATGCATCACAGTCAAAAAAATCCTGATTAATCACCCTAGCGGCAATAGTGCCTTTCTCGTTCATTAAAAAAAAAAATTTTGGCCATAAATTTTGATCTCATAGTCCGATCTGACCAATTTTCAATAGGAAACAATGGGAAAAAAATCTCCGTCGAATGCAACTTGTTGCAAGCCAATCGGTCAACACTTTGTTCCAAAAAGTTTATAACTGTGTATAACTGTGTATAACTAGACATGCCCAAAGAACAAGAATATTGAATAAACTCATTATTTCGAACAATTATGTCAAAATAATTCAAAAAACTACATGAAAACGTTATTAAAAGTGATTCAAGGTACAACTAAAACGATATTGAATGATTTATCAATAAAATGAGGGTGCCCATAACCGAACCAATAAAGGTGCCCACAACCGAAAATCGCAGCCTTTTTGGAACGTGAAGAAAAAAAATTTCGCGCTAAAATTTTGATGGCAATCGACATTGGGCCTCAAAATAGATTAAATTTACTGTGTAAATACGCATTAGAACTCACTTTTTGAATTAAATCACTTCAATTTATGACACTTTGAAAAAGGCCAAAAAAAACTTTCGTGTTGTTTTTCTGGTACAAAAAAAAATATTTGTTTCTAGTTCAAAGTAGAGATGCCCATCCGGTTTGATATTGAGCACAAAACATCATGCTATTATAGCAAACAAATGACGGTTGTCAGAATGACAGCATCTCTTATCTGTCAAAAGATACATAGGGGTGCCCATAACCGAACGGTGCCCACAATCGAACCTCCTCCCCTAATATTAAGTTAATTATCATGTTTTTGTTTTTCAAAATCCGGGTAGATTTATTCAATAAGTTCAATAACACTACTGAAATAAAGATAAAATGGTTAAATTCAATTCATTCTATCATTCAATTACTGTTTGTCTTTATTATAGAGATTGCAGCCCTCGGCTGGGTCATCTTTGATAGTATAATAAGAATGTTGTGTATTGTCCAAACGAACATGAAGTCACGATTTCAATAGAAATATGCCAATATTATGCCAAAATGCCAATATTCTGTATTGCGTTTTTTGGTATAACGGACAAATTTGCCATTTTATCGTCTGAAAAGTATTATATTTATACACAGAAAAAAATTTTGAAAATTCAACGGCGTGTAAAATTAAAGCTTATCCCATCAAACGAATTAACATTCGATACTCAATTAAATTTGATTGAATTTTACAAACAAGCACAGTTTAAATTTATTTCGATTTAAAAGAAAAGTGAGATCGATGTAATGTTACGTTTATTTGCATGCTCCAAATATGTGCATGAAAATACATTTAAAATCACAACATATTTTTATCTGTGTAGATCGTTACAAAAGCGTAGCCAGAAGGGGCCTGGGGAGTGCCGTCGACCTCCCACATCCCGTAAATGGTGGAAAGATTGAATGGGTATGGAAAGGAATTCACTTAAACATGTGCACTCTATGATCCAATCATATTCAGAAATAAGTGTTTGACATTCAAAAGATTCCCAAAAATTTATTTGGGAATCCTGAATCCACAAGGGAAGATCCATTAATTACGTTAGACAAAAATTGGTCATTTTTACCCCCCCCTCCCCCCTATGTCACACTCTTTGTATGAAACATCTGAAAATTTTGTATGGATCGTCACACTTCGATAGACCCCCCTTCTCCCTCTAAGCCTTACGTAATATGTGAACGCCCGCTAATATATGAAAGTTCAAAAAAACTTTAAAAGATTTCGGGCTCGAGAATTCTTCTTGAAATGTCTGTAGTCTGTTTGAAAACCCTTTGAAACTCAATAATAACAATAATACTATATTCAGTATTGTGATTTTTTGTTGTTGTTATAAGATTCTTGAACCACTCTTAACATTTTTCTAACCATTTCTAAAATATATAGTTTTAAGAATCATTAACCACTCTTCGGATTATTGTAACGTTCTTTATGGCATTGTAAATTTATTCTACCAAAATCTGGAATTAACTTTGAAAATGAAATATTAGTTTTAGATATTATTAATGTTTTTCTAAAACCCAGTGTTGTATACCAAACTCTATATTTCCATGCTTTTTTAAGAACCTACCTACCTGAATACCTAGCCATCCACAGCCAACAACAGCGTCGATACACCTATGCCTATCGTATTGTAGAGCTCCATAATCGTCGGACATGGGCAATGTTCCTCCAGATTCCCCGAACGTTCAAGGTCACCAGGTCCGATTCCAACGCGTTCAGCCAGCGTGTTCGTGGCCTTCCACGAAGTCGCCGGCCCCTATCTGGTTCTCTGTTGAATATTGTTTTCGCTATTCTTTCTTCCGACATTTGCACTAAGTGACCAGCCCACTGAAGTCTGCCGTATTTTATACCATTTACAATATTTTCTTTTTTGTATATTTGATACAGCTCATGATTCATGCGTCTGCGCCACACATCATTTTATAGTTTCCCTCCGAGTATTGTACGCAGCACTTTCCGCTCCGTCCCCCTCTTTTAACGTTCATGCTTCATGTCCATAAAGGGCCACTGGTAGAATCAGAGTTTTGCATAGAGCAAATTTCGTTTCCGTCTGCATGTTGCAGGACCTAAGCAGGACCTAAGAAAAAGGCCCTATTTGCAGAAGCAATACGTCTTTTCACTTCACGGGAAACGTCATTGTCACATGTCACAAGCGTTTCAAGGTAAACTAATTCTTCAACAACTTCAAACACATCCACATCAAGCACTACCTCAGCACCAACACCACTTGGTCTTCGTCTATCTCTACCTGCCACCATGTACTTTGTCTTGGTAGAGTTAATGGTAGAGCCTATCCTCGCCGTCTCCCTCTTCAGTGGGATAAAAGCCTCCACTACTGCTCTGCAATCGATTCCAATAAGGTCGATGTCGTCCGCAAAGCCCAGGAGCATATGCGACCGTGTGATGATCTCCTAATAGCGCCCTCGAGTGCAATGTTGAGCAATAAATTCGAAAGTGCATCACCCTGATTCAGTCCGTCTAAGGCCACAAACGAGGTTGGCACTTCCTCTGCAATCCGAATACTTGATCTCGAGCCATCCAGCATTGCACGTATCGGTCTAATCAATTTCGCCGGAAAACCATGTTCGGACATTATCTGCCACAGCTCATATCTTTTCACTGAATCGTACGTTGCTTTGAAATCAATGAACAGATGGTGAGTCTGCAAATTGTACTCCCGGAATTTATCAAGGATCATCCGCAGGATGAACATCTGATCCGTCGTTGATCGGCCCTCACGAAAACCTGCCTGGTAGCCGTGGACGAAGGACTCCTCAAGCGTTCTCAGTCTGTTAAACAAAATACAGGCCATCCAACCAGCCGGCAGGCAGTTCTTCATCCTCTCATATTTTCTGGATAATGTGGTGTATTGATTGATGCAGCTGCTCACTTCCGTGTTTGACCGGAATCTCGTCCTTTCCAGCAGCTTTACTGTTTTTCAGCTCGTTTAGAGCCTTCTCAACCTCGTCTAGCGTTGGTGGTTTCACAGCTTGACCGTCGCCGAATATCCATTGTCCATCCTGCTCCTTAATACTTAGTCAATCAAGCTCAAGCAAGCCCAAGCTCGCCTGGTTGCCGGCCGAGGCTCTTCAAAATGTCGTTGACATGATGCAAGACTTTTTCCTGCAGCTCTTTCTTGATCGTCGTATGGCGAATTCCTTTCAGTTGCAGGAAACCTAGGAACTTGTACGTTTCGCCTTCAACCATGTTTCGAATCACCTCCTGTTCGTTGACGCGGAAACTGTCAGCATCCACCAGATGACCCCGGTGTAGATGTATGGATCGACATTTATCGATACCAAACTCCATCTGAATGTCGTTACTGAATACCGTTACAAGCCGCAGAAATTGGTGCAGCTTCTCCACAGATTCCACAAGCAGCTTCAAGTCGTCCATAAAGAAGTAGTGTGGGTAATGTTTGTACCCCTTTCCCCACTCTTCAAATGATAGCCATAGTTGTGTTGGTTGAGTGTTCTGCTAAGAGGGTTCATGGCAAGGCAAAACCATAGAGGACTAAAGGTATCGCCTTGGAAAGCCCTCCTGATGCTGAGAGTCCTAGACCGTAAGGCCTTTTCTCCATCGGTAATGTGTAGGGATGTGCTCCACATCCCCATAGCGTGCTGCATTAGCCACGTTACCGTCTATCTACTGAGTCGTATGCTTTCTTAAAGTCGATATACGCCATGCTCAGGCATTTTTTGCTTGTGGGTGACCTGCCCAACAACAACTGCAATAATGATCTGATCTGATCCTTGCAGCCTCGGGTATTGCTTCGACAACCTTTTTGTTCCTCGGTCATCAGATTGTGGACGTCGCAATGGCGCTGCACCCTCCTGCCTATTACCGATGACAGCACTTTGTACATACTCGAAAGGCACGTTATTGGTCTGTACTTGGCTGGGTTCAAAGTGCTCCGATTCTTCGGCAGAAGATAAGTGACACCCCTTGTGATGAATTCCGGTAGCTGTCCGGGGTTATCTAGTACCGTGTTGAAGCATTCCGCCATCCGTCCGTGGACCGTTGTGAGTTTTTTATACCAGAAATTATGCACAAAATCGGGTCCTGGTGCAGCCCATTTCCTGGTATACCGGGTAGCCTTACGTATGTCTTGGGCGGTCACGTTGATAGCGGTCATGTCTCCAATTCCACCACAATATTGCTCTTCTTCTGCCATCCACACCCCATCGCCGTTGTGTATGACGGGGTTCTCCCATAGATTGGACCAAAACTGCGTGACTTCTCCAATCTCCGGAAGGCCCTCGCCAAAATCGGCTTTGTCGTTTCGGGTGTGGTTGTAGAACTCCCTTTCGTTGATATTGAACATTCGATTTTGCTCCTTCCTCTTCGAACATTCTCCATAACGTCGCAGTCGTTTAGCAAGAGCACTCAACCGCTGTACATGGGTGTCGAGGATCTCAGTTATGTTCGCCTCGGTGAGATCACGGAGTTCTGTGGGTTTCACAATTTCAGCAATATTCCAAACTAGCGTGGTTGATCGATTCCCTTGCTTGTACTGTGTTAATCGACCAACCTTTGACCGCAGTGTGGCGATGCGGGTCTCCAGACGTCGCATCCACGCGGGTTTTCGTGCTTTGGGGTGTGCGCGTCCATCACTCTCACCTTGTGGGCGCGTTCGCAATCCCAACGTTCTTACAATCAGCCACTGCAGCCGAATACACGATAAATTGCAGCTCCTCAAGGTTCTCCACGGTTTCCAAGTACTGTGGCAAAATATCCTGGTTAAGGATGCTTACTGTACCGATAGGAGTACTGCAATTTGGGTATCCGGTGTCGGGACATAGGATCTGTCCCACGGAACTGTGTAACTGCTGTGCCCATATGATTAGCTAGTTCGTCCTTCTTTTGCTGCCGTTGCAATTCCACTGTTGGTCGTAGAGCGGCGGGTGCAATCGAATGGCGACGGTTACTTGCGATTGATGCATCCAACCCAACAGAACTCCTTCTCGACGTATCGCTCGATCTTGCCTCCTCTTCCTCTCCTAGTTCCCTCTGCACTTCCTGCTTGATGTACTCTACGTCTTCTGGAGTCAGCATATTATGTGACATAATAGCTCTCTGGCATGTGTACAACTTGTTCTGGTCAAGCTGGGTGCAAACCGAGGGAACCTCTCATTGAACATCTCCAGCATCGCCGGTCTGCCGGACATATCCGTCTCCATCCTGGTGCAAACGTAGTAGCAACGGATCACGTACTGATTCATCTCCCTTGTCCACATGATCCGTTGCCGTCGGCGGCCCGCTAACGTGAGTGATTGACGTCGATCAACCACAGAAACATCAACAGGTGCAGCATTGCCTTGGTGATTTCTTCTGCTACCATTTCTGTTTTGCCTTGTCGGCACGGGCTGAGCCCGATGACTAGAGGGTCGTTGTTGCACCTCTCCTTCCTCTAGCTGCTGGCCGCTCGCTCTGTCCCCCGTTCCAGGACCAGCTCCAGTAGAGGCTCCCTCCTCGGGCAATCGCATGGGTGGTATTCTTCTTGAGCGTAACTCCATATCTGGGTGTGCTTTCATTCCGGGAAGCTAAGGGTTTTGTAAAGTTTTTTAATTCTTTACAATGCTACATAGCTAGGTTCAAGCGCCAGGGCTCTCCCGAGGGTGGTTTTTTATTGGTGCTTAGGAATTGGGCCTTCACCTACTCGAAATGGTGGTTTTTCATGGACGCCCAGGGTATTTCCCCTTTATTTCATTATTATTATTATTACCACGCTAGCCACGCAGTCTGCGGAAGTTCCACAAATCATCTTTCACCTGATCGATCCACCTTGCTGGCTGTGCACCTCGCCTTCTTGTTTCCGTCGGATTTTTGTCGAGAATCGTTTTCACCAAATTGTTGTTCGACATTCTGGCTACGCGCCCGGTCCATCGCACTCTTCCGATTTTTGCGGTGTCAACGATGGATGTTTCTCCCAACAGCTGCTGCAACTCGTGGTTCATTCGCCTCCTCCATGTACCGTCTTCCATCTGTACCCGCCATAGATAGTACGCAACACTTTCCTCTCGAAAACTGCTGTTCCTTCCTTTTGCTTACTGACTGTAAAAAAAAGTGGCCGGCGCCGTTATTGATCTTTTTACTTGTTGAGTTACTGAAGCTTGATCAGTCAGAATGATTGACTGATTCCAGTATTCCTTAGAGTTGATTCATTGTTCAATTTCACTGATTCTGGTCAATCACGGAATAGCAACTATAGATTGGAAATAGACGAGACATATAAAACCAAAATCCGAACGCAGAGAACACATGTCGAACCCAGATACAATTAATCTATGCAATTAATAATATAATAAGTAAGAAGTAAATAAGTTAAAGTTTTATAATTAGGAAACCAAGTAGAGTAGCTATGGGTGGCATTTCCTTCATTCATTCAGCAAATAAGTCGTAATCTCCGATGAGTTTATAAAATATTTTCTTATGTGAAAATCATGAGAAAAATTGAGAAAATTGTGAAAACCTAATTTGTATGGATATTTTGCAGTTCACAGCGCACATCATACTATGCAGGACAACGTCTGCCGGGTCAACTAATGCTTTATAAATCTGATCACGAATTTTGTTTTAGACGGATCTCTGTGCAAAATTATTTGTTTGTCTCCGTTTCGAGGTGAGATTGATATTGTATGTTGGAATGTATTGCAGTCCTCTTATACGAATCGTCGTAACCTTTCAGCAGCCACTGATCTTAGGAAGCCAGCAGCGACATAGATAAATAGGTATTATCTGATAGTATTCTGATGAGTGTTGCTTTTCGAACAATCATTGTGTTATAGAACCACCACATTTAAATAACACATTAAGACCACCATAAAAAAACTAACACATAATTTTCTCCTAAAATATATAACTGTGATCAAAACCTTCCCGTCCATCAAATGGCTTCCGATTGAATTAGCAAACCCTCACGTACAGATCGAATTGCTATCACGTACCGCCAGCGTTACACGATAACAATACGTGACGAGAAAAATATTGGCATCCTTCCTAAGGGTCAGTCCACGCTTCCAGCGTGCCGCCGTCGTCGTCGTCGTCATTACACTCCGATCTGTTTGAACAAATTTCGATTTTATTATTCCGATCAGCACTCCGGCCAGCTTCAGCCATTCACTTCCAGATATTCGTCATCGTTCGCTCGATTGCGGTTGACTGTTGCAAAGTCGATGCCCATTGACGCTGTGTAGTTCACAGTGCTCAGCACCCCCATCCTGGCAATCTGACCGGACGGAAGGCACCAAAACGTGTGATTATTATTCTGCTCGTAGCTTTTCGGCTGAAATAATAAATACTATTTGGAATACTGTTTTCACCCGTCCCGTTCGGTGCTGGTCATTGTATATTCTGGTCAAATTCTTGGCAAGCACGATACCATTCAATAAAATACAATATGAAATAAAAGTTGCGGTAGATTTTGGAATATTTATGCCCAACAGCATTGCTTTCTATTCAAAATGTTCGCAATTGCGCAGCTGGGTATTGATCATGTGAATCAGTGGTAAAATATTTAAGGAACCTGGACAATGAACATCGAAAATCGATAAACTGTTGATGATTGTATGTTCTACTTCTTCTTCCCGCAAGCTCATTGCTCATGGCAATTAGCTTATAGCTGACTCTCAACGTAGTGTTCCAGATACACTTTCACGGTTATTGAGCGCTTTCGATGGCAACCAAATGCATGAATTTGTATATTGGGTGGTGAATACAATGATACTCTACAAGTTTGAGAAGTCGCATTTCAATTCAATTTCAAAAAGCTTATATCTTATGAATAATAAAAAAGTGCTGAAATTAAATTGTTCAGCATAAGGAAGCAAATGATCTACCATTGTTTCACTACTATGCTCTCGACTCGTGCTCTTGAAAATGTATTGGAAAAAGGCACATGGTTTTCAAGATGGCCGCCTTGTGGCTTTGTTTGTTATACAACATTTTGGGATTCAATAAATTTGCTATGAATCTTTTGTCATTTTGAACAAGAAAAAAAAAATCAATAGAAATTGCTCTAGAGGACAACAAAGCTAACATTGTTACAACTACGAGGCTCAGTTAGTAGTAACTAGTAATTGTGTGCTTGACTTTTTCGTTCAGTTCGTAACGAAACGCCTTCACATTTGATTTCACCTGAATCGCCCGATAATCCTTGGCCACCAGATAGCCGGCAGCCGGCAAGACGGGATGCAGCCGGATTTTTTTTCCACGTAACGCACCGTCTTATCTTATCAGTTGTCGTCAGTTGTGGATGGTGCATGTGAAGAAAGCATTCACGACACGGAATTTATATAACCGAGTACACAATAACACACATTCTGCCCTTATCAACCGGTAATTAGGTAAACAACTTTATCATCGCATGGCTGGCTGGGTGGCTGATTAGCTGGGGGCGATAAGAGTGACCGACCATGCGCCAAGAAGATTCACTATTAATCAGTCCCGATGCGAACGGTTTTGATAGAACTGGGTTTATACGGCGAATAACGTATAATTGGCTTTTGTTGAATAAATCCATGACTGAGACGGGTGTTGAGTAATTTCGATTGACATAATGTGTATGACTATATAAATACCTTTCGTAACCATTTTGATCCTACTTTATAGCAAGATTTTTAAATGTTATTCTTGTATTTTTGTCATCATTGAGTATGCATAATAATGGAAAAAAGGGTTTATCTGATGTGGCTGATTGAAAAGGCAATCATTATAAAGCATAATAATAATTAAGGATCGCATCAGTTATGGGAAAAACTCAAAATCTCAAAAGTGATGAACGAACCATATAAGGCGCGAGTTGGAGTTAAATGAAAAAAAAAATATTAACAACCCTCAAGAAAGATGAATTCTTAATCGCTCTCCTGCAATTCACACGATGACCAAATTGTAAAATGGGCTCCCGAGCAAAGTCTGAAAACATAATGAGAGCACATAGAAAACATATTTTGATTTTGACATCAAATTGAAATCATTTTTTTTTATTATGAATCATCATGATTGATTACAGATTTTGATCTCACTTTGCTGTAGATTTTTAAATTGTATGATCTCACATCAAACTGTGTACTTATTTTGATATCGGAAACAATATCAAATAGTTTTCGTTTTGATGCCACAGTAAGATTTTTCTGCTATACATTTTGTTATTTTAACCGTTAAAACGACCAAAAAGATAACAAATTAAGTAATCATATTCGACGATTTCACAATATCAAAACAAGCTATCGATTCGCTCTCAAGCTTTGCTCGGGCTATGAGCTAGCTAGACTTAAGAAATAAGAAATGAGAAGTAAAAAATGAGAATTGGGAATTGAGATCTGAGAAGTGAGAAATAAGAAGTGTGAAATGAAAAGCGAGAAATGAGAAAAGGGAAGTGAGAACTGAGAATTGTGAACTGAGACCTGAGATCTGAAAACTGAAAACTAAGAACTGAGTACTTAGAACCAAGTGAGTACCAAGAAGCGAGCAATGAAAACTGCGAAGTTTGTAAGAATTGAGAACTAAGAAGTGAGATGTATGGTTTGAAATTAAGAAAGGGATAAATAAGAAATGAGTATTGAAAAGTGAGAAATTAATTAATCCTCTTATTTCTATCTTTCTCCATTTTCGTTCTCCTTTATTCTTTCGTTCATCTTTCTTCTGACTTCCTACTTCTTCGTTATTCTTTTTTATCCATGTTTCTTCTTCATATTCCTTCCACTTTATTTCTTCATTCTTCTTTTTTCTTTTTTCAAATTTCAAACATAACAAAATCCAAACATATCCCAAAAACACGCCTGCACCTAAGCACCAAAGCACACTCGCCGATCGATCCAGTTCTGATCATCTCAGACAAGGATCTAGCAAAGAAAAGTATGGATGAAAAACTTCTGTCCATACTCACTATCTTACTTTTTACCTATATGGGTCTTGTACACACCGAGTGGAGCAAAGGGCTGACCTAAAAGATCATCCTGAGTGATGTCTCTCTCGCCTTTTTTTATTCCTTTATGGAGTCTACGCCGCCGTGAATCTCTGAGTTCGCCTCTTCTGTCCAGCTGGGTTCCAGTCTGATGTCTGTTCACAGATTTCGTTTCCGCCCAAACGTGAGCTGTGGCCGACCCACTCCTATTTTCGTTCCCTATTTTCAAATGGTATCGGCCTCCACTGACGGAGCTGAGCTGGGACACTCTCTCAAAAGATAAAAATGATCCCTAACTTTGAATAAATGTAGCAATTAAAGCATACAATTAAAAATGTGTTGAACATTTCTGGATCGTTGTTCTGATCTATGGGCAAAAAAACGTTTTGTCACCTTCAAAGGAATTCCTTGAGGATTCCTGAAACAATACCTAGAGAAATCTAAAAAATATTAGGGAAATCTATTTTGGGTTGCTTTGTAAATCCTTTTGAGAATTCGAAAATTCTTCAAGGATGTTAGAAAAACTACTAAATTACTAAGAATTGTCCAAAGCAATTCCAGGCCACACGCCCTTGGGCCATATTACCCTGAATCGTACACCCGCCTGGAACGTGAAGCAACAAAAGTTGGACTGGTGGCGAATACTTCCAAGACATGGTAGTGAGCGGAGCCGAGCTTAAAATCTGTCACGCATTTGAATTATAATTCTTCATGCCGGTTCAAATTTGTAGAAAACCCAAGAATTTTCAGAATTTCGAAAAATTTCGAGTTGAAATTCCGAGAATGTCAAGTCTACATTCCAATAAGTGCCTGGTGATAAACTTTAAAGTTTCCAGGTAATAGCATGGTTTCCTACGATATTTTGAAATTTCTCTTGCAAAGTAGGAGCGATTTCTTGAGGAAATTTTAAAAAAATCCTATGCACGTTCCAAAGAGTTTTCCAAATAATTTTCGGTGGAAATTATGGAGAATTTCAGTTGATTTTGTGGTGAATTTATCTTAATAAAGTCGAATAAATTTTCACGAAAATTACAAATGCTTCCTTACAAGAATTGCAATATTTTTTTTGTGGAAACTCAAAGAGTTTTTGGTGTAAAATTCAAATAATTTCTTGTGAAAATTTTCAACAATTTCTTTTTCCATCGATAATTTTAAAGAATTTTCATTAGAACTGCCGAAGAAATTGTACAAAGAAAAAAATCTCCAAAGTATTCCTCGCGAAAATTTCAAGAATTTCCGAAATTAAGAAAAAAATCCTGGGGACTTCCCAGAAAATCTTCAGTGGAAATTCTGAAGGGTTCCTCAAGGAAATTTCGGAGAATTCTCCTTACAAGTTCTGCAGAATGTCTTTTGGAAATTCCAAAGACTTCTTCTTGAATATTCCAAAATGCTTCCATTGTAAATTTTAAGGAATTTTCCGTTGAAGTGCGTCATAATTTCCCGTTGAAATTCTAAAGAATCATTTGTAGTTTCTAAAGAAGTTTCTGCTGAAAATCAAAAGATATTTTAGTAAAATGTAATCCAAGTGGAAATTTTGACATTTATTCGAAAGTTTTTATAGAACACTTTGGAGAATTTTCCTGCTCAACACAGAACCATTTTGCTGTTGAAATCATGATATTTTTAAGCCATAGTTCAGACTATTACTTCAATGAAATCCATACGATTTTTCTGGAGAAACTCGAGAGATTATTTCGGTAAAGTCTTACAAAAAAAAACGGAAAAATCTAAAATAAAACATGTGAACTTCACACAGAGCCGTTGTATGAATTGTTTTCCAAAAAAATAAATAAATTAAAAAGTCTACGTGGACTTTTAGTATACCCCCCGTCCTCCTTCGTAGACTAACGTAGACTTTTAAGAGACACCCCCTCCTCAAGAGTCTACGTGGTTCATGGACAGCCCCTAGTGCTCTACGGACATGAAACTTGGGTCACGCTCGAGAAGGACTTGCGAGCACTCCGGATATTTGAAATACGGGTGCTTAGGACCATCTTTGGCGGTGTGTAAGAGAATTGCGTGGGGCGGAGAAGTATGAACCAAGAGCTCGCCCAACTATACGGCTAGCCCAGTATTTCGAAGGTGATAAAAGCTGAAAGGATATGATTGTCAGTGCATATTGCAGGAATGACAGACGACAGCCCTGCAAAGATTAAAAAAAGCCCTGCAAAGGTGGTGTTCGTTTGGAACAATAAGTGAAAAGATGAAGGCCTCGAACCATGTGTTCGTCAAATCCACAACGTGACCAGTTAGTAAAAGGCAGAGCGCAGTCTAGAAAAATTGCTACAGAGCCGTACGAGGGCCAACACAAACGAGGCGGAAGTGCAGAGGAATTCGGAGACGTACAGTAACGGAACCCGAACTTACTTTAGACTCCGCAAGGTTACTTCTATTCAATAGTGTTAGTCGTCTAACCAAATTGAGCTTTAGGATATTTGGTCCTAAGGACGTTACGTAAAAAAAAACCTTTGGTCGAATGAACATTTGGTCGGATGTGGATAGAAGAGGTGGAAGAGCGCAGAGGGATTACCCTTATGAACGATTTCAAATTTATTACGCAGTTTCTTTTTCACAGACTGAGACTGGTTGAGGAGTCCTTCGTCGACGTATCCTAGGCACTCGTGAGAGTCGATCAACAACGGATACGATTTTTACCCTGTGGATGATCATTGGAAAATACGGAAAGTTCTACTTTCAGACTCATCCCTTAATTGATTTCAGAGCAGCATTTGATTTAGTGAAAATAATTAGTTGTGAAAGATGTTTGAACATTGTTTAGAAGAAGACGATTTCCCAGAATTAGGCAAATAATAAATAAGAAATGTGTTTGACAGTTTGGCGAGTTTCCCCGGAATATGATAGTAGATAATAAGATATAATTTCTTCAGTTAATGCAAACGCTCTTCCAGTATTAGTAGAAGAAAAATCTAATTCATTCGCAGAAAGAATGCTTTTGCGTAATAGACGAATCCAAGTAAAAATAAGAGCGATTTCAACAATGTTGTTCTCTCATATGGCTCTCTGTTAATCTTCAGTTTCTATTCATTTCACACTTGCCACTTGCGGTGTTAATCAAATCTGTATCTTCATTACTTTCATCTACTCCCTTTCGCTTTAAATATAATTATCACCAAAAAAGGCAATAAACTAATTTCGACATTTTATCAGAATTTGTTGAACATCTACGACACTCGAAACTGTCCATGAGTTCAGTTTGCTTAGATATCATAGAAAGGGGATCAAGTGTCCCCAAATTTCAAAATTACATGTGCTGTCAAATTCAATAACAAAAATCGTTAATGTATACACACAGCAATTCAAAAATTCCGCGAATTTCGAAGGAAAAATATTTAAAAAATCTGAGGGCACCTTTCTAATTTTATCAAAGCAAGTTCTTGGAGAGGGATCAATTTCCAGCGAATATTTTGAAAGTCGCTTTTTGACAGCACTCCAAAAAAACGATTTTGTATCAATAACAACAATAATTTAAGGATTGCCATACATCAGTAAAGTTGAATACTATATTTCTTAAAGAGTCTGTGTGGAAATCGCGTATGTTTATTTATTTTTGGCTGTGATACGTCGGAAATCAGAAAAGGGAATCAAGTCTCCCCAGTCTCCCCTACAGTTCCGCAAAGTTGACTTTTTTATATGAAAACAGAATGTTTGTGCTAATTATAAAACCACCACTGTATACGTATAAAGCAAGCAAATATGAGAGTGCCAACGCCTTTGAAGTGCAGCTTACTCCAATTTTTATCGATTATGGGGTAGCAACAATTCACATGTACAGTCGGCCATCAACGGACGCCGTGGTTCCCATAGACCAAGCTTTATTCTATAACACTATAGACGACAAAAGGAATGAAAAAATGTCGATGCGAAGTGTGTAATAACACGAAAACGAACTTTTCATACAAGCCTCTGAGACCCATAGTATTATATACCAATCGACTCAGCTCGACGAGCTGAGCACATGTCTGTCTGTCTGTGTGTATGTATGTGTGTATGTATGGGTGTATGTATGTGTGTATATGTGTGCACAAAAGCTATAAAAAACATTAGACAACTTTTCCTATAGTAATCCTTAACCGATTTTCTCGTAATAAGTTTTATTCGACAGAGGACAAAGCCTTGTTGATCACTATTGAATTTAAGAACGATCGGTTCAAAAGTTATAAATAAAATGGAACATCGGACCATATAAACCCCATATAAGGTTGGTGTCTTAACTAAATGCGAGAAAGGCACCACCAACGCTAGGTGGATTAATTTGGGTTTTTTCGTAGGTACGTACTGTACGTACGTACTGTTGAAGTCCATTAGCCTATTCCAACTATCAAGCAAGTTTGGGAACCTGCGCATCACTCTGCAGGTCTTGTAGAGCTTCAATATACAGACTCAAAATTATTCTAGAGTTCTGTAATTGTTATGGAAATACTGTGATTTTTATATGATGTTGTAATTATGTGCCAAGGGGCTTCTTCATCTAACTCACAAGCTCGTGAACCTATGAAACACTCTGCTAGTCTTGTAGACCACCAATGTCTGAACTCAAGAATGGTTTGGAGTACCGTAGATATTTTTTGAATGTTGTATTTTGTATATACTGGTTTAATGATGCCCCATGGGGCTTCTCCAACTAGCACACAAGCTTGGAAAACTGTGAATCGCTCTGTGGGTCATGTAGACCTGCAAGATATGAACTCAAGAATGGCTTGGAGAGCCGTAGAAAGTCTGGGAATGTTGTAATTCGCTCATACTGGTGTAATGATGTCCCATGGGGCTTCGTCAACTAACACACAAGCTCGGGAAAACTATGAATCGATCTGTTGGTCTTGTAGACCTCCACGATCGGAACTCAAGAATGGTTTGGAGTACCGTAGATATTCTGGGAATGTTGTATTTTGCATATATTGGTGTAATGATGTCTCATGGGGATACTCCAACTAACACACATGCTCGAAAAGCTATGAATCGCTCTGTTGGTCTTGTAGACCTCAAAGATCTGAACTCAAGAATTGTTTGGAGTACCCTTGATGTTCTGGTTACACTGCGATTTAATCAAAATAGTTTAATTATGTCTTAAGTAGCATTTCCAACTTCAAATTAGGATTGAGACTTATGAAACGCTTTGTTGTTTATGTAGATCATCAAGATCTGAGCTCAAGGAAGGTTTGGAAACCTTAGAATACCAAAAAAAAAAAAAAATTTTATCTTTATTAGCAAAACTTTCGGCCCAAGGCTGGCTCGTCTCGTAACACAAAAAAAAATTATCTCCATATTGCGATTTTTTCACCATTTAGATTTTTATGAAATAAATTTCGTCGTACTCACATTTCGCTTTCGATTTCGCTGTTGCTGCGCATTTCACATGAAGATCGTGACAGTTGCAGCCACCATATATTACATATTTTTTCATTCGCGAAGTCGAAGCAAATTCTGCTCTTCCTTCCTATGGAAAAACCCCATTGCTATCTGTCAGAGTTTGAGTGAAACATGGCCGCCATCTCCTCCTCTCTGTTGCTCTACTGTAAAAACCCATAAAGAACTATCATTGTTTGTGTGAAGAATTTTGCTTCGACTTCGCGAATTGTCCTCAGCTCTGCAGCTGATCATGATTACACAACAAACCAGCTGTTGCTTTGATGTTTACATTCAGTCCCATTGCTCTCAATCGACCACGTGCTTATGAATCAAGGTAATCTATACAAAGGTTGTTGAAAATTCATTTAAAGAAATAATTGACAACTCTTGAATTTCGTTGAGCGAATCTAATCATTAGTGAAAAATACAATATGTATTTCTATTTTTTCATGGTTTGCATCCGTTTTGAAGCAGTATGTCCAATTTTTTTGTTAATACAAGGTGAAAATAAATCCGTATCGAAACTTAAACGTATGATGCATTATTGAAATTACTGTAATTTTTGCAATTACTGCATTCCTTGGTTATCGTTTTCAGGCGTTAGTCACGTTTTGTGACGCAAAATGGTGTGAATGTGCTGTCTGTTGCCTAATATATGTATGGGGATTTACAAAATGGACTATACTGTTAACCAGAGGTGAACCAGCCAAGGGCTGGAAGCCTCTTTAATAAAGAAGAAAAAAAAACTATACATACTGTTAATATATTATAAATATTTGCTTTAATGGAAACTTTAATGTAAATAATCGCTTCCCTGAAAATAAGTTATTTGGACGACGACTAAATTATGCAAAATGTCCATACAGCAAAATCACCTTCACTTTTGTCGCAGTTCAAATGATGAATAATCTTTACGCTCAATAGCCCAGTCCATGATTTTTTCTTCATTTTTCAAATAGGTATCAAAAATCGGAAAATAAAACCGAAATTTGCGAGGGTATGGTCCATTCTGGAAAACTGCTTTCTAAGCATATGCGGTATTTAAAAAAAAAATCGTTTTAGGGCATTCGAAACGAAATTCCGCGGAATTCCGCGGAATTTGAGTATGGCGAAATTCGATTTTCTTGTTGTTTGGGTTGTTTAGCAAAGAAAAATATGATGTTTTTTATAGTTTAACATAAAGAGCATGCTTTTCTGATCTCCAACATATTTTTATTTTGTTTGTAAACTTTTTATTTACATTTTTGTACAGCAAACAATAATCCATTTTAATCGATAGAATGACACTAACATTCATAGAATGACAGTTGGCCCATGCAGCATAAGAACAAATTTTTAGTCCCATATAAATTAAAAATGCGAATTAAAAATAGTTCCGGGGCTCCAAAAATTCTGAAAAATTGGGGTTAGGCCCAGATTTTTATGCAGGTTCAGAATATGTAAAAACATATATACCCCTAAACAACCCAATTTAAAAAATTTCGACAGAAAAATCAAATTTAACGGAATTTCGCGGAATTTCGAAATTAATTTTTAATAATTCTAATTTCCATATCATAAAAAAAATTCGGCTGCGCCGCCTAATAAAGCCATTCAAACTCTACTCAATATTTTTTTAATATAAATTATTTTACTAAATCTCACTTCTAGTTGCGGAAACTCTTCGATAAGCGAAATAATCCTCACGCGAATACTGAGTATTGTCCGTTTTCCGTTGTCTTTTGAAAGTATTCAGTTTGAAAAACCATTGTTTGAAAGCAATGAAATGGAGATAGTGACGTTTCAGAAGTAGATTGATAGATCTTTTCAGATTTAAGAATGCTCCAGATTTGAGGCATTCTCTGATATCTCATTTATTTCGGATTCTGGAACTGATTCATATCTTTCCGATTGAGATCATTGTCATGACCTAAACTTCTACCTTCAGATATTTTTGATTCCGTATATCATGGAAATCTATAATTTTCTCACATTTTCCAGATCCTGCAAATCCAGTTTATTCAAATGCTTCAAAATCGTACCGATTTTCAGGATTTTTGGATGGATTATTCAGGGCAAGTAAAATAAAACATAGATTTTTTGATTGCAGATTTATTTTTTTTATGGTGATTCGATTATCCGGAGTGAAAATAAAATCGATACTCCGGATAATCGAGTCCGACCTGTATTTGGAAGATTCTGTACCAAATTAATTAAGTTACACTGGCATGGCGATCACCTCTTTAGAGCTACCGACTGAATAGTAACAAGGCAGTCTCGATTGAATTATTATATCATGTCCTAGCTCTCATTTTATTGCTAAAATAAGCAAATAACCATATTTTTTTACGGAAATTTGTTCTTCATTTCGCTGAGCTGCAGAAATAACGGCTTTACAGATTCATCATGGAATTTTGAACGTTTTCCGGGGCACCAGGAAATGCGAGGCAAGTAGACTGTTCGACATAATCCGGGACGGGTTATGCGGGTTGGCATAACGCCATTTGGCATAAGGTCATTTGGCATAAAAACCATTTGGCATAACGGTCATTTGGCATAATTGACTACAGCGACAAAAGTGAGGGTCATTTGGCATAACGCACATATGGCATAATTTTTGTTTGTTCATAATATAAATTACAAGCCTCAGTGGTGCTGTAAAAAAACCTGGAATAGTGAATATAACATAATAAAATACACAATCCTTTCGAAGAAAGCATGCATTAGCCGAGTATGGAGCGCTTGCTCGGATTAAGGAAATGGTGGATGCAATCTCTTTTTTAAAGTAGGCGTTTGCTCAGATTAAGGCAATGGTGGAAATTACCCTTTCTTGAAAAGTAGTTGCTCGCCCAGATTTAGGCAATGGTGGATGTGATCCCATCTTATAAAGTAGGCGCTTGCTCGGAAACCGACAATTGTAGATGTGATCTCTTCTTAAAATTAGGGCGTTCGTTCGGCATAAGACGATGGTGGATGTGAGTTCTTCATTAAAACTAGGCGCTTGCTCGGATTAAGGCAAGGGTGGGTATGATCACTGCTTGAAAAGTAGGCATTTTCTTGGATTAGGCCAATGATGGATGTGGATCCTTATTTTTAAAAGTAGGCGTTTGTCCGGATTAAGGCAATGGTGGAAGTGATCCCTTCTTTAAAAGTGGGCGTTTGTCCGCAAGAATGCAATGGGGGATTTGATCTCTTCTTCAAAATTAAAAGTGATTGTTTTTATGAAAATATAAGTTTGTTCAGAATACGGCAATGGTATATGTGATTTGGAAGAGACAAGAGAGACAATCTTGGATTTGATCCATTCTCCAAAATGAGGTGTTTGTCAAAATCAGGTAAGGGGACTTAAAATTATTTTTTTATGTATGCGTTTTCCTGGAATAAGTCAATGATGGATATGATCCATTTTGTTTTTCCATTCTTCCGAAAAATGTCTATCATCAGTCTAAATCTATCATCACAAAACTCATTCCCTTTAAGGACAAGCGTCACAGAATCCAAAACTAAATTCACTCGCGTTTTCAAGGACACACCATTCAATACGGAGGCAGTGGACAACTTTTGTTTTTATTGTTTCAGCTTTGCAGTGTCGCAGCATCCGTATAATAATAACAGTGACAGCTGAGTGGTGTGCCCTTGAAAATGCGAAAGAATTTTGTTTTGGTTTTCGAGATGCTTGTCCTTAACAGTTCCAAATTATGCCAAATGACCCACTTTTTTGTTGCAGTTCAAAATTTGGCCAAATGACCGTTATGCCAAATGGCATTATGCCAAATGGCTTTATGCCATATGAATTTATACCAAATGACCCAGACCCTAATGCCTACATGAAGATAGCGTGAAAATGTTGCTAGAGTCAACGTATCCCAGGGATATTATTGTTAAGGTTCAACTCCCACCGCAGCGCACCAAAGAATTTGTGAAAAGTGATGAAACGGAAAAATGTCTTCATCTAGCCGTCACGATTTTCGTTTATCTTCCAAGGCTAACTCCATAAAAAATAAGTGATGGATGAAAAATTCCCCTCACCATAAAAAATTCACAACGTAAAAATGTCGAGTTTTGTATTGCAATAAACAGCTTTCATACTGCTTAGATCTGTTGAAAAGACTATTTTGGAACGTTCATAAATCTTCATGAATTTGGTCGAAAATTGACCTGGAGACTTTATTCAAGATGTTAATTGAAATGGAGGGGTGGCACTTTGAATCTGTAATACTTTTCAAAATGGTGAACAGATCTAATAAATATGAAATCTGTTGGAAATATTAAGCGATATTAGGTGATGAATATTTTCACGTTGTTTATGGTGAGGGGCATACTTTTGAAAATGGTGATTAGATCCAAAATAACCTGTTACTTTGGGGGTCCCGTAGCGTAGTTGGCTACTCGTTCGCCTTATAAGCGAATGGTCATGGGTTAGATTCCCAGCCCCTCCACCAAACCCTCGTCAGTCACCGGATGCGCAGCCCATGCGGTAGCGTATTGGGAGACGGCCTTATTATCACGGATTTGTTAAAGGATGTTTTGAAAATCCTTATAATTTTCCGATTTTTTTTGTTGTCGCATCAAAACTTTATTTTAGAGAAAAAAATTTCTAGGTGGCGCATTTTTGTTATTGACGCATTATTGACTCCAAAAATGTTAAACAAAATTATTTCCTCCGCGGATTTTTTTTATTCCTTTTTTGCATTATGTATAATGCTTAAAAAAACTTTTAATAAAAATTCCGCGGAAAAAAATTAAATTTCGTTTCGTTTCGTTAAATTTCGAATCAAATGGACCCGGATTTCGTTTCGTTTCGAAGTTTCGGGAAAAAAATAGAAGTTCGTTTCGTTCCAATCCAACAGTAGCATTTCTAATTTCGTTTCGTTTCGTTAGGAAAAAAAATGTGTTATCGCATACCCTTACTGCTGTCTGGTAAATCGTCAATTCTAGAGAATGGCTATGTAGTGTTTGGTCCATTCTGGCAAATTTGCTTTCAAATGGTGGGATAGGAACTTGACAATGATGTTTGGCGTAGACGCATGGATCACAAGGTGTATCAAATATAGAAAATGTCAATTGACTTATAGTAGACTTGAGTGCGTAGTGCAGGTCACTTAGTGTAAATGTTGGTAGAAAGAATTTCAATAAAATATACAACACAGAACCGCTTGGATGGATAGGGCCGGAGACTTCGTGGAGGACCACGAACACATCGGCTGCATGTGGACCTAGGGACTCCGTAAATGCACCGAAACATGCAAACTATATACTGAAGAAATGTATCTTGAAAGTTTTGTTTTTTTATGATTATCAGTTACTGTTCTGCGAAATAAGTCCACGTGTTGCTTTCACCCGGTATACGGTATAAGATTTAATAAAATCGTATTTGATTTTTATTGCGTAGACCATTTCTAAAAAAGGTATCATTAGAGCGTACTTTTCCCATTTTTCTTATCAGAAATGTTCCCAATGCGTTATCTTTAACTTTGTTTGTACAATGAGGCGATGGAAAAAGCAATTTCTGTGTATTGATAAGTCTACACAGATAAGCGGCACTCAGTGACATGACGTTATGTTGCACTGGTATTTTTTTTTTTTCGAACCATCGACGCACATACGGATTGTTCAAAAATGATAACACACCTGATAACACTACATATGTGAAGTCGGTTCAACTTATCAGCTGTTCGTAGCAGTTTTTTAGATGATAAATTGAAGCTTTAGAACAATTTGAAAACCTATCATGAAATCCAAAATCTATGCTTCTATTAACTTTTCATATTTTGTGATACTGCTGGTTTTAAAAAATGTTCTTACTTGAGAATTCCGTGAACCTCCCAATTTCATTAACAAGCATTTTCTCTAATTCAGCAATATTTTCGAAAAAATTATTTGAGCTCTTTTAGTGGAATGTCTTCAACTGTGTAAGACGAGTTTAGTACTTTCCATATAATTCCACCACGTTTTGTTATCTACACAGATACGTATTTCGACCTCAACTGTGAGGCCGTTTTTAGTGTCTCGTACTTGACTCGACATTCGATGATAGAATATATCTGTCTGGCGAACTCAAGTTAATTTATGAAAAACATTAAATTCGTTTTTATGAATTTCTTGCTTTTTTGAATGTTTGTACCATTTGTTTGAATGTTTGAAACTGCATATATCCATTTTACACAATTTCAAAAAAACAACAAAAAACTCACTTGTCATAAGACGAGTTAATACAATCCCATTGAATTCCACCACTTAATTGTATCTTCACAGATACGTATTTCGACCTCAACAGTAAGGCCGTCTTCAGTGTCTCGTACTTGAGTCGAGTCAAGTACGAGACACTGAAGACGGCCTTACTGTTGAGGTCGAAATACGTATCTGTCAAGATACAATTAAGTGGTGGAATTCAATGGATTGTATTAACTCGTCTTATGACAAGTGAAGACATTCCACTAGAAAGCTCAAAATAATTTTCTTATCAACAAAAAACTGTTTTTAAACATATTGGCACCGAATCTTGCGATTTCTTCGATACAGATCAATAGTTTTTGTAAGCTGTACTCCAATATTGCTCTTCAAAGTGCATGCACATATGTAGTTTCTCAAACAAACGTTTTCTGAAAAAAACTTTTTTTTCGAATTTTTTTGCTCCTCGTCCGAAAGGATTCAGAATATATAAAAATCTCATTTTGGTCAAAAATGTTACATATGTTTATTGTATAGATTCATATGCAGTTTTTTCATTTCTTTTAGAATATATTTTGGCATCACGTTTTGAGCGTACATGACTTCGTAATTAAACATTGGCCAAGCATTTCGGGGAACAATCGCACCATGTATTCGACAAAATAAGCTTTCATCTATCAGTTATTCGAATAAGTTTTTATAGCGAAACATTGCCATTCTACGAAATTTATAAAACAATGTTTGTTAAAATACTCAAGAATGTTCAAATCGGGAAATGATCCCGACATATGAGATTTATCATTTTTATCTATGTAAAATCAGTTCTTCGGGAAAAAATATGACGAACTCATTGTGTCGTACGTTTATATTACGGAGATATAATTTTATAAGCGATAAATTAAAATAATGAATATTTATGTTTTATACCCTTCGCTATAAACAAAATTCTAGTTAGAATGACTCATTTTTCCTAACACATCCGTAGAATAACGCTTAATCAAACCATAAATATTGTTGGACGATGTACATCATGTAAAATATGTATATAACTGCAGCCCATTAGCACGGAAAATACATTACGATGGTTAATAGAGTGTAAAAGTTGCGAAATCTCGCACGTGGAAGTTACTTGCTCCTACCACTGCCACTGATGTAATTCATTAAATGCATTTCACAGGAAACCCGTTTATCATTCTAACTTTTTCCTAGATTTCACACTTGTATCCTGAGAAAAAGCTCTATACTTCTACACAACGAAAAACGTGACCACATAGATGAATCTGATCTCCTATATACTGCCAAGAGGGCACAGCTTCCCGAATTATGAGCTTCCTCATTCGTTCTCTTTTTCCGCAATGAACCTGCATATTTAGCACACATACAAACTGGTTCCCTACATTTCACTATGGAAAATCCGAATGTACATAATATACCGACGGCGCACCTCGAATGAATGTTCGTGTCCTTTTCTAGGAATTTCCGAATCACACGCGATACATAAAGTCTGGCGGTTGTCCCAAACATGCTCACGAAGACGCCCCATCCTCGACCCCCCCCCCCCCTTCATCTTTGTATCCTACCGTGTCGTGCCACCAAGTCATTTTACTACCACCATCGTTGGCACAGGAACATTCTATTCAGTCACGAGATGGAAAATCGTGCGGCGGTGGGGAAAATCGATAAACGATACCGACAACGACGACGGCTACAACGATGCTCGCTGTTGGCATGAAGTTGGCCAGGGTCTGGGACGAGCATATTTTGCCCGGCTAGCGGAAAAATCGATAATTTTCAGTTTTGCTTTCGTCTGTCGCCAGTTGTGTGGGCTTCGGCGTTCTGGGAAAGCACTTGCAGCCGATCTCCCAGTCAGTAGGGCTGCGGTATTTTGCTGGTAGCCACTCAACCGCTGCTGCTAATTTGTTTAAATTTTCGTTATTTTTCTCACATCCTTTACTTTCCAGATTTTAACTCAATAGTTTTAAAATTTCAATGAAGAACACATATCAACTATTTCGGTAGGGTAGCACTCTAACTTTCACCTACTCAGTGACTGAGTAAAATTGTATTGCCTTCTCTTTTCTTCCGACGGAAATTTTACCCAATTTCCGCCAAAAGCAGGATTACTCATAGTTTTGAGTTGTCCTGCTTTTGACAGAAATTGAGTAAAATTTCTGTGGGATAGAAAGAGAGAACATTTTTACTCAGTCACTGAGTAAAAGAAAGTTAGCATTAGTTACAGTTAATAAATGTTACCTAACCGAAATTGATAATAAAACCCCTAGCTGCGACGCTGCTGGCGCCGGGAGTGGGTGGGACAAGTAGGACATGTCCTACGCATGAGTTTTCCTGGGTAGGACAGTCAAAGCATTGTCCTACTCATGATTATGGTAAGATGGAGTCATTAGCTGGGTGTCAGGCCATTTGGCCGAAGGTCATTAGGCCGAATGGTCATTCCTTCTTCCTTCTTCCTTCTTCCTTCTTCCTTCTTCTCTCTTCCTTCTTCTTGCTCCCTTCTTCTTTCTTCCTTCTTCCTACTTCCCTCTTCCTTCTTTCTTCTTCCTTCTGCCTTCTTCTTTCTTTCTTCTTCTTTCTTCCTTCTTCCTTCTTCCTTCTTCCTTCTTCCTTCTTCCTTCTTCCTTCTTCCTTCTTCCTTCTTCCTTCTTCCTTCTTCCTTCTTCCTTCTTCCTTCTTCCTTCTTCCTTCTTCCTTCTTCCTTCTTTTTTCTTCCTTCTTTTTTTCTTCCTTCTTTTTTTCTTCCTTCTTCCTTCTTTAATCTTCCTTCTTCCATCTTTCTTCTTCCGTCTTCCTTCTTCCTTCATCTTTCTTCTTTCTTACTTTTTACTTCTTCCTTCTTCCTATTTCCTTCTTCCTTCTTTCGATCTCCTTCTTCCTCATTTCGCACTACTAACTTCTCACTCCACAGTTCTCACTCCCCAGTTCTCATTCGGCCTAATGACCGTTCGGCCTAATGACCCAGCATCATTAGCTGGCAGGAAACTGTGTGTTAGAAAATAGTGATTTTAAAGTTAATCAGAGCCTTAACAGTAATCATAGAGATTTATGTTTCTGAAAGTTCATTTAGTAATTGTGGCTCGATCATTTTGTAGTATGTCAATAACTCACTCCAGAGTCCAAATCTTAAAATGTGTTGTATGGTGGACTTCTAATAGGAACGTGTTTCTACAACTCCGCCAAACAAACCGTTGTTTGAAGTGATGAACTTGATGTCTCTTTGAATAAACAATTTGATAAAGTTCTTTGAATTCCACTAAAAACGGAGTTAAGGCGCTAGTTGCTGTAGCTTCTACTAAATGAGAACAAAATTTCAATCATTTAGTCTAATTTATTGCAACTTGCGCTACAAATTCATTATAAATTCCATAAAAAAAATCGAACTTTTAGGCATAGCTGTAGCAAAAGCTTCGCATAAGAAGTCCACCATAAAACATATTTCAGAATTTTGCTAAAGAAATGGCTTATCAACAAACTGCTAAATGATTGAACCCAGTTTACTAAATGATCAAAAACATCCTTTGTCTTAACCCTCTCCCGCCCATGGTGTCTGTGGAGCATCATTAAATTTTGCACCTTGTAACCTTCATTGAATTGTTTCAACAACAAAAAGCAATATTTGGTATATTTTTATGGTTCCATTAGACTGCAAATACAACGAATTGTTAAACTATTGAAAACAATCAATTGACTATTGATGTATAACTAAAAAAAAAATTTCGTTTTCTTTTGTTCTAGCAAAAGACGTTTTTGTCCTATTAAAATCTCTGGAAAAAGTCTTGGGCGGAAAAGGGTAAAGGTTTTTTAGAGATAAGCCAGAAGTTGTTGAAATCTGCAAATGTGATTGATTGACATTTTTGGAAGTTATGATAAACAAAGCACGCTTAAATGAATTATTAAAAGCTAACGGAAAAAGTTTTATACAAACTTCAAAAGATTTATCAAAATCTGAGAAACCACAAACATCCCAAATCCCGCTTGAAATCTAGTCGGTAAAGATCCTTAGCTCTCAAAAAGATTATTTGACAATCATGCGATTTCTTGGTAGTTTGCTTTAAAACGCTAGATCCATAACCATTTTTGAAAGGTAATATAAAATCCTAGCGATTAGCAATAATTGATTGAAACCATTGATGATTTATACAAATTTCTGTGATGCGGGACTTCTGCTGAAAGCTTGAAAAGATATTCGATAATCGTAAGAATTCCTGTA
Source organism: Armigeres subalbatus (assembly GCF_024139115.2). Lineage (NCBI taxonomy): Eukaryota > Metazoa > Arthropoda > Insecta > Diptera > Culicidae > Armigeres > Armigeres subalbatus. The sequence continues at coordinate 127,831,583 of NC_085141.1, forward strand.
TGTCAGCTTCTTGGAATACCTTTAAAAAGCCTGTCCACGTTAAATATCGGACACCCATCTATAATGCGATTTTTGAAAAAAAAATCACCAACCACTGAGACGATCAATTTACATGACAGCTGAATATTTCTGTTTTATGTGCTGCTTTCAGCATGTTTTAAAGAAATTGATAAAATGACGACAAATAAATTGGACATTACCTTAGTGTCCGGAATTTAACGTGAACAGGCTTTAATCATGTTTGTCCCGAAAATTGAAACAAAAATCTCACATTATGTGAGTATACTCCGTAAGAGCTTTACAAGTCCTGATTGAATATTTTTAAATTGGTTATATTGCCACCGCAAGCATAACTGTCCCATATTGAAATGGATTTCATATCAGCATAGGACGACTATGCTTTCAGCGGCAGTATTGGTAGAATGTGCATCAATTTCTCAACACCAGAAGGGTTGCCCAAATCGGAGACAAGCTCGGTGGTTTAGTGGCTACCGCTTCTGCCTATAAGCTGGAGGTCGTGGGCTCGATCGCAAGTTCGTACTTCTTATATTCTGAAATTCTTAATTTTTTTTCTGTTTCTGTAAGGATTCCAGTGGAGATGCTACTCACTACTCTCATACAACAGTATAGGTTTGTAACACCCACGAATTTATGCGAATCGCTCAATGCTAATGGTAATACCAGACCTTTGCCCAAATTGTCCTTTCCTATTTGTCCTATCCACGACTCGGAACGTGGATGCGCCTCTGTATGTAATAATCCATATTTACATGCCAAAACACTTTGGTGTTATGTATATCAATTGATAGTAGTCACTTTATAATATTTCATTGAAATACTTACTTCTGGAAGTACTCGCATGCGATTCCAAGGGCGACGAATGTTTGTTTAGGTTTTTCGCTACCTTGACTACGTTGCTGTAATTTTTGCAATGAAAACCATCAAGCTTTTAGTTTAGACCAATATATAAATAAGAGTGAGTGTTTTTAGCGTGTTTTGCGCATAAAAAATTGTATTTTGGCCATAACTTCTGATCCCATAGTCCAATCAATAGCAAACAATGGGACAGGATTCGCAGTCGAATGGAACTTGTTGCGAGTAATTCGACCAATGCTAAGTTCCAAAAAGTGTGTCTACAAAATTTTGTACGCATACACACACATACATACATACACACAAACAGACATCACCTCAATTCGTCGAGCTGAGTCGATTGGTATATAACACTATGGGTCTCCGAGCCTTCTATCAAAAGTTTGGTTTTGGAGTGATCATATAGCCTTTACGTATACTTAGTATACGAGAAAGCCAAAAAGATAAAACCTCTAGCTGTTTTAAATGCTTTATAGGACTATATAGGGCTAGTTTAAGAGTAACGGTTTTTAGAGGGATATTTTATGCATTTCAAGTTTTATTCGAAAAAACTGTGACTGATTCGATAAAAACAATGATTTTACATATACATTCTTTCACTATTTCATCAGTAAAATTTGTCACCCTGATACTTACTTGATACTTGATGGGCTACAGCTCTTCGATGAACCTACGCCGAATGGAGTATCCTTCTCCACTGGACTCGATCCTGGGCCAATCGCTTCCAGTCGCCCTGAACATTGAGCGCCCTCAGGTCCTCTTCAACTGCAAAATCCATCGTGTACGCGGCCTTCCACGAAGCCTGCGGCCTCTTCCGGGTTCTCTACTAAATATTATCTTCGCTTGACGTTCTTCCGGCATACGAACAACGTGATCAGCCCACCGTAGTCTGCCGTGTTGTATAAGCTTAATAATATCCAGCCCTTTATACACCTGGTACAACTCGTGATTCATGCGACGCCGCCAGATACCGTTCTCCTGTTTACCGCCGAGTATTGTCCGCAGCACCTTACGCTCAAACACTCCGAGAGCTCTCCGATCAACCTCCTTTAACGTCCATGTCTCATGGCCGTATAAAGCCACCGGAAGAATCAGAGTAGTATACAGCGCGAGTTTTGTTTTCGTTTGCAGACTACGGGACTTAAGCTGGTTACGAAGTCCGTAATAAGCCCTATTTGCAGCTGCAATACGCCTTTTCACCTCGCGGGTAACATCATTATCGCACGTCACTAATGTTCCAAGATACACAAATTCTTCCACCACTTCAAATTTTTCACCATCCAGCACCATTTCGCTACCACCACCAATAATGAACCCACGTTGATTGCCAGCGACCATGTACTTCGTTTTGCTGGTATTGATCGTGAGTTCAATCCTTGCTGTCTCCATCTTAAAAGGCGCAAAAGCCTCTTCCACGGCACGGCGATCAATTCCGATAATATCGATATCGTCCGCAAATCCCAGGAGCATATGCGATTTTGTGATAATGGTACCGCTTCTTTGCACACCAGCTCTCCTACACACTTAATCTCCAAAATTCATCTCGGTAATAGGAAATGACGAACGTGGTCGGCAAATTCTCATTTGCCTGATATTTCGTCAACATTTGACATTTGCATTGTTTTTCTAACTTCTGATTGCCGAAGATCAGCAAAGAAACTGAATCACCGAAATTCGGTAACATATTTTGCAATTTGAATCGGTGAAATAATATATTAGCCGAGATTCGGAAAAGCGTAAAACGTCAAATACAAACTTGTAACAACAAGGCACAAAAAATAAAAAATAAATGGATTCAAGTACTTTTCGGTTCTTCGAAGAAATGTATTTTGTGTAAGTATTCCATTATTAAAGGCGTGAATACCACATTAAAAATGTTTATCATTTTTTTTTCAGTTAGTTTGCATTGTATATAACCCTGATTAAATCAAACCACCATCATTGAACACGTGTATTAGTATCGAAGGTGGCAGATGCAAGATGCAATTCCGCTCCATTCACGCAATGTACTATCAACCAATCATTTCGAAAACATGCCAAGTATACCCACCGGAAGATGATGTACAAAATTAAGATGTGTTGTTATTCAAAATAAATATATTTACTTCATATCTTTATTGTTTGTATTTGTTTTTTTTTGCATTTGACATAAGAAAAGGAAGAAAAACAATCATTTGCTGAATCTCGGTAAAAATATATGCCAAAGATCTCGGTAATTCATTTGCCGATCGCCCGGTAAATTTTGACAGCTGACAAGACTACATGTTTTGCAGCTCAGTCGGCAATTTGAACTTTTAACGAGATTTTTACCGAGCTCTCAGCTGTTGGATTCTCGGCAATTTATTTTGCCGGCCTCGGTAAAATAAATTAAGTGTGTAATCGCTCCCTCGAGCGCTATATTGAACAGTAGATTCGAGAGTGCATCACCCTGCTTTAATCCATCTAAGGTAACAAATGACGTCGATATTTCATCCGCAACCCTTACACTTGATTTCGATCCGTCCAACGTTATACGAATCAGCCGTATCAGTTTCGCCGGAAAACCATGTTCAAGCATAATTTGCCATAATTCATCCCGTTTCACTGAATCGTACGCCGCCTTGAAATCAATAAACAGATGATGTGTCTGCAAGTTGTACTCCCGGAATTTATCAAGGATTTGTCTCAGGGTAAACATTTGATCCGTCGTTGATCGGCCCTCACGAAAACCTGCTTGGTATTCGCCGACGTAGGACTCTTCAAGCGGTCTCAATCTGTTGAACAGAACACGGGACATAATTTTGTACGCCGAATTAAGGAGGGTTATTCCTCGGTAATTGGCGCACTCCAGTCTGTGCCCTTTCTTAAAGAGAGGGCAAATGAGGCCGTCCAACCAGCTAGCAGGCATTTCCTCGTCTTCCCATATTTTCGACATAACATGGTGCAGAAATTCATAAAGCTGCTCACTGCCATGTTTGAGAAGTTCAGCCGGGAGCTGGTCCTTCCCCGCAGCCTTATTGTTTTTCAGCTCTTTGACAGCTTTTTTAACCTCATCTAGTGTAGGTGACTCCACAGCTTGTCCATCGTCGCTAATATTTATTCTGTTCACCGATGCACCGTCACTTCCTCCATTCAACAAAGTCTCGAAGTGTTGCTTCCACCTGGCAGCCACTTCAGTTTTATCTGTCAGCAAATTCCCTTGTTGGTCGTTGCACATGACGGGAAATGGCGCTGTCTTTCTCCGCATGCCATTGACAGACTCATAAAACCTCCGCATATCGTTCTGCTCCATTTTTTCCTGCGCCTCACTAATAACTTATTCTTCGTACTCTTTTTTCTTCCTGCGGTGGGTTCGTTTTTCGGCTGCTCTTCCTTCCTTGTACCGATCTCTATTCGATCGGGTACCTGACACCAACATCCGGCTTCTAGCAACGTTCTTCTCGTCTGTCACTCTCTGACACTCCACCCTGTCACCCTGATAAGTGTCTAAAATATCAATGCATTATTTGGGTACTCAAAGAGATTATTCTTCGAAATCGATTCAGAAGTATATGAATGTGACAAATAATTTAACATTTTAAAATAATTAATAATATGAACTAACGAAGCGCATTGATTTAAACTAATTGTCTCTTATGGTTATTATTATTATTTATTCAGACTAAGGCCGAAGTGACCTATGCGGTATATAAGAGTCTTCTCCATTCGGCTCGGTCCATGGCTACACGTCGCCAACTACGCAGTCTACGGAGGGTCCGCAAGTCATCTTCCACCTGATCGATCCACCTTGCCCGCTGCGCACCTCGCCTTCTTGTGCCCGTCGGATCGTTGTTGAGAACCATTTTCACCGGGTTACTGTCCGACATTCTGGTTACGTGCCCGGCCCACCGCAGTCGTCCGATTTTCGCGGTGTGAACGATGGATGGTTCTCCCAACAGCTGATGCAACTCATGGTTCATTCGCCTCCTCCACGTACCGTCCGCCATCTGCACCTCACCATAGATGGTACGCAGCACTTTCCTTTCGAAAACTCCAAGTGCGCGTTGGTCCTCCACGAGCATCGTCCAGGTTTCGTGTCCGTAGAGGACTACCGGTCTAATGAGCGTTTTGTAGATTGTCAGTTTGGTACGGCGGCGAACTCTATTCGATCGGAGCGTCTTGCGGAGTCCAAAGTACGTACGATTTCCAGCCACTATGCGTCTCCGAATTTCCCTGCTGGTGTCATTTTCGGCAGTCACCAGTGAGCCCAAGTACACACATTCTTCAACCACCTCGATTTCGTCACCACCGATTCAAACTCGCGGTGGGTGGCTCACATTGTCGTCTCTTGAACCTCTTCCTATCATGTACTTTGTCTTCGACGTGTTGATGACTAGTCCGATCCGCTTGGCTTCCCTCTTCAGTCTGATGTAGGCTTCCTTCATCTTCTCAAAGTTACGTGCCATAATATCTATGTCGTCGGCGAAGCCAAATAGCTGGACGGACTTATTGAAAATTGTACTACTCGTGTTAATCCCTGCTCTTCGTATTGCCCCCTCCAAAGCGATGTTGAATAGCAGACACGAAAGACCATCACCTTGCCGTAACCCTCTGCGGGTTTCGAAGGGACTCGAGAATGCCCCTGAAACTCGAACAACGCACATCACCCGATCCATCGTCGCTTTGATCAACCGTGTCAGTTTATCCGGAAAACCGTGTTCGTGCATTAGCTGCCATAGCTGGTCCCGATCGATTGTATCATATGCGGCTTTGAAGTCGATAAATAGATGATGTGTGGGCACGTTGTATTCGCGGCATTTCTGCAGTACTTGGCGAATGGCGAACACCTGGTCCGTGGTGAAGCGTTCGCCCATACAACCCACCTGGTACTGCCCCACGAGCTCCCTTGCAGTTGGTGCTAGTCGACGGCATAAAATTTGGGAGAGTACCTTGTAGGCGGCGTTCAGCAATGTGATTGCGCGGTAGTTGCTACAATCTAGCTTATCGCGCTTTTTGTAGATGGGACACACGACACTTTCCATCCACTCCTGCGGCAAAACTTCTTCCTCCCAAATCTTGGTAATGACCCAGTGCAGCGCTCTAGCCAGTGCCTCACCACCGTGTTTAAATAGCTCTCCTGGTAGTTGGTCAACCCCAGGGGCTTTGTTGTTTTTCAGCCGGCCAATCTCCTCCTGGATTTCCTGGAGATCCGGAGCCGGTAAAATTATGTCCTGCGCGCGTTCTCCCAGGTCCATCACCATACCGCCATCTTCGTCTGCCACATCGCCATTCAGGTGTTCTTCGTAGTGCTGCCGTCACGTTTGGATCACCTCACGCTCATTCGTAAGAAGGTTCCCGTTTATGTCCTTGCACATATCAGGCTGTGGCACGTGGCCCTTACGTGAACGGTTTAACTTCTCATAGAACTTTCGTGTGTTATTAGCGCGGTACAGTTGATCCGTCTCTTCACGGTCTCGATCTTCCTGCTGGCGCTTTTTCCTCCGGAAAATCGAGTTTTGTCTGTTCCGCGCCTGTTTATATCGTGCCTCGTTCGCCCTCGTGCGGTGTTGCAGCAATCTCGCCCATGCTGCATTCCTCTCTTCCACTAACTGCTCACATTCGCCGTCATTACCAGTCGTTTCTCTGATCCGGGGGCACCGTGCCAAGTGCAGCGGTTGCGGTGCTACCAATGGCGGATCGAATATCTCTCCAGCCATCTTCAAGAGACGCTGCGCCTAGCTGCTCTTCCGTTGGAAGTGCCACTTCCAGTTGCTGCGCGTATTCTTGGGCTAGTCTACCGTCTTGTAGCCGCCCAATGTTAAGCCGCGGCGTCCGACTTCGACGCGTGTTGTACACCGTCGAGAGTTTTGAGCGCAGGCATACTGCAACGAGGTAATGGTCGGATTCAATATTCGCACTGCGGTACGTGCGGACGTTCGTGATGTCGGAGAAGAATTTACCGTCGATTAGAACGTGGTCGATTTGGTTTTCCGTTTTTTGGTTAGGTGATCTCCATGTGGCTTTGTGGATATTTTTGCGGGGAAAGAAGGTGCTTCGGACTACCATTCCGCGGGAGGCTGCGAAGTTTATGCATCGTTGGCCGTTGTCATTCGATACGGTATGCAGACTATCCGGTCCGATGACCGGTCTATACATTTCCTCCCTTCCTACATGATCGTTCATGTCACCGATGACGATTTTGACGTCCCGCAGTGGGCATCCATCGTATGTCTGCTCCAGCTGCGCATAGAACGCTTCTTTTTCATCGTCGGATCTCCCTTGTGTGGGCAGTGCACGTTGATGATGCTATAATTGAAGAAACGGCCTTTTATCCTCAGCTTGCACATCCTTGCGTTGATTGGCTGCCACCCAATCACGCGTTGGCGCATCTTACTCAGCGCTATGAAGCCGGTTCCCAGCTCGTTGGTGGTGCCACAGCTTTGGTAGAAGGTAGCCGCTCGATGCCCGCTTTTCCACACTTTCTGTCCTGTCCAGCAAATCTCCTGCAGCGCCACGATGTCGAAGTTACGGGGATGTAATTCATCGTAGATCATCCTGTCGCAACCTGCGAAACCTAGCGACTTGCAATTCCATGTTCCAAGCTTCCAATCGTGATCCTGTATTCGTCGCCTAGGTCTTTGCCGATTATATCGAGTCGCATTATCTCTTATATTGTTCATAATGATTGGTTTTCCAGGCGGCTTATTGGGCCTGCGCAAACCTCCTGTCTCGTCGGAGGGCCGTCGTGTCGTGTCGTGTTTAGCGTCCCACCTAACACCAGGACTTGGGCTTGTGCGCTTTGAGCGGCACACGGTCGCTTTGGTGGGGCCTACTTGCGGATACATGCAGCTTTTTATAGAGGTTTAACAGGGCCCACTGTCAAACCCCACCACATCCTAGGCAAGCCCCACAACTCGCAGATGGCCTGGGGAGGGATCCTCAAGCCCTTGGACATAGTCCCTGCTGCCCTTATGGTTTCACCAGAGATAAAATCATGGCATACCTTTGAGCACGTATAGATTGCCAAAAGGCAGATTATTAGAACTATTATTTATTATTCGACATAACGAATTGTTATTCTTAATCCTTTTTTTTGCGGATTGCAATCCATGCACTGCATGAAGAAGAACATTATTTCTGCGATATTAAAAAATCAACAAATAATCAACATAAGCGTTGACAGCTGTTCAATTATTAGCTTATAGGTTGAATCTACGCCATAAAATGTCGTATCATGGTTATATCTTGGTTCTCAAATCTACCAAGTCTGGAGAAGGTTTTATGTGAGACTTGAAGTATAATATAAAATCGTTGCTCTTGGACTGGAACACATATCAGGTTTTAAATATTGCAAAAAAAAACTGGTCCAACTGGCCGTGACATGGTAGTAGGTCTACAAGAGGATGTGAGAACTGGGAAGTCTGCATGGGAGGTTTTAAGATTAGGGTCTGATGTTCGCTATAAAACTCTGATACAACCTAGATTATTACCTGGGATACCAACACGTCAGTGGTGCAATCAATGCAGAAATAATGCAAAAAGGTAGCTTTAAGAATTATGTTTGGCTAGTAAATTTGAATGCAACAGTATATACGTTTGGCAAGCTCGTCCGACGTTTCATACAGCACATGCGTCCTGCTTGGCCACCAATGGGCAGAGAGCACCCACCAGAAGAACTTTTCCTTTTTCGAGGTAGATTTGAGTTATTACATCTTCTGTTCTCCAGAGTACTAGACATTCGAATAGGACTTTTTCTGCCTACGTAAGCCCCTTGATGGGTGAGGTTTGGTGAAGATTTCTATAAAAATTACATTCTATTTTTGCCAAATGACAATCAGCCTCACAGTGGCACACTTTTTTGAGTCAGGCTGATGAAAATCATCTGCAGCACAATGTCGCGAAATTAAATCGTATTTCTTTTATCGAAACAATATTTGGTGGGCGTAGTAACGAGCTCCTTTCTACATAATTGGTATTACAGAGCCCATTCGATTTTGACAACACGTTCGGAACGTTTATGTTGCTAATCTCGAATGATTTTAGTTTTTCCACATTTTTTCACTTATTGTGACACAAGATCTAGTAGCTTTTCAAAACGGATTTTTTACGCGGTTTTTACGTGATTTTTAGAATTAACGATGTTTTTACGCAAATATTGAGATCTGCGCCATTTTGCCAAACTCAAAAGGTTTTGTAGCCAAAATTTAACGTTGCCAAAATGGAATTAGGCCTGTTATATTTACCTACCTAATATTTTTTTCAAGGCAAGCTTGTAAATTTATTCTAAAGAAATGTTCTGTTTCCATCGTCCTTCCAATTCCCAGCGGCTAACTTTCAGCTGCTTTTCGCGCATAGGTATGTAGAAGCAAGTACCCTGGTGCCAGTAGCGGCATTAGGAAATCGAATCAACATAGGCTATCGGAAGATTTGTCATACATTTTGATAGAAGAGAGATCAGCTACAATCAAGGAATGTAATTGTCGCTGAAAAATGCAAAAAACAAGCGACAAAAGAGAATAGCGATAACTCTTTGTCCCCATCTGCAGAGGATAAAGACATTGTTGCGTTCCATTTTATTTGCAACAAACATTGAGAGGTAATTGTTGTGAACTTTTCAAACTGCGATAACTATTATATTTCAGAAGTAAAACGCAAATCATGTCAACAGATGGTTAAGTTTATGTCTAATCTATGATAATTGATACTAATTTAACCAAAAACATCATCGGAAACCGACTACTTCTCAAAATGCGTGGCAGGCGATCATTGTCCTATTCTGTTGCAGTTTGGGACAAACGCTTATTGCGAGTTGAGTTTGTCCCAACATTTACAAGAGAGGATATTGTAGATCCAGTTGAAAACCGAACTAAGTTCTCGCGACAATCGCATTTTCTAACATTTTCGGATGTCGCAACTGCACCGCGAGTGGTGCGCATGATGGCGCATGACTATGGCATAGATGCGCACTAGCCGCGATGCAGTTGCGACATCCGGAAATGGGAGAAAAGGCGATTGTCGCGAGAGCTCAGTTCGGTTTTCAACTGGATCTACAATAATGTTGTTGTCATTGGCAATGTTGTTATTTACATTCCTTGGCTACAATGTAGCATGTCCTACATATAGGAAGTATATTGTTAAACAAATCTTAACCCAATCTAACTTATACTAAGAGTGGAATTAAATTTAAAAATGATTTTTATTTTAAACTGGAATGTATTGAACATTGTAACGAATAAATATCTCAGTAATGTCAACTACATTGAATGGACGTTATTTAAAGTTTTTAATTTAATTTGCTGCCAAAAGAAACCTTCATTAGTGAATGTAAAGTCTAATACTTTTGAAAGCTCTCTCTAGTGATTTAAATCAAAAATGCTATTTATATTAGGAAAAAACAAAAACGTACTTAATCCTTTACCTATCTAATCATCGATACGCAGCGCACTCGCGGTACTATCTACAATATGTTAGTCATAAACAATTGGGTCGGACTATTCCATGGAAACATATCCTTGTCAGCATTCAAAAGATAAGATTGTACAAAATTGGCAAAATATGATTAGACATCATACGTCACCAACAGAATTTGAATTTGTGTCACGGCTGACGAGCAATATAGTTCGCAAAAAAAATCCATTAGATAGGAGAAAGATAACTCGTTTCATCATGACATGTCAGTTCACGACACCAAATTTAGAGAATCCTATCTGGGGCTGATAAGATTATGGGAGCAGGACTTGAAATCCGCGATCGCTAATACAGTTGTTGTGGTTATCAAAATTCCAGTGCGCTTTTGCTGTAGGCTCCGAAAACCAAAACAGAGACGTGTGTGATGTGACATACGTTATTTTTTTCCACTCCAATCAAACAAACAACGGCCTTATCGGATGCCTGTTGGTTGTTGCTATTTGCTGATAGTGGGTGTTGGTACTTAAAATAATCGTAAAAAATATGTGCTAATTATCAGGAAAGCGTACAGTATGTTGCCTTATCTAATCAAAGCTTAGACATGGATGGTGTGTTTGTAGGCGTTATCTTGTCAATGAGGTATAACTAACACGAAAAACCACTTAAATTGGAACGACTAACGCGATAATGGCTTGGATTTTACGTACCTAGCTTTATAAAACTGAGAGATTTTTTTTTCAAATTAAATCTGTTGATCCGGTTATTATTGGAATGGTTCGTTTAAATAAAAAAAATGTCCATGAAAGAAGTCAACTGCAGCTATTGTGTTTTGCCTTTCTCGTGTACTGCCTATGATCGCATATCAGTCCTATTCGTATGGGACAAATATGCGATTGTGGGCAGTATACTAAGTATACGTAACGTAAAGGCTATATGTTCGCTCCAAAAACAAACTTTTTATAGGTTCGACTTAGCACGACGAACTAAGGTGATGTCTGTGTGTGTGTAAGCGCTCGCAAAAAGTCTACTCACCTGTTTTGGTAATTACTCTTAATTTGCTTACAACAAGTTGCATTTGACGCAGAATCTTGTCCCATTGTTTCATATTGAAAATGAATGCCAAAAATATAAACCAAAAACGCACCGATTTGCTCGCAATAAGTTGCATTCGACGGAGAATCCTATCTCAGTGTTTTCTCTTGAAAATGGCATACGTCTGCCCTTCAGAAGCTATGCTCAAAATACTATTTTTTATACGTGAATAAGGCCGTTACAAATATTTAATGAACTTATTGTCCTACTAGTCACCTAAAGGTCAAGGGGAGGATAATAAAAAATAAATATTAAAATGAAAAAAATTAAAAAACTCCTCGGATTTGTTAAAGAATGTTTTGAAAGTCCTCAAAATTATCCGAATTTTATTTTGTTGCCCCCTCAAAATATTATTTTTTGGCAAAATAAATCTGGGGGGGTGGGGTGGAGGAGACAAAATAGATTTTAAATATTTGTATCGGCCTAATAAAAATAGTTCTTTGGTACACTAATCCGATTCACCACCTCGGCATGATCTGCGTAGGATCCGACGTATAACACGCGTCAATACCGAAGCTCCATCACTGCTAGAGATTCAAACAGCCATCCAAAGCATGAAATCGAATAAAGCCCCAGGGGTCCACCGCATATCAGCCGAGATACTCAAAGCTGACCCCATGACATCCGCTCAACTACTGCATCGTTTATTTCGTAACATCTGGGGCACCGCAACTTTCCCGGTCGACTGGATGCAAGGTATCTTAGTGAAGGTGTTCAAAAAGGGTGACCTGACTGTATGCGATAACTGGCGAGGCATTATGTTGCTGTGTACCGTTCTCAAAGTTCTGTGCAAAATTATCCTAGCCCGGATTCAGGAGAAGATCGATGCGACTCTCCGGGGGCAGCAAGCCGGATTACGTGCCGGAAGATCCTGTGTGGACCATATTGTCACGCTCCGCATCATTCTGGAGCAGGTCGACGAATTCCAAGAGTCCCTTTACTTGGTATTCATTGACTACGAAAAAGCTTTCGACCGTCTCAATCACGAGAATATATGGGGCGCCCTAATGCGCAAGTGTGTTCCTGAGAAAATCATCGGCCTCATCGAAGCACAGTACGAGGCCTTTTTGTGTAGAGTGCTGCACAATGGGGTCCTGTCCGACCCTATCCGGGTAGTAGCTGGTGTGAGGCAAGGATGTATTCTATCACCGTTACTGTTCCTCATCGTAATCGATGAGATTCTGGTAGATGCGATTGACAGTGAACCAAACCGCGGGCTGTTATGGCAGCCTATAACCATGGAGCACCTAAACGACTTCGAATTGGCTGATGACGTTGCACTCCTCGCGCAACGGCGCTCTGATATGCAGAGTAAGCTCAACGACCTTGCCGAGCGCTCCTCCTCGGCAGGTTTAGTCATCAGCGTCAACAAAACCAAATCGTTGGATGTAAACACGGTGACTCCTTCCAGTTTCACAGTAGCCGGGCAACCAGTGGATAATGTTGAAAGCTTCCAGTATCTTGGTAGCCAAATGGCGTCAGATAGCGGTACCAAGATCGACATAGGCGCACGGATCAAGAAAGCAATAGCTGCCTTTGCGAGTTTAAGAAATATCTGGAAAAACAGGCAGATAAGTGAACGCAGCAAATAACGAATTTTCAACTCTAACGTGAAATCTGTGCTGCTATACGCTAGCGAAACATGGTGTGTATCAGTGGAGAACACTCAACGGCTGCAGGTGTTCATTAACAGATGCCTGCGGTATATAATTCGGGCCTGGTGGCCTCACAACTGGATCTCAAACAACGAGCTCCATCGTCGTTGTCACCAGAGGCCGATAGCAACAGAAATTCGGGATTGGAAGTGGGGCTGGGTCGGCCACACTCTACGTAGGGGCGGAAGCGAAATCTGTAAACAAGCATTAGACTGGAACCCAGCGGGACATCGCAGCAGAGGCAGACCCAGAGGCTCATGGCGGCGAAGCCTCAATAAAGAAATAAAAGAAGTCGACCGAAATCTAACCCGGCAACAGGTTAAAGCGATAGCCGCTTTCAAGTCGGCCCTTTGCACCACCGACCGGCTGTGTACAGGGTCCATAAGTAACACTAATCCGATTATCTCACAACAATCGATGTAGATTCTTGAAATGAGTATAAACAAATAAGAAATACTTTCGAACTAACAATGCTATTTAGACTTTTCTTATATATAATTTACTCTTCATATTGCACGAAAAAGGCATAAACACCGCTAGGAAGATTAATCTTTTTTTTTTTCTAAAAAATATAGATTTGGCGAAAAATGCATCTTTCCGCGTAAATCTGTATACTGAACCATACCTACCTGTATACCTGGTTGGCTACAGCGTCGATACACCTATGCCTGGCGTATTGTAGAGCTCCATAATCGTCGGTCTTGGGCGATGCTCCTCCAATTTCCTCGAACGCTTAGGATCCCCAGATCCTTATTTTAAATTTCAGCCAGTGTTGTGCTGAATCATTGATGACTGTAATTTTCATGTGAAAACTTTTCACGTGAAAACAATAGGCGAGCTGTCGCCGGTGACAACTTCTCAAATTTTGTACTCAAGCGATAATAAACACGGAATTTTCATTCAAACATTAATCTTTACTAATATCAGCTAATAATCAACAGTCCCGTTATATCTTCTAATTGGCGCTATGGTTTCATGGTAGTGATGAGAAAGAATTCAAAATATAACGGTAAATGCTTCTAATCAAGATACGATTTCCAAACGATTCTAAACACTTGATAATTTAAAAGTAAGAATGCGGGTGAGTTTTGATCATCCCTGATTTATTGAAAATTTGATTTTTCCCATCCCTGATTTTAGCGATTAAACTGTTTTTTTAATGTAAAAAAACAAACATAATCATGATCAATACCACTTGGCATCAGGTTTCCAAGAAATCATCATATAACGGCGTGTTGGCTGAGCAATATTATCATGAAAAACTAGCATCGCTAAAGATTTACGTCAAAAAATTGCTTATAATTCACCAGTATGTGACTAATGTCATACAATAACAACAAGCTATTTGATTAGAAAGCCACTGAAATAAAAAATGATGGCGACGGGATTACGAGCTGCATCTTTAGATTTTGGGTAGCAAATTAGATTGCTCATTGAAGTCTTAACTAACAACCAACAAAAATATTAGGATTTATTTCCTCTTTACAATCAGGTTTCATATTTAAGCTTCTATACGGATGGTTATGTACCGTACAAATAAAAATCGCCTATGAATCTAGTCTCAAAATTAGTGTATAAAACTATACACTTAAACGTTAATGGGTTTTTGCGTTTTTCACGCATCTCTCATGCTTCTAATGGGCCAAACACAATTGATACGGTTGCGTGCGTTTTGACAGTGTTCCCATGGGAAAACTGTAAAAACGCACGCAAACGTATCAATTGTGTTTGGCCCATAAGGCCGTTCAGATAACATTTGGAGAACTATGTGGATGGAGAGAGTGCAACTCGATTAAAAAAAATTAGTAACTCTAAAATAATGAGATACATTTTCTTTTTTGATTAGGATTGGCCGAATGGTTAAAAAAAACCATTAGTTTTCGAATAGTAGATATACGTAAGATACAGCGTAAAGCGAGACATTTCTCACATCTCATAAGAAATAAAATATGTGAAGCGAGAAGTGAAAAGTAAGAAATGAAAAGTGAAAAATGTAATATAAAAAATGAAAAGTGAGAAGTGAGTAATAAGATGATAGAAGTGAGTAGTGTGTAGTGGGAAGAGAGAAATAAGACGTGAGAAGTCAGACATGAGAAGTGAGACGTGAGAAGAAAGGAATGAAAAATGTAAAGTGTAAAAAATAGATATGAGAAACAAGGCGTGAGAAATTAGAAGTAAGAAGTAAAGAGTGTGAAGTGAGAAGTGATGAGTTTGAAGTGGGATGTGAAAAGTGTGAAGTGAAAAGTAAGAAGTGAGAGGTGGGCAGTAGGGTGGCTCAAATTAGTATGGGAAAAACTTTGTTCAATTTTTTTGATGGGCCGCCCTCTTATCTGGTTTTATTTGATGCCCTGATGCTCTGGATAAAATTTCAGCCAAATCGGTCAACGTTTGGGCGGTGCTAAACTCGTTGGAAGTTTATATGGAAAAATGTATGCAGAAACATTCAAAAACAGTAAATTGCAGCTGGACTACACAACTTACCATGAAGAACTATGATACTCATTCAGATCTTGGAAAATTTAATACAGAATATTATGCAGAAAACCGCGAGAAGATTCGAGTTTGCCCGGCTAAGTTATTAGCATTTCTCTGCAGTGGGGTTTGAGCAAATTTCGTTTCTTTAAGAAATAAATTCACCCCTACAACACTCTAGTAAAATGCTAATATCTTTGCGTAGTGAACTTTAATCTCCTCGCGGTTTTCCGCATAACATTCTGTATTTTATTTTACAAGAACTGAATGAGTATCATGGTTCTTGATCGTAAATTGTGCCGTCCAACTGCAAATTACTGTTTTTGGATGTTTCTGCTCACATTTTTCCATATAAACATCCAGCGAGTTTAGCACTGCCCAAACGTTGACCGAGAATAACGTGAATCACGTTACGTGATTTATATTTTTTTAGATTGTATTAATTTAATTTCATTGAGACCAGGTCAAAGAGATATGTAAGTTTATCCAGAATTCAAATGCTTCATGCTTAGACATATAAGGTATCCAATCATGGTTTGTCCGTCTTCAATCCAATCAATGTCCTTAATTTTTGTTTTATAACAAAAATATACTTCATTTCCTATACCACGCTGCGTGAAATTTCAATGATTCCACTTTTTCTCTCGATGACAGCTGGTGGTCTTCTCCTCCCCTATTGAGAAACAGTTTTAAATAGTAAAAATAGTAACATTTATACAAGGTAAAAACTGATCATGGTTTAAACTAAATTCGTATCATGGTTTGAACTTGTAAATGCAATCATGTTCTGCTGCTCTCCGTTAGGAGCGCTGCATGCGCCTACCTGGATTTTGTTTACATTTCCAATATGAAAAAATCGCAATTTTCATATCGATAATTTAGACGATTTTCACACGTTTCGAGTTACTAATCTAATGCGAGAAGATGAATAGTAAAACAAATTTGCTTTTCTATAGATTTCCTCAGTGTTTCATGCATGTGATTAGTATTATATTTAGGAGCTGCTGGCTGCTGAAGTACAGGGTGTTCAATAAGTTCGAATACAAATGTTTGATCATTGTGTTTGTAATCCCAATGTACATATTCTGTATTAGTATTGGTGTCAGCGTTAGCGGTATATATACGCTATCGGATGTGTGTGGTGTTTACATTCTGTCACTTGTTGTTTGTTTATTACGCGCGTTGAAAATGGATTGGGGCATCATAAATAGCCGTTTTTGAATGTAAAAATCATTGCGGCGTACTACAAAACTGAGGTTTTGGGGATGATTGATGCCCCCAGTGGCCCGGTGCTAAGACGGAGATGAGCCTTACGTGTTCCAATAGTACGATAACCCTTTATACACGGAAATTGCGATTTTAGCCTAATATGCAGGCTTGCCAAAAACTCCTCGCCGAGTAGAAAATGAGCAAGAGCAAGAGTTTTTTTGAGGAGCAGAAATAAGCATCAAAACTCACAACATTGTGCATCATTAAACCCGAGCTTGTGCGTCGCAAAACAAGAGCGAGTCTATCTGTTCATCTTTTTCTTGTCGTGCGTCACTCACTTACACTCACACTCAAAACAGCCTCCAAGATTTTTTTCACATACAAAGCGTCGCTCCGGAGGCTCAATGAGTGCTCTTTTGCCCGACGCCTCACTCACATGTGTTTTTTTTATGCTTTTCCTCACACTGTTTTTTTGTACTTCTGCTTTTTTACGCCTCCACTCAATTGTGAGGATGCGAAACCACCTTTTTCTGATGACGATTTAAATTGATTCTAGCGAGTGTGAGGAGTTTTGACAAGCCTGCTAATATGGCTATTTGCCATGGCTATTTGGCCTGCTATTTGGACAAAACATTGCGACCTCCCAGCTTCCCGGATCTGAACCCTCTTAACTTTTTTGTTTGGTCCTTTATTATGGTAAAGGTGTACGAATACAAGGTCAGTAACTAGTAAAAGAAATGCCCATTGTAGGAAATAGTATAATAATATTGAGAATATAATGGATCAATACATTTGAACAATAGGATAATATTTAGAAGAATAGTTTAATAATTGAATAACAATATTCTCAGTTTACACTTTCTAACTCTATCCAGCATTTCGCATACAGTAGTGGTTACCTTTCCTGTTCTATACATAATTTCATATCTAATTTGTTTGGTGCTTAGAGCTCAGAGAATAAATTTGCTGCTATAGGATCCACCGGATCTAACGTCCTCTCAGAGACGCACCAACCCACTTGGAGAATGGACTTTCTACCATGAGATCCACCCGGATCAAACGTCCTCTCAGAGACGCACCAACCCACTCGGAGATTGGACTTTCTTCCATGAGATCCACCCGGATCAAACGTCCTCTCAGAGACGCACCAACCCACTCGGAGATTGGACTTTCTTCCATGAGATCCACCCGGATCAAACGTCATTTCAGAGACGCACCAACCCGCTCGGAGATTGGATTTTTTTCTTATCATCAATTCTTATGAACGTTTGAAAATACAACAATTTTTCTCAATCAGGAAAACGTTTTAATCCTCAATATTCTCATTTTATGTCAGTTTACACTTTCTAACTCTATACACATGGCAGCAGCTGATCTTGTTCATGCAGTCATGGGTAGAACTTACCAGGCTCTAGAAAATCATTCTTGCATCAAAACCAGAAACATTCCAACAATATTCTCAGTTTACACTTTCTAACTCTATCCAGCATTTCGCATACAGTAATTATACTATTTCCTACACCCAGTGTTGTGCTGAATCATTATCAGACGATAATGATTGCAATTTTCATGTGAAAACTTTTCACGTGAAAACAGTAGGCAAGTTGTCGCCGGCGACAACTTCTCAAATTATGTACTCAAACGATAATAAACACAGAATTTTCATTCAAACATTAATCTATACTAGAATCAGCTAATTGTCAACAGTCCCGTTATATCTTCTATTTGGCGTTATGGTTTCATGGTAGTAAGGAAAAAGTGTTCAAAATGTAACGGTAAGTGCTTCAAATCAAGATACGATTTTTAAACGATTATTAATCGCTGGCGAGTTTTTATCACTTGATAATTTAAAAGTAAGATCGCGGGTGAGTTTGATTCTCAGAGTTTGATCACCCTCGATTTTTTGAAAATTTGATTTTTCCCAACCCTGCCTACACCCATGATGATCGTGCGTGCCGTTTGCGATGGGTTTTAGAAACGTTTAAAGCTCGTGAAGAAGTACAAAATAGAAGTCATTTCAAAATTAATGTTACAAACGTTCCTTATAAACAATATTTCCAATGAAATGCAATTGGGAAAAGAAATAATTTAATCAAAATTTTTAAAAAAAATTTGAATGTGTTTTCGAACTTATTACACATCCTGTAGTTCAAACCATGGTACGAATTTAGTTCAAACCATGGTACGGTATGGTAATCAAAGTTATGTAATTATTAAGTTTTTTCAATGAAACTAAGCATAAATATGTGCACCCAGGATGTTTTTAGAAAGATAATGAACTAAGCTTCCATAGAAACTAGAAATCACAGTTCTAACATGTCCCTCTAATGAAACTTTGAACTTTGTTTTGACGGATCATCTGAAACCCGCCATTTGGTTCAAACCATGATTGGATACCTTATATATATATATATATATATATATATATATATATATATATATATATATATATATATATATATATATATATATACATGTATATATATTACCCCCACAAAATTATTTACAATTTATAGCCACGTAATCAGATCATATGGTTAAGGATGGTATTCCCGGCAGGGTCCCATTCCCGACACAGGCTCAAAAGCCAAAGATAGAAACATTATTTCGACAAAACTCCTTCATTATCGCGTGTGCTCACTCGTGAATTTGAACTTGGAGATGCAATCGTGGCTTTAGAGAGGTTTGCCGAAGCGGAATAGCCTCAAAGGAATACCTGCCTATTATGCGATAGCACAAGTGCAATAAGAGTCGACTTCGAACGGGTAAAATATCGAAGCTACATTTTAGCGCACTTCTGAAATAAATCGAAGTGCGAACAAGTCGCAATGTTTCAACTGGTATCCACCGACTGTCAACCTGACCGGCATGCTAAATAGGCCCCCTACTTGCTAAACAGAAATAAAAACATCAACTTAAACGTTGTTATTCGGTCGATGGCTTCCAAAACACACATACAAACAGTGTGGAAGATTATGAGGACAACTTCTCCCTACCAACAAACGCATTATTGACAACCACTCTATCAGAATCCGAAAGCACTTTTACTGTGCGTTAATGCTAGATTACCAGCAATCCAGCAATGCGAGTCAGCAAATAGTGCCTGAAAATGGCAATCGAATTCATTCGAAGGCATGTTTCGTTCATTAACATTCTGAAGGAGGCGCGATTTTCTAACATTCCGGGGGCGTAGTTAGGGAACGTATTGCATATCAAAAAACCTCACGGGTATCTTAATGGTGATTGGAAACGCAGGGATGAAGTATATTGGAGTACTCTTTTGATATTTCAGTTGCCTATAGCAGTTAGGATTTTTGCACTGGTTAACTGGTTAACCATGTAGAAATCACAATGATTTTAACTTAAACGAATACCGACGTAATTAATAATAAGGGCATAAGGAACTAATTGTAGCAATAGAAGACTACAACGACCTAAACATAGAAACTATTTTATTGGACATTTGTTTCTGTGTTCCACTATTAGAAATTCTATGAGTTAATTGGGAGGAAACTTCAGAATCATTTTTCATATTTTCTGTTGAATTCGCTTAAGTGCTTCTTTCCTGGTATTGTAGCAATTAGTCCATATTAACACAGCGTAAAACATGGCAGGTCTAAAAAAATATATATTTTTTTAAATCTTTTGACAAAGTTTTGATTTTCTAGTTATAAGTGGAACTAAACAACATATGAGTTATATTTGGCATGAATACATTCGATATGATTTTTAAAAGTAAATTTGTAATCTAGCATTAGTGCTAAATATTTTACTTCTAGACAAACTAATTGGAACCCATAGTGACAATATATCTACTAGAAGGTTCCAAACAAGAGGTTCTCGGCTTAGTTTTGGAAGTACGTGTACTCTGACTTCAACAGTAAGGGTTCAGTTTCTCGTGATTTACTCAGTAATTATTAACTAGTGGGACATAGTACTAACCCATTTGCATCAGGTAAAGACATCAAAAAAACATCAGAATATATTTTTTAATTTGACTAATTTTTCTACTAGGCAAGAAATTTTGCACCGGTGTTAATAGAAAAAGATGCTATTTTTTTCAAACTTTATGAGCTAGACCACATACAACCCTGCATTTATATACACCAGCGCGGTGCACCGTAAGGTTGTCCCAGCGTTTAACCGACACTCCATTACATCGATTGTCTCATGTTTCGCCACAGCAGAGGCACACAAAACTATAAACTCTTCCTCCCCAAACCACGGTTTGCCATGGTGGCCACAACATCAATTTCTGTGGAAGGAAAGTATGGGTATACTACGAACGTGGAATGCTAAAACATTGACATAAGCGGAATTCCTTATGAATACGTTATGCGTCCGGAGACTCCGCGGAATACTAAGAGTCATTCCTCGGATTACGAACATAATACCGGGGGAGGTTGAATTCTGAATGCTGACCGGACAACGTGAGCTTGATGTTTATTTCCCTCCTCGACTAGTTTTGGTTTCGAAACAATGTACCGATGATAAAGGATTGATATGCAGTTCAACAGTATTGCTACAACATTCTACTAAGGGTGGCTGTGGCCACTAAATCTACTTGAAACCTTGCTCACGTACCGCTAGCTGCGAGGACCTAGCTGCTGGTGGGACACAGAGCGAGGCGACACTCGATATTGTGATTTGCAGGAGCTCTGCTTACTGCACTGACGATTGAGGCTCATAGACGGGGGGCGTTACCTTCCTCGGTGTAGGTAGGACCCCGAGCGGGATTCGTTGACCATTTGAGTCACGTTTGTGCTTTGAAATTTGCTCCGTTAATGGCAATGTGGGAAGAGATTGGCGGCCCTGGCTGGGTTATGAATGTAGCGGGTATATGTACGTATTTTTACAACTGTTGGCAAACTATGCAATAAAACTTACCGCGCTTCGCACTCGAACGCACGTGTATCGAATGGGTAATGCGGACATACAAGTTCGACATGTCGCTCGATCAGGTAATCGTTGCATTAGCGCCAAAAAATAAAGGTGAATACACTTTCGAACCGATAATACAGTTTTATATTTCTGCATGGGTAACAATCATTCATCAAACTACATTATTTGAACGCATTCCACTAGGAGAAGGCAATAAAATAAACGTTTGAAAAATTCAAAATCACTGTTAGAAGGATATGCCCAGATTTTGCTTTAGGTTCTCGGCCATGATCAACGTGTACTAGCGCTTTAAAACTTCACCAAATATAAGCGAAAACTAGTCGCCGCGAATCTATTGCTGGGTCGCTGCATGCAATACTCCATTTACGCTTCAATACCAACGGCGACAGTTGCGTCGCGTGTGTTCATATGCAAAGGATCAGCAAGTCGAGTTACGTGCTATAATGTTTTGTTTTCCCACTGGGTCTGCCTCTGCTGCGATGTCCCGCTGGGTTTCAGTCTAATGCTTGTTTACAGATTTCGTTTCCGCCCCTACGTAGAGTGTGGCTAATCCAGCCCCACTTCCGATCCCGAATTTCTGCTGCTATCGGCCTCTGGTGACAACGACGATGGAGTTCGTTATTTGAGATCCAATTATGAGGCCACCAGGTCCGAATTATGTACCGCAGGCATCTGTTGATAAACACCTTACAACACAACGGTCGCTCATTTATTCATTGGCAGAAGTATTCAATACGTTTCCCTGTTTCTACTCGAGCTCTGTTATACATGAGACCATTTCATTTGGTTAGGACACAAAAGTATTGAAATTTGTATGAATTTCTCGATGAATTTTGGACGAAATTCTAAAAATATCTTGGGCAAATTAGGGAAGATTGAAATACTTAAGAATCGACCTTTCCCGTCAAAATTTTTTATTCGCTCTATCGATTCTTCATTTTATGGTTAACGTAAAAACCTACACGGAACCGCGAAACAACTAACTTTATGGTTTCTTTCTCTCAAATCCGAAAATGCGAAAAAATTCGGTTAGTACTGTCATGTGTATTCTTCAATTTTCTTACACCAACTGCTTATGGATTACTATTTTTGGGATTTAATAACAACCCAATTGGAGGTCCAAAATGATAAATCATGAAAACTACCATTGCCGGCCACGCCTATCTTCTCCGTTACTATGGAAATGAAAAAAAATGATTACCGTCAACTGGGGGGAAGATGATCATTTTTAAGACAAAACATGCAATAACAATGTGTGTTTACATTTTAAATCGAAACAAATATTTTTAAAACATGTACTGCTATACGTTGCAATAATCAACAACTTTTGTTTTCTGAAATGCATTCGCATTTATTAAAATAAATTAAATTACCACGCATTTTTTGAGTAATCTGGTTTGGGGTGAAGTTGATCAAGACAGCTCTACTAAAATCATTATGACCTAGTAGTCAAAATACACTAGGTTATTTGTATGAATGTTGAATTTACTACGCAAAGAAGTCTACGAAGTCAATATTTGAAACGAAAATAGCGTCATTTATGACTATCTCTCTCTTTCTTCCACAAAATACATTTTCATGATTATAATCGAAAAACTCGGATTTCTACCTATCGGTAACATTACTTGAACGGAGAATGTTGTTGACTACCGTTTCATAAAAAAATTTGGCACTTTTGACTGACACATCAAATGATCATCTTCACCTCAATGATCATCTTCCCCCCAGTTGACGGTATATAACATCTTCTTAACGGATGGCTGCAGCACAGCACGAGGGCGAACGAGGCATGATACAAACGAGCGCGGAACATACAGAACTCGATTTTTCGGAGGAAAAAGCGCCAGCAGGAAGATCAAGACCGTGAAGAGACGGAGCAACTGTACCGCGCTAATAACGCACAAAAGTTCTATGAGAAATTAAACCGTTCATCCGGCTACGAATCTCCTGGAAATCCAGGAGGAGATCTGCCGGCTGAAAAACAACAAAGCCCCTGGAGTTGACCAACTACCAGGAGAGCCGTTTAAACATGGTGATGAGGCACTGGCTAGAGCTTTAGGAGGATGAAGTACTGCCGCAGGAGTGGATGGAAGGTGTCGTGTTTCCCTTCTACAAAAAGGGCGATAATCGGAATTGTAACAACCACCGCGCAATCGCATTGATGATCACCAAGATACTCTCCCAAATTTTATGCCGCTGACTAACTCGCACGAGAGTTCGTGGAGCAGTACCAGGCGAGATTTATGGGTGAACGCTCTACCACAGACCAGGTGTTCGTCGCGTATACAACGTGCCCACACATCATCTATTTATAGACCTCGAAACCGCATATGATACAATCGATTGTAACCAGCTATGGCAGCTAATGCACGAAAACCGATTTCCGGAAAAACTGGTACGGTTGTTAAACTCGGTACAAGGCAACTGTACGGTTGAAAAACTCGGTACAAGGCGACGATGGATCGGGTGATGTGCGTAGTTCGAGTATCAGGGGCATTCTCGAGTCCCTTTGAAACACGCAGAGGGCTACGGCAAGGTGATGGTCTTTTGTGTCTGCTATTCAACATCGCTTTGAAGTGAGTAATACGAAGGGCAGGGATTGACACGAGTGGTACGATTTTCACGAAGTCCGTCCCGTTATTTGGTTTCGCCGACGACATAGATATTATGGCACGTAACTTTGAGAAGATAGAGGAAGTCTACATCGGACTGAAAAGCGAAGCTAAACGGATTGGAAGAGGAAGAGGCTCAAGAGAGGACAACATAAGCCAAGCACCACGAGTTTGTATTGGTAGTGACGAAATCGATGTGGTTGAAGAATTCGTGTACTTGGGCTCACTGGTGACCTCCGATAACGATACCAGCAGAGAAATTCGGAGACGCATCATGACAGGAAATCGTACGTACTTTGGACTCCACAAAACACTCCGATTGAATAGAGTTTGCTGCCGTACCAAACTGACTATCTACAAAACGCTTATTAGACCGGTAGTTCTCTATGGACACGAGACCTGGACGATTCTCGTGGAGTAAAGTGACCAGACGTCCCGGATTGTGCGGGATAGTCCCGGATTCAGCCTACCTGTCCTGCATTGTCCATCCAATCATATACAGAAATAGGTGGTTGAAATCTTGAAGTTTCCACCGGAATTCTTTCAGGATTTCATTGCGAATTAATCTAGGAATTCCTCCGAAAATTCCATTGTTGATTTCATTTTCGGTATAATTTCTTTATAAATTTCCGGTGAAATTCCTGGAGAAATTCTTTGAAATTTTCACAAGAAATAATTCGAAACAATTCACGGAAAATTTTATGGAATTTACACAAGAAATTAGAAGATTTTTCGTGAAATTCTCAGGAATGTTTACTGGCAATTCTGCGGAATTTACACGGAATATTCTTATTCTTAAAAATTATGGGAAACAGCACGAAATTATTTGAATTATTGCAGGTAATTCTGCAGAACTTATAAAGAAGTTAGTGAAGATTTTCTTGGAGTAAATAATGGTGGAATTTTCGGATCTATTCCCGGCAAAATTTATGGTGGAATTCCTGAAGACACTGCCGAAGAAGTTACTGGAGGCATTCCTAAAGAATCCCTGATAGAATTTCGGATAGAATGCCAGGAGCAATTGTCGAAGGAATTCCTGGATAAAGCTTGCATATTGATTTTTCTGCCAATTTTATAATAAATATTATTTCAGAGAGGATTTGTTTTAAAATTCAGATGTATGCTTCTAGTTTTCTTAAACTTATGGAAGAATGCAGGATTTTTATAATAATTGTTATAGCCGATTTTATATTCTTTCTGAATACTAAGTTCGTTAATATTTTTCTCACTTTATTTAAAAATATCTGATGAGCAATAAATCACGCATTTTTAAATCCATTATTGTTTTAATCATTATTGTTTCGATTTGGTTTCATGTGTTTTTATAAAACTACGATTTAGAAGACCAAAAAAGTTGGCTCCCCCTTCTCGAAATCCAGGCTACGCCCATGACTAGACTGGTACAAAATCCGTGGACCAGATGACCAAGTTATCTTAAGTATTAAAGATCCCTAGCCTTTTCAAAAAATCGACAATAGTTTAATTGATAACGCATAAATCTCCGGAATCCTTGCCGGAATCTTAGTCGTTTTAATGACTATGTGGAATGAGGAATGTGGGAATATTAAGGATTTTTATGATCTAGGTACAAAATTAAAAACTTAAAAATGTCTTGTGATATTCTGAGAAGTTTAGGCCAGCTCCAGAATCTAGAAAAAATGGGACATCAGAAACTGTGTAAAATCTGGGGTATTCTTAAATCTGCAAAGATCTAAAAATCTTCATAATCAAGAAAATCCTTGAAACAATGCGTCAACCAACGACGGTCGTTCAGTTGGACACTTACATAAGACAATGGACAACGGACAACACTCAGTAGACCAATGAAGAATGTTTTGTTTAACAAACTGGATGTCATAGGTTGATAGGAGGAAAATCTCATTGACGATTTGATACACTTTTAAAATATATAATGCATATGGTGTCCCGGATTGGCCCAAGAAAAATCTGGTCACTTTATCATGGAGGACCAACGCGCACTTGGAGTTTTCGAAAGGAAAGTGCTGCGTATCATTTATGGTGGGGTGCAGATGGCGGACAGTAGGTGGAGGAGGGGAATAAGAGAATGTCAGACAGGAATCCGGTGAAAATGGTTCTCGACAACGATTCGACGGGAACAAGAAGACTTGTTGTCTGGCATTTTTGCAACATGCCCTGCCCATAGTACCCTTCCGGCTTTAGTTACCAACTGGATACTGGGTTCGCCGTAGAGTTGAGCGAGCTCGTGGTTCATCCTTCGCCGCCACACACCGTTTTCTTGCACATCGCCAAAGATGGTCATGAACACCCGTCTCTAGAATACTCCGAGTGCTTGCAAGTCCTCCTCGAGCATGGTTCAAGTTTCATGTCCGTAGAGGATTACCGGTCTTATGAGCATGACACATTTGGTACGGGTTTGAATCTTTTTCTACCGCAGTGGCATCTAGAGCCCGTATTAGGCCTGACTTCCACTGATGATGCACCTTCGTATTTCACGACTAACATTATTATCCGTCATTAGCAATGATCCAAGGTAGACGAATTGGTAGACCACCTCGAATGTATTCGTGTCTATCGC
Source organism: Armigeres subalbatus (assembly GCF_024139115.2). NCBI lineage: Eukaryota > Metazoa > Arthropoda > Insecta > Diptera > Culicidae > Armigeres > Armigeres subalbatus. The sequence goes on from NC_085141.1 coordinate 127,858,321, forward strand.
AAATCTGCTTCCCAGGCGGGCCCTGTAACGCTCGGTGTGCTCAGTTCTGCTACCTTTGCAAATGTTCGGCCGACAATGCCCATGTCATTCGCGAAACAAATAAATTGACTGGATCTGTTGAACATCGTACCTCGGCTGTGTGCAATGTTTAACAACAGGCACGAAAGTCCGTCACCTTGTCTTAGTCCCCGATACGATTCTAGCGAACTGGAATGTTCGCCCGAAATCTTCACACAGTTTTGTACACCATCCACCGTTGTTTTGATTAGTCTGGTAAGCTGTTCTCATCCAAAATTTTCCATAGTTCGACGCAGTCAATACTTCGGTATGCCGCATTGAAATCGATAAACAGATGGTGCGTTGGGACCTGTTATTCATGGCATTTTTTAAGGATTTGCGTACAGTAAAGATCTGGTTCGTCATCGAGCGGTCGTCAACGAAGCCGGCCGGCTTCCCACGAACTCATTTACTATTAGTAACAAACAACGGAAGATGATCTGGGGTATCCGTCCTCTCATTATAAATTTAATCACATTTGCGCACATGAACACGAAATCAGAATGCATAAAAATCTTCATGGCCGCCACCTGAAACTTTTTTCCGGAACCTACCAATCAGCCATTTTACACGAGTCTTGTAGTTCGGATAGGGATGGAAATTAGGCACAGCAAACAAAACGAGTAACCACGGCACACTTCGATCCCTGTAAGTTTTTTTATAATTGAAAACATTCCATTTACATTCCATATTCCAAAAGTGGAAGTTAGTTGATGAATTATTTTTAAGTGTGATAAAATCGAGAAAACAGGAAGAAAAGAGCAAGTCAAAAATTGAGTTCATGTTAACAATTAGTATATGTGTTTGATTCGATGGTTCGGAGTGAATATGTGTTCAATTAGCATACTAATGTTGGCCCAGGAAAACAGCAGTTTTAAGTATTTTTCAAGCAAATAATGAAAAATTAATTAGCTAGGATAGTGAAAAACCCATATGAAAATGCAATGATTATGCGTTGACGGAGGTAAGTTGGTAAATAGCAGTAAAATATTCAATTTTAGTTAAAACTGCATTAGTATTAGTGCGAATGAGAATAAAATCATCCTCATCATCAAATTGATTACGGTTTATAGAGCCTTAACTTTAACAGAACTTTCGCGAGATCCGGGTGGTTAGTACTGTTTTGTGCTATTCGGAATGTTAATCAATCAGTGTGGTTGGAAAGTAAACTAATCAAAACGGCCGAAAAGCAAATCAATCAGTGTGCAATTAAACGTGTTTAGTTTCGGACGCAGAACTTTCGCGAGATCTGGGTGATAATAGAATAAATACGATAATCCGGACACCACATTCGATGACTGAGATGCTGAAGGGATAATGTGGTGTGCGAATCTATTGGCTCACCTAACCTCATATTTGTCCGTCTAAGACGAGTTAAGTAATCTCCATTTAATTCCACCAGTTAATTTTCGTTATCTTTGCAGATACGTATTTCGACCACAACTGTGTGGTCGTCTTCAGCGTCTCGTACTTGACTCGACTTGAAGAAAACAATCGCAACTTACACTATTTATACTACGCTAGGTACCTAATCTAATCTTATATTTGCCTACTTTATTTACCTATACAGTAAATTACTTTATTGCTTAGGTAGAAACTTGAAGAGCCAAGAGCTGCCATTTCCCTGATCCTTATTCAACAGCGCTGTTTGTACCTGTCGGTGGATTTCCAAACTCTCAGCTACATCGAGTTTCCATGGGGAAGAGACATTTCTTAAGATTTTAATATTTGATGCCGTAATTGGGTGATTTTCCTTATACACATGCTCTGCTACCTTAGATCTAAATTCGTAATGTAATCCCTTATCGTTTTCTCTTTTCGCTTACTGGGGAACAACTTATTTTAGAAACGCCTGCCTTATTCAACATCAAGTACGAGACACTGAAGACGACCACACAGTTGTGGTCGAAATACGTATCTGCAAAGATAACGAAAATTAACTGGTGGAATTAAATGGAGAGTACTTAATTCGTCTTAGACGGTTGAATACATTCCACTAAAAGAGCTTTATATATTTATCTCATATTTGTGCTGTTTTTCGGATGATATCTGCACTTCAATTAAATACCCGAAAGCGATGTTCGCTGATGACTTGAAATTATTTCGAGTGTTGTCATCTTTGGTAGAATGCTGTGCCCTCCAAGCTGACATCGACGCATTGGTAAACTGGTGCACGCTAAATGGAATGGAAATCAACGTCAAAAAATGCAATGTAATATCGTTCAGTAGATCGAAAAGCCCATCTGTTCGAGCGAATTCAACGAAATTTGAAACACTCCAGTGTGGCTCTGGGGAGCATTTTTTTGACAGTTTGACATGACATTTAGATAATTCAAATATCCCTCTATTAGTTGAACTTACTTAGTTAAGGCTCTAAAATCGTTTAGATGGAGTAAAATCAAAGAGCAGAATTCTTTGCCCTGAGTGTAGGACAACACTGCCCATAAGGGGAGATCCACAAAGTACGTCACGCAAAAATCGCCCCCTTCGTCACACTTTTTGTATTAAACCTCTAATTTTTTTTGTATGAATCGTCACGCTGCTCGGAACCCCCCTCCCCCATAAAAGCGTAACGTCCCTAAGTAAGTAAGTAAGTAATTGCTTCAAACGTGTGATCATGTAAATCAGCCACCACAAGTTTTTTATTATTAAAATAAAATAAAAATTAAAACAACGGGACTGCATCAATACCTGAGTAGACGAAAAAAGTTCAATAATATTGAATGTTGATTAGATCGAAACATGAGATATGGACATGGTTGGTATAGGGAACTGCTCCTTGATTCCATACCATGTACAAAAATCAAGACCATTCGAAAACAAAGAATTGCTGCGCAAATTGTTTTATTTCTCATTTTTGTGTTTTTTTCAGCAGTGAGACGCCGGATAAGAACAAAACACGACACAAATTGAGCCTAAATTTCCTGTTTTGCAAATGTTATTGATATATGAGTATTTTATTAATAATGGAACAGATATCCTATGAGATGAAAGATCAGACGGCAATATAAATATTTTGTACTAAAATATCATAAGGAGATCAAGCTATGCTATTTGTGTATTATTATTGGTTTGTTACCTTGATGTTTAAATTATATTTCGGTGCAAATTTTTGATAATGTTCCTGTTATTTTATCTCTTATGTAAATCAAGTCCATATCATGCAACACATTAAATTATAATTAAGTTTCTGCGATTCATTAAGAACAATTTTGATTTCCGGATTCATGGTTTTAGCCCTTCTATATAACTCATGTATGACGGAAAAAGCGCAAGAAGTGGAGTCATTATAAAACACAACCAAGTTGCATTTGATATTTTTGTGTAACACAATTATTATTGATATACAACATATTGCAAAATGAAAATGAAATTAGCCTCTACTCACTATATTTATCTATTGGAAATAAGATCGTGTTTCTGTGTCCGACAAGTTTCATGATAATTATTCAAATTAGTAAGCTTTATCTTTATGCTGATATTGATTTGAAATTATAAAATTTTCATTGGCGGATTACAATTTTTGGTAAACATGTATATGAAAGTCCTGTATTTCACACGCGCCCACTGGAAAACATTAAATCATCGCATAAAATTTGATTTTTTTCCCTGAAATTGTCGCCATATTTTCTTTTAAGTCTTTATGTCTCGGGTTGCCAAATGTATTTTCGCTTTCTAGTAAAACTAGAGGCCTGAATAGAAGAAACGCGGAGAGGTATGTGCCGCCAATCGAACCGTCAAAAAACTGCAGCCAATCGAACAGGAGACCTGTCAAGCAGCCAAAATGTAGGCTCAAATACTGAAAACGGCAAAATTCGATTTTATGCCATTTTTCAATATAAACTAAATTAAATGTATTTTACATTAGTTTGCAATAATATATGCTAGTCATTAATAGATTATGAAATGAAATTCCATTGTTTATTGGATTCTATTGTTATATGATGTGGACACTTAAAATAGCGGATTGTGAGATGTGCTGTTCTTTGATGAAGAAGATTGAACGCAGAGTCATATTTTCTATCCGCGTTTCTCTTATTCAGGCCTCTAGTAAAACTATATATAATTGCACAAATCTCATTTAAGCTTAAATGTTTTGGATAGGGGAAGTGCACAGGTTTTGGCCACCTTAGTGCCTAATTTGGCCAACCCTGAAAAATACATATTTTTCTAAAATAATTGATCAGTTAAAAGCAGCGTAGAAGCGTGAGAGATATATCTCTTGTTGGAACTAATAAAACCCTCGCGAATTACTTTATTTTTGGTGTTATTCGCAAAATTGGCCAAATTAGGAACATGGCCAAAACCGGTACAGTTCCCCTAACTCGATGAGGTACATTGTTCTGAATCAAAAACATTATGTAAATAAGAAGAACACAATGATTATCCACCTAGCGGTAATGGTGTGTGAATCAATATGGTCGAAACTTAGGTATGGTTCAAGTTATATTGTAGATCCAGTTGAAAACCGAACTGAGCTCTCGCGACAACCGCATTTTCTCCTATTTCCGGATGTCGCAACTGCATCGCGAGTAGTGCGCATCTATGTCATAGCCGTGCGCCATCATGCGCATCACTCGCGATGCATCCGCGACATTCGGAAATGGAAGAAAATGCGGTTGTCGCGAGAGCTTAGTTCGGTTTTCAACTGGATCTACAATATCTGAGCTCTGGTTTTCAGCAAAATTGGTTCACACACAACCAAGATCTAGATCTCCAAAGTTGACCATTTTGTATAAAAAATGACAAGTGGGTTTTCTATTATGCAGGTCACTGTAACTAGACCTCTTCATCTTTTCCAAAAGTAAAAAAATTCAAACGGTCAGCCCAGAATCACAATTCTTATGCTAAAATAAGCCTTCTGTCAAATTTTCTACTGATTCGGATAAAATTTCGAGGTGACTCAAGTTAATTTAGTGTTTTTGGGCTAATTTCAATTTTTGAAAACAATCTAACAAGAGATATAAACACCGAAGGCTATCGCAACAACCTCTATACGGAAGCTTTTGGTGTGTTATACAAATCTTGTGAACAGTACGATTCGTTTCGTTCACGTTTTGACCATGTTAAAGTGATTTGCAACCTTTTAAGTGCATAATAAGTCGTTGTTCTACAAAATTCTCGAATTTATGACAAATCATTGCTTATTTATTATATTTATTTTCCTACTTTTTCCCTGGATATTTGAGTAATATAATTGCTAATGTAACCGTTAAATTCTTGAAAATCAGAAGCTGTAGCTGATATTTTTCCCTCCCCCTTCATACGGGAGTTTGGCAGAAGGAAGGTCGTACGATATGTGCCATCACAAATATTGCCCTCCGCTCGCTTTCAAATCGACTTCTATAAAAAACATTCTTCATGCCTGCCGTATCCTAACGGAACTATCAATTCTATACTTTCGCCTCTAATTCTATCATGAGCATGTACTTCTAAGTTTGGAAGATGATATTAGCATTTCTATATCAATTTTGTGATGTAAACCAAATATTAGCATTTCTTGATGATTTCTTCTCAAATTCACAATTCCAATCAAATAAGGCGAGTAAATAAAAATAGTAACCCTATCCATATTACTTTCGTTTTGTTCTATATAAGTCACTTGAGGAACTCTTAAATAACACTTCTGTAATGTCATTTATGGTTTATGTATTAAATAAGGTATAAAAAAGTTTCATTGCAACAATAATAAATCCACAAGCACAAAATTTTTACTCTAGCTTTATTTCATCGTTTGATTCAATAAACGATGAAACATAATGGAAATGATTATCCAATTGATAATTTCGAACATGCAGGTAAGTAATTCGATGCATTAACTATTAGCGAGTGAACCTAATTGACTTTTATCCAGGTAAGGAAAATGATTAGCCACGGATAATGTCGACTCTAAAAACAAAATTACCGAAGTTATCAACAGTACATTTTCGGAAATTCTGAAATCATCCTTGTAAAAGTGGCTGCACTTCCATGGAAATCAGAAGGATTACGGAAACCTTATTGGATTCCAACGCCCTTGAAAACTGGAATTGTTCCTTTTCTACCGTTTTGGATTCCTGGTGTGCATGCAGAAAAAGCTGAGCATTATTTATATTTGGCTTGATATCGAACACAGTGTTAATAGAGTGAATAATCTTAATTTCAAGTTTAACTTGTTTTACTTATTTATCGAATCAATTAAAATTTGTTTGAATTAATTAATAACGATTGGTTTTGCCTTTCTTTTTAATTCGTAAGTTGGTAAGCGGTTTCAAAATTACTTAATAGTAACAGACAAGGTAACAGAGCACTATTTAATGAAGTAGTTATTTGGTTGCAAAATTGTTAATCTCTAACTAAATGTTTTTACTGAGTATTATTGCAACATAAGTCGAAACATGAGAAAGAAAAACATGGGTGACAACACTATCACAAATTTATAACTTATTGTTCGTAACTAACTTAGATACAACTCATTTACAACCCATTTTAATATTTTTCTAATGCTATGAAGTTGCATGTGTTACTTGGGTGTTTTGTTATTTTGTTCATGGCTTCTGCCCGGGTAACCTGATGGTTCTATAATTTACATAACAAAATATAATGAATAATTTTCAATATTCGGATTCAGAATTGTTCGTGCCTGCAATTTGTTCCAAAAATTCTAAGAGCATATCAGAAAAAACAGACGTTCATTTCAACCTGATATTAACAAATAATTGTAAAAAAAGACAGGGTCTACTGATCTGCGACTAGAGGTTTCACAAATTGAACCCTTAACGCCTACCATTATACAACGGACAGGACATTTAAACAACACCCAGTGGCCCAGTGGTGAATTTTCCAGTTACAAAAAGTTTTTTCCTTACTAAATAGGGCAGAAATCGCACCCACATTCCACATCACAAATATGCGCCCAGATTACTGACGCTGCTAATTGCATGGCCTCGAAGCCCACAATTATATCTAAGAAACTTTTTTCAAATTAATTGATATGATATAAATGATTCTGATCTTGATTTTTTTGAAAAGTTTGGGATAAAAAGATAATCTTACAGTTGAGGTCGACATGTATATACGTGTCTTATCACTTATCAGACACACAATAGTGGAACTTAATAAACTAGTATGAATTCGTTCTCTAGACTGCTATTCAACTACGCTATTGAATATGGTGCGCGGATATCTACCCGTAGCTGTGTAGTAAAAAAAGAGCAGTGACAAGAAACAAACTTGAACAAGCTACATATAAGCTACATTCATTAATCGTTTGGTCAGCTAAAAAATATATGTATGCTATGAACTATGATTTTTTTAGAATCCAGAGGTTTGGTATCAATAGGTTTTTAATACTAAACACATAATTATCGATAGCACAAAATTTCTCCTAAGAAACTAAAAAAAACACATAAATAACGTTTTGAAAAAAAATTCTACTTAAAAATCCGCAGTCTTCCACACTGTGAACAAATGATCATACCAAGGCTCGCACAATCATTACTAAATGCACACAGCATCCATGCGTTCGACATAAAAAGTTAAGAAGTTATTACCGTTTTATACCCCTGCATGTGCACGAGCAATTTTAAATCGATAAGCATGCAGTTTTTGTTTCTCAGAACGGAAAAAAATCGAACGTCGCTTGTACTGGTGCAGCACCATAAGACGGGAAAAACCGGAATAACCGACCAGCATCACCATCTATTGAAAGTTTCTACATAGCTATGTAAGCTGGCGAAAAGGTTCATGAGTAATGCGAGAGACAAAGACCAAATATTTCCCCAACCAACCAACTCCGCGCCATCCACCCACCCCCACCAGCCGAACCCAACAGCCCACAGCATTGGGTATGTCCACCTTTTTCCTTGGAAGTACGAACACACTCGTGCTTTCGAGCATCTCGTGTCAGAGGTAAAGTATGTTGAAAATTTTGCAACGTCGCACTAGTCTCCGCTTCTTTTTCTTTCTGATAGTCAGCCCTAGTGGTGACGTCACATTTAAACGGCCAAGTGTCGAGCTTATGTATATAGTTGGGTGCTGTACTACATATCGCGCAAGCATATAGCATGTCCGTTTTAAACTATGTGAATGTGAGTTTATGTGATTAATTCCAGTGGTTTACAAACATTTACCCTGATTGATATAATAAGCCATTAGATCAATGAGTGGAGATTCAGTTCAATAATGTGCCGCTCCCAAATGCATGTTCATCCTATGCATGCTAAATATCGTTCATAATTATAACGTCAATAGTGCATATGAATTTCAACAAATTTAAGCCATTTGTAGGCCGATTTGATATTGTACATCTTGATTCGATTATAAAAACTAAAAATTTTATGAGTTGTTTCAAGGGAACTATTTAACGTGATATGAAAAGTCTATCATTTTTTACCTTTCTCGTATACTAAGTACCGTGAAGGACCGAAATTCTTACAGCACCGAAACCCGTTCACCTCATAAAACAACAATAAGTTAAAGGGGGTTTAAGATAATTAATTTATGAATGATTTGTCTCATCCTTTTCCTATACTTGACAGTAAGTCTTTTGGTCATTGAAATAGAAAGTAGGCTTTGAAATTAAAATAACAAAAAAAAATCGCCACCCAGTAAATGCGGATCTCCTGTCCGGAGGCCCCAAGCGTGAACTTTTTGGTGTGTAGGTCAGCGGGTTGTGATAATAAAAATGGCTGCTGTGATTCGCTGTATTCGTAGTTGTTGCTGATGTAGTTTTCGATGTCTCCAGGAATAAGATAAATCATTATAACATCCTCCTCTTCACTACTCTATGAATCGTCACCTCTACATTGGGTAGTTTGTCTGGTCAATTTCAAATCTACATCAACTAATTTCGCAAACAGAAAGATTTCTTAAACATGTTTTTAAACACAATAAAAATAAACGTTAATGAATTTCGACGCTTTCAGTTAAATTTAATTCTAGGTATTTCTAAATACCTAGATTTCAAAAACATTCGAAATCGACTTAAAATTTAAAAAATCAGTTTATTTTATCTTATAACTGCTATACTTATTTCAGAAAAAAAATACTGAACACCTTTTCCATTAGAAATTGTACGTACTTTTATAAAATCGAGTTGATAGTAACGTGAAAAATATATTCCTACCATTTAAAAAAACAGGTTATTTTAATAATGTATACCTTTGTTGTCCATCATTACAATACATAATTCTCTGCTATAACATACCTAAAAATAAAAAAATATGGAAAAATTCTTTTTTGAGAAATTCTATTTCTTTTCAATTACTAAACCATTTTTTCATACTGTATATTTTGTTCACATAGCCCTATTCATTATCTAAAACTTTGTCAAACACACCAAACCGATCGGACAAGCCGTTTTTAAGTTACATTTCCATCATTACAATACATATATTCTCTGCTATATGTTCAAGGTGATTTTGCTTAAGCCCTTGTCAAAAGTTAAGCTAGAGTCAAATCTGCAAACAAATTATGCAAATTATGTTTTTGGATGATAAAGAATGTACGGTGAACTCTCCCTAACTCGATGTTCTTAAACTCGATATTTTCTCTTACTCGTTGAAATTCAAAGTCCCTTCAATCTAGCATCTCTAAGTCGAAGTAATTTTCTAATGCATTTTTACTTCGCAAACTCGATGGCTCGATGGCGAAGCCTTCTAACCTGGCAACAGGTTAAAGCGATAGCTGGACATCGCTCAGGAGGCGCATCCACGTTCCGAGTCGTGGGTAGGACAAATGGGAAATGTCAATTTGGGCAACAGTTCTGGTTTTGGCATTAGTATTAATCGATTTGCTAATGCATAGACTGTATGATCTCTTCCATCCGTTACCACAGAAGCACTCTCCAACACTCGAGATCTGCCCTGGCCACGTACTAGCGAACGTTTTAGGGGAAAGGATGAACACCTATTAAAGAAATGTGCATAGAACTCTACCAACTCTCATATGGCTTGTTTTTGCAAAAAAAGTGTTATTGGGCCTATCAAAAACGCCACACTCGCGCGAGCCTATTGTCTGCATTTTCTGTCGCCTGTTTTGTTCGCATACATTCACATACAGAATGGGAACCCACAACCTCCTGCTTATAGGCAGAAGTGGTAGCCACTTGACTACCAATCTTGTCTCCGATTTGGGTAACAGTTATGTTAATGTTGTTGGAATGTTAATATGAACTCTGTTGAGAAGAATATTGCGGTGAAACTGGCAACACTGAAGAAGTAGGGATTGAGTGTTGGGAAGATTGTCCTTCGGAAAAATACGGAGAATACTATAATGTAAGAAATATTTTGTAATTAGTAATTAGTTTGATTATATTTAATGGAATAAATTTACAGCATTGAAGCTGGTCGAAGAATTCCTGCTGTCAATAAGTGTTCTGCCGTTCCGTGAAAGACTACACCCAACAGAAGCTTCACTACGATTCAGGCCACTACCACAGACAGACAAGGATATGGTGATCTTGTTTTGACTTGGCTCTGCTGATATACTGCAGATATTTGTCTCACCACATTTCCTTTCCACTGCTTTCTTTTGAACAGCAAAATCTGACCTTATTTTTTATGCAGATGTTTTGAAAGCCTTTTCAATTTATATCAAACTCTGTTCATACTCCTGTTCAATGCGCTGCTCTTCTGCTTCGTACTGCAATTTCCACAATTTGCCCCGCTCTCCCAAGTGCTCCAGACCTCATATTGTTTCTTCCAAGTGTCATATTGCCACTTTATAATCATTAAAGTTTGTTGTGTGTAGTCTTTCACGGAACGGCAGAACACTTATTGACAGCAAGAATTCTTCGACCAGCTTCAATGCTGTAAATTTATTCCATTAAATATAATCAAACTAATTACTAATTACACAATATTTCTTACATTATAGTATTCTCCGTATTTTTCCGATGGACAATCTTCCCAAAACTCATCGCTTTTTTTCCAATTTCTACTCCTTCAGTGTAGCCAGTTTAACCGCAATATCCTTCTAACAAACTCCATTCCAATATGGGACAGTTATGCTTGCGGTGGGAATATAATCAATTTTGAAAATATTTAATCGAAATTGGCCTCGATTTTCAGAATAGATATAGCTTTTAGAAGAGAATCAAGGCCTCCCAAAAAGCATAACATATTTCTTGGAATTCTTAAGATTATCGAATATCTTTACAAGTTTTCAGCAGTCACGGATCACAGAAGTTTGTATAATCACCAATATGTCAATCAATTACTGATAACTTCCAGTATTTTGTATTAACTTTCAGTAAAGGTTACAGTTTTAACGATTGAAGACATCGTATGATTGTTTTATAATCTTTTCGGGAGACAAAGTATTAAGCTCAGACAATGGAATGTCTTCATATGTCGTAACAGTATTCCATTTAAGTCCAACACGTTGTAATCTTTACAGATACGTATTTTGATATCATCTGTAAGGCCGTAGAGGAGTGTTGGCAGAATCCTTTACGAACCAAATTTCAAGGCGAAGCTTGGGATATTTGTAGTTCCTCAGATTTCAATAAATCTTTCGAAGTTTGTATGGAACTTTTTTCCGTGGGCTTCTAATATCCGTTTGAGGATACAGATTCTTGCCAGCCAATGGCTACATTTTACCATAATCTTGGGTAGGACAATGCTTTGACTGTCCTACCCAGGAAAAATCATGCGTAGGACATATCCTACTAGTCCCTTCCACTCCTGGCGCCACTGCTCAGGATGGAGATCTTTCAAGTCAGCCCTTCGCACCACCGGAGGTGTACAGGACCCATAAGTAAGTAAAAAGTAGCTCGATGTTGTCAGAAAAGCCAATAGCTCATTCCAGAGGCGGAATTCCGAAAATTGTTGTATGGCGGACTTCTAGCGCTGATTCCCCTCTACAACTTTGTCTAAGGGTACATTGCTCTATGTCTAATATTCAGCGCGGGAAACGCTAGTATCATTTTATATACTAAATGATAATAACACTTATTATCATTTAGTATATTGAGTGATCCTAGCGTTTCACGCTGTTATTATTAGACATAGAGCAATGTACCCTTAGACAAAATTGTAAAGGGGAATCAGCGCTAGAAGTCCGCCATACAACACTTTTTGGAATTCCGCCTCTGGAATGAGCTATTGGCTGAATACTAAATGATAATGAAATGATAAGTTCAATCCCTGGTGATAAGTAAGAAGTGAAAAGCAAGAAGTGAAAAGAAAGAATAGAAAAATGAGAGTACTAAGTTAGCTTTCTTTTTCCTTATTACATCTTCCTTCTACTTTATTTCTTTTTACTTTTCCTTTATGTGAACCGTCACATGCATGATATACTCGGTCTCGGGTCATTTGGCCGAATACTTAAAAATACACCTAAATTGTGAGTAGTGAAAAGTGAGTAAGGGGTCGTTGACGTTGACGTCACAGGTTTTAGGAAGGGAGGGAGTCTAAGATTTTGTGATAGCATATACTAGATATACAAAAAAGCGAGTCAGAGAGGAAAGGGGGTGTCAAGAAATCTTAAAAAGTAGTGGACGTCATATTTGAATCACTCCTAATGAGAAGTGAGAAGTTCGAGTGAGAAATTCAAAATGAAAAGTGTGAAGTGAGAAATGTAAAATGAGCAATCAAAAGCGAAAAGTGAGACGTGGGAAAAGAGAAGTGAAAAGTTAGAAGTCTGAAGTAAGAAGTAGGAAGTAAGAAGTGAGAAGTGAAAAGTAAGAAGCGGGAATTGAGAAATGAGCAGTGATAAGTGAGAAGTGAGAAGCAAGAAGTGAAAAGTGAGGAATGAGGAACGAGAAATTCGAAACAAAAATCAAAAGTGAGAACTAAGTAAATACATCTACTTCTCACTTTCACAGATAAGTAAAATGTGATGATAAGTAAGAAGTGAAAAGCAAGAAGTGAAAAGAAAGAATTGAAAAATGAGAGTGCTAAGTTAGCTTTCTTTTTCCTTATTACATCTTCCTTCTACTTTCTTGCTTTTTACTTTTCCTTTACCCTTTCTCTTTTTTCTTCCCTCTTCCTTCTACTTACTTCCGCTTCCTTCCTACTATCCTTGTTAGAAAGAAGTGAGAAGTGAAAATAAAGAAGAGAGATATGGGAATTAAGAATTGAGAAGCGAAAATTGAGTAGTGAGTGGTGAGCAATGAAAAGAGAGAGGTGAAATTTGGTAAATGAAAAATTCGAAGTGAGGAGTGAGAAAAGAAAAATGAAAGAGGAAATGAAAAGTGAGAGGAAGAAAGCCAGAAGTAAGAAATGAGATGTGAAAAGTATGAAGTGAAAAGTGAGATTTGGGAAAAGAGAAGTGACAAGTGCTAGGTGCTAAGTAAGTAGTGAGCAGTAAGAAGTGAGAGGGGAAAATGAGGAGTTATGGGTGAGAGGTGAGATGAGAAAAAATGTGAAAAGATAGAAACAAGAAGTAAGAAATGAGAAGTAAGAACTGAGGACAGAGGAGTAAGAAACCTACTTCTGGCTGGTGAGAAGTGAGACGTGAGAATTGAAAATTATGAAATTCGTCCTTGTTCTTTCCACTTCCTTTCATTCTTCTTTTTTCCTTCTTCTATCTTCTTCTTTTACCTTTTTCCCTATTTCTTCTTCTTATTCCCTTTCCTTTATACTTTCTTCCTTCTCTTTTTGTTCTTTCCTTTATTTCTTCTTCTTTTTTTCCCTCTTCCTTCTACTTTATCCCGTTTTCATCCTTCTTTCTCCTTCTATTTTCTCTATTCCTTCATTTTTCCTCCTTTTTCGTTATTCCTTCGCCTTTTTTCTTTTTCCTTCCTCTTTCTTCCTTCTTTCTTATTTTTCCTTCCATCCTTCTTCTTTCATGTTTCTGACTTATATCTTTCAATTTACTTCTTGCTTCTCAGCATCTCGCTCCTCACATCCCAATTATAATTCCTCACTTCTCATCTCTTGCTTCTTTTTCCCTAATTACTCACTGACTTATTATTTCTCACTCCCCACATACTCGCTTCTCATTTGCTATTGTACACAACTCAATACTTATTTGAACCGGTGCCAGCGAAAGTGGTACATAAACCATTTTTGTCAATTTTGAGTTTTTTACACCAATAGCTTCTATTTGCAAAGATCTAGTAAGGGAATAACGAAAAAGTGATTTTTGGCAACTAAATCTGGAGATATGCACATTTTATTTTCTGGTATATATCACAATAACAAAAAAATGGTTTTCGTACGGCCGAGTTGCCGAATAATATGCAATTAATTGTAATCAAGTGTCGGTCTTTCACCGTCATTAGTCGTCTGAGTACACGCGACCGCTTACGAAAAAGGCAATCAAACTCATCAAATGCTTTAGCCAAGCAAGCCTTAGGCACAGCAGAGTGCGATTGAATTCGCATTCTATACCGTCCCGCCCAGACAGTTACTGGGGGACATGGAGTGCGATCCTCTCGTTTAATAAACAATGTGCACTCGCTTGGCTGTGGATATACAATAGTAAAGCGCATGGAGATTGGACAAATCAAGCATCCGAAAGATATTCAATTCGCAAAAAGAGAGCTAACCGCGGTGGAGGTTGGTACTCGGATTCTGATGGCTTTTTCGCAAACGTGACCTTTAAGTGGTCTTGTTGTGTAGGGGTTATCACGCCTATCTAGAGAGTAGGAGGTTGAGGGTTCGAGTCCCTCCAAGACACGTGGATTCTTTTTCGCAAATTTCATATCAATTTGTCCATTTCGAAACATATGCTGTGCATATGCACAGCCAAGATATTTAACAAAAAAATTATTATTCAATGTTTTTGGGAAAATGCGTCTCCTGAAAAATTTACTCAATGTAACATGTACCACTTTCGCTGGCACCGGTTCATTTCTTACTTACTACTCACTACCCTGTAATCAGTTTGAGCTTCTCATTTCTCACTTCCTAGTTCTCACTTTTACCTGTTCACTTCGAAAATCTCATATCTTTCTTCACTTAATAAGGAACTAATTTCCGTCAAACGGCTTTTTTCCAAAAACGACCCTTCGGCCAAATGCCATTCGGCCTAAAGGGTCATGGGCAGGGTTACTGGAAATCGCATCAAGTATCTCGCATTCACTCATACTTTGCGAACGGAATCGGAAAAGAACGATAAATGATGCATCCCGAATGAACCGCACAAAATATATCTTCCCAAAGCTGACGAGTGAATCCTGTATGAATATGTTTCGTATTTATTCGTACTGCATTAGCTTCGGGTTTGATTCATCACCATGTGGTGAGTGACTACGGTGTGTGCAAAAGTGTTGTACTGTTCGTACTGCTTTTGCATCGGCCTCGATTTATCTCCAGCAGAATTTGGAGATTTGCGATCGGATGCGATGATGAATGGCGATGAGTGGTGATGATGATAGAAAAATTGAATCATCGCAGTCCGCCGGCAAACATTGCAACGGACAGCAAGCGATGCGGGTGGAGAATAATATACCTACCTAGGTATGGGAGGTATGGAGCGAGGTTCAAATGATATCGCTGCTCGTCGTAGTTTACCATAGATTTCTGATAGCATGACAAATTGAACATTACTAAATTATTGTGATAGCAAAAATGCATTTTACAATAGGTTTTCGATATGTTGGCATCAAACGGAAGTCTTAGATTTCTAATATAGGGCGCGGAGTGCTTCTTCCAATTTGTCTTCAGGGAACCTGTACTAAAACGGTGGTGCTGTTTGAAAGAGATGGCGCCACAACATTTAAAGTATAATTAATTTCCTTGTTTGGACAAATCACCCATTCTCACCATGCGTAGTTCTCAACTACGCATCTCATCGATATAAAATACGGATAAAAAATGCTTGGAATATTTAATAGGTTTCAGTTCAAAACAATAAAAGAGCTTTGTCCATATCTTATTGGGCTATCCTATCAACATTTGATATTATTGAACTACACAGGATTTTGTTTTTACACGATTTTTTTTTCGTTCGTATTTTTGATCGTGTGACTTCAATTTGCCACCAAACTCTTCGCAACATGTTTCAAAAAATCCAGAATAAATCAAAGAAAAATCACATGATAATTATTATACGTTAAACATTTAGGATGAGTGAAAAATTGAGAAAATGTAAATCGCGTAAAAACAAAATCCAGTGTAGGGGAAACTGGACACACATGATCCCCGGGGACACATGATCCCCCCCTGTTTTCTCGAAACCTAATCACATTCTTATACCAGTGATATGTTCAAACGAATCCGTTAGATAGAATATTGAATCTGAGTAACATTTGATATTAGTTACTTTATGTATATGAGTTTTGGAGAGGTTTTATTATTTAAGCATTCTCAATCCTTTTTTTCTTCAAAGGAGAAAAGTTTAATAACTTTGAATATGTCCAACCAAAACGTATCAAATTTTTACTGGACAAAGTTTTATTATTGTAGAATTGAATAAATTCACTCAATTAACTATTGCTTATTTTCCCTTGAATACAAAAACAAAACAAGGTAAATACTCAACATGGACACACTTGATCCCCCACAGTTTGGACACACTTGATCCCGATATTGCATATATTTTTTTTATTCCTTTACTTATTTGTTAGGCACTCTGTGTTACTTAACCGCTACTGTGCCGAGATCGACTGTGGTATTCTGCTCTACAGAACCCACACAGAATCTATTTTTAGATTTCCATTACCATTATTGTTGTCGGTGCCAGTCCATCTCATCGTGAGTCCATTGTGTCCGTTTGTCCATGTCGTGTATTCAATGATCGTTGCATTGTTCGGTTGCCATTTGTCCGGGTAACGTTGGAGGAATGCCTCCGAGAAGAACAAGTTGCCAGTCGTCATCAGGCAGCCGTAACGGTAAGGCGCGTACCCCAAACGCAACCGTATGGGCTGCGGAACTGGCGACTGACGAGGGTTTGGTGGAGGGGCTGGGAATCGAACCCATGACCATTCGCTTGTAAGGCGAACGTGTAGCCAACTACGCTACGGGACCCCCATATTGCATATATTAAGGCGTTTGTTGTATACCGTCGCATATTATTGTATTGTATGTAACTAATAAGGCAAAGACAAAGGTGCTGTTTGAACGAGATGGCGCCACAACATTTAAAGTAAAATGAATTTCCTTGTATGGACAAATCATCCGTTCTCATCAACTACGCATCGCACAAAAATGAAAGCTAGGTCAAAAAGCAACAAATAATTTTAAGATTTTTTGTACCCACGACTTGTTTTCCAGTTCTAAACAATAAAAGAGATTTCATTGTACCTCCATATACTAAATTCAAGCTGTATACTTTCAATTTCTTTAAGACTGTTCTCCACCTCGTGTGTGTGGAAGGAACATTGAAAGTTTACGATATCGAAAAACAGATGTCACTAGTGTATATGCATTATTACATTGGTACAAACACGCAGCAACACCACCTGTCGCCTGATAATGGAAATATTGCATTTATACCATCAGGTGTAGTGGCTGCTGTTAAAATGTTTTGAAAGGGCCTCAAGCGGATTTTTTGCTAGAATGCAACTGACGACCTCCTATTGATTTGTTTGAACTAGAAGAAGTTTGCGCACAATCACCATTTATTTGTAAATCTTTTTAATAATAGGCTCATTCAACATCTTTTGGTTAAGAGAAATCGCATTTGTGTAATAATAACACGCACTACAAAAATGATGATGCATGACAGTAGCATCACAGACATTGTCTGTGGTAGTATATTGATGTATGAAGTCATCATCCAGGTATGATCACGGTTGTGGTATTGATAGTAGTCTGGCGATCTCGATGTACCGTCGTCGGGTCAAATAGGGGTGAGAATGGGTCACTGTTTCAGCTACATAGAATGCTTGTAGAATAGATTTAATGCATCTGAAGACAAGAAGACCAACATATAAGAGACCTTTTTAAACAATTTTGCATCCATTCTCACCCTCAGACCCATTGTCACCCCCGATGGCGGTATCACACTCTTTTTTTTATTGGTCCCAAAACAGGTACTCAGGGATATTTACCATTGGCCATGGCATTTGCAGTGTGGCCAATTTTCAGAGATTTAATAGAATAATAAGATTCTAAAATTACAAAGATATATTTATGTATCGATCAACCATTTTTGGTATCATAACTGTATCAATCACAAAGAGAGATCCTCTTGGGAACATCATGGTTGACTATAGTCTTACTGTCTTTTAGTGGAGTGAATGGTTTGCAGATAAATCATCATCACCATGCAAATTTTGTTGCTATAGCAGACATTCTATCTGCCACTATTACTCTATTCGAGAACTAAAATACTTGCCTTGCTTAATACTAACATTATTTAATTTTCGCACGACTGATATAACGGCAGACTATGAAGAATTGTTAGGATTTGAAGCTAGACCAATTCAACCTTTCATTAGACTTGGAAGAACCTAAACATGTTCAGCTCATAAAGGGATCAATTTCCCCCTATATGGGGATCAATTCTCCCGCAAGTTTTGAAAATGCCAAATTTTCTATCTTTCGGCAAAATCGATTTTTTGGTAACTTTCATGAACAAATATTTGCTCTAAATTAATGATTTCGTGTGTGTTACTTCTACGTGAAGTTAAACGATTTACAATGATATGGAAATGCTAATATCATTTTCCAAACTTGGACGTACATGTTCATGATAGCATTAGAGGCGAAAGTATAGAATTGATAGTTCCGTTAGGATACGGCAGGCATGAAGAATGTTTTTATAGAAGTCGATTTGAAAGCGAGCGGAGGGCAATATTTGTGATGGCACATATCGCACGACCTTCCTTCTGCCAAGCTCCCGTATGAAGGGGGAGGGAAAGTGGGGATCATGTGTGTCCAGTTTCCCCTATTATCGTCTACTCGGGAATGGATAGTGTTGATCTTGTATGTCCAAAAATACAAAGTCATGTGCGTTCAATATTGAAAGTACTCGCATAATAGTTCCATTAAGAATTTGCACAACCTGACTGCACAGAACCAAACACTGTTTAACCCTAACTAAATTGTTTCACGGTAATCTATCGAATGATGAACTACTCAGCAAAATTTTAATAACATCTAATGTAAAACATCATTATTAGATTTTTTGAAACTTTATATGAAACATGCGATTTGAAACATCAATGGCTATTATATCTGTATGCGACAAAAACGGCATGGGACTGGCATATATGCGAATGGGGGAAGTATATTAATTTCATAGGAATTTCTTATCAAATTGCAATATTTTACAAAGATATTTCCGAATTTTTTGAAGGATTTTCCAAAGAAATTCCCAAAAGAAGTTCCAAAGAAATTCGTAAAGAAATTTCTAAAGTAAATTCCGGAATTTCCAAAGTTATCATAGACATCACGGAGGGCTTTCCCTGTAGGAGTTTTTTTTTATAGAATTCTTGGAGAAAATTAAAAATATCGAGAAATCCTTCGTCGAAAACATTCAATATTTGGCAGCCACTTAGCTTCGGACGGCGGAACTAAGCATAAGAGCACGGATCAAGAAGGCTAGGGCTGTTTTTGCGAGTTTACGGAACATATAAAGATCCAATCAGATTAGCCAACGCACTAAATTTCAAATATTTCCTAATCTAAAGTGAAATCTGTGTTTTTATATGCCAGTGAGACTTGATGTGTATTGAAGTTACTGGTGCCCCCACCATTACCATTACCATAACTCTGGCTCCACCAATGTGTATAGGGTAAATGGGGTAAATGATGTATAGATCAAATGATGTACAATCAATCAATAGTATCATTAGCATTCTAGAAATTTTGTTCGAGCCTCCATGTCTGTTCTCTGTGTTATAAGGTACCGTCTTCAAGGGAAACAGTGGTTCAAATGGTGATGAGAATGGGTCACTGTTTCAGCTACATAAAATTGAAGATTAGATTTAGTGTATCTGAGAACAAGAAAACTGAATTATAAAAGACCTTTTTGAACGATTTTTTCCGACCTCCAGACTGTCGGCGAGGACGCTGGCTCATTCTCACATGCAGCATGGAAAGCGAAATTCTAAGAGCGGGAAATGTTTGACAACCAAGTAACTGCAAAATAATTTTGTTAATGGGAGTGATTTCAAAATATCTTTCTACTCCCTTGAGCGCAGAAAAGCGGCTCTAACACGCAGCACCCAGCGTAAAACCTAATTTTTAAAAATATTTTATTTATTTTTGTTGTCGCTGAAATTGCGCTTGCAAGGCAGTGGCAAATATATTGCCACAAATTTTCCAATGTTTCTGAACTGTTTAATGTATAACAAACATTCATTCGAGTTTAATACCATGTAAACATTGCGTCTTATTGTTGTTTTTGGTAATTTATTGTTTAGATTCGTCTGCCTTTCAAAGAGTAAAATCGTATAAGTTTCGACCCCATTACGTCGTCGCACATACGCTACCGCTGTCAAGCGGATGCATCCCTGAACTCATCTTCAACTAAAAGCCCTAGATCTTCCAAATAACTTTAATGACAGTCTTCATCTATCTTTTAAATTTGAAGCGATATAACAATAATTAACGTCTAAATGTACTAAATACAAAGCTCGTGGGCCCGCGCTTCAAATGTTCCGAAAGGCTAAAGCAGTACCTCTAGGTTTATATCCATAAAAGAATCTTGTGTAACGCTCCCTACAACTTCCAATCATACCCAATCATCATCACTCGCGATGCGTTTTGGCGATCCATCGCTCGTGATGCTATCAACAAGGAATCCGATGAACACTTTATACGCAAAGCAAGAATCCGTGCAGATACGAATAACTGGTGAGTGCCGTTTGCTTCCAATTTGCAGATACTGGTAACTCAGTGATTGGCAAAAGCACGGATGAAAAGGGAAGCCCAAAATGTATGGTTTGGTTCATTGCGTATCGTGTTCTCACGCGTGACGCAGACACACGAACAAAAGCTGTGGTATTCATAACTGAGCGGCATCTCAAGCGAAAGATGATGCTATGTAGGAATCAGTAACCCTGGTCATGGTGGTTGATTATACAAACGATTATACATATTTCTACATGCTATGAAAAGTACTCCATATTTTGGGAAAAAATATAAATGTTTTCCCTATCTCGATACCTCCCTAACTCGATGGCATCTTCAATATCGAGTAAGGGAGAGTTCACTGTACATATATGCAAACTTTCGGGAGAATAAAAAATACAAAATTGAAATCTTGAAAAAAAAAAAAAAGAACTGACTTCCGGGATAACTGCTCCATTGAGACTTGAAAAGTCAGATATAAAAGATAAATAAATGCAGATACAAATCCACATCAATATGGGATAGTTATGCCTGTTGCGGCAGTTTTCTGAAATTCGAATTCTCAACAACATGACTGTTCGGTAAGAATGTCACAGATATTCCGTGTTTTTTTTTTTAATATTTCCGATTAGCTTTGCTTTTTCGAAATCTGTAATGTTTCAGAAAAAAAAATTCGTCGATCGATTAACACCAAAATCTTTAAAAACGGTTGAAAGACGGCTGAGTTATTAGCCCATACTTCCTGACCACTTTTCGAGCGGGCTTGGTAGTCATATGGCTACTGCTTCTGCCTCATACGCAGGAGGTCGTGGGTTCAATCCCAGGTCCGTTCCATTCTCCTACTTTGTATCTTTCTCTTTATTTCTCATGTTCTAGCAATCGCTAGAACTGGAAATGGACTTCCATACCGTTTCCATTACTATTCCTATACCTTCAACTTGAGTATTCTAGCAGTAATCTGCTAGAATTGGAAATGATCTATAAAGCTCGTTTCCTACATCCAATTCTAGCAGTAATCTGCTAGATGATCTATAGAGCTCGTTTCCTACATCCAACTAGAAATTCCATCAGTTACCTTCTCCTATCTATCACATTGGCAGCTCGTTAACCAAGACGGACCTCTGCCTCTCCAACCTAACCCAGAAACTCCAACAAATTCCGCATGAACTCGTGGCAAGTGCAGAGGTATATTCGGCTTGCAGTGGGCGAGTGATTGCATCATCATTTCCTCCCCCTTCCCAACATTGACTTGCATTCTGACGTGGCAGGCGCCAGTATGACCTAACAAATGAGATCACCAGTACTTGTACATTGAAGATGTGTGCTAGTCCCAAGCAAACATCTGTTGGTTCCCTGTGCAAGAACAGCTGATGTGGTCATAATGGAGTAGCAACTACGAGCAGTCAATCAAGCTCAAGCTCAAGCTCAAGCATACTTCCTGACCACTTTTCGTGACGGTCTCAAATTTGAAACTGCAGAATGACCCCCCAATGTTCCGGAAAGACGTAATCCTACGTCAAAAATAGATTTATTATAAGTGTGACAGAAGTTATGATATATGGGGAGTTGGGTAGATTGGTGTATTCAATTATCCCGCAGGTGTTGAAGTGGCCAGACTCAAAAAATTTAATGTGGAACGAGACTTTATTCAAACCATGTGAAACATAAATGCACATGTTTTTAGAGTGAGGCTCTTGGAAGGCAATCTCTTTATTATCAGGATATTAGGATATTGATCATGTCGTTTCGGCATGTGAGGAGCATAGTGGCCCCAGATCTGCACTCACTGAACATCCTTATGAAAAACAATTAATCTATTAAAGAAGTGTTAGTGGGCCTTGATCTCGAATACATGATCACGTATGTCTTCCTTTTGTTGTCCATTCCAAACCTGTCGTTAATCCTTTTCGTATGTAGCATCGTAATCACTTAAGGTCACTCCTGACAGAATCCAAGTTTCAAAGTGCTCGCGTTTTCTGGGGCACACCACTCGGTATGGAAGCAACACACAACTGTCATTTTTATTTTTTCACGCATGCTGCGACGCAGCAAAGCTGAATCAACAAAAATGACAGTTGTCCGCCGCCTCCGTATCGAGTGGTGTGCCAAAAGATATTTTAGTTACTAGATAAAGATTGTCGCTGTCGTCGCTGTCCGGAACATCTTTTGCTGGCGAGGATAGGGGAGATAAATGTCAAAGAAGGAAAATCCATACGATTTGACAGGTATGTACCACACATGTTTCGGACAGCAGAACAAAGGGAACCGAAGCGACAATCTTTATCTAGTAACTAAAATATCTTTTGGTGTGCCCCAGAAAACGCGAGCACTTTGAAACTTGGATTCTGTCAGGAGTGACCTTAAGCATTCTAAATTCCCTTCTTGTACTATTGTATTATTATATTACCTTCTTCTTATTCTTCTTCTTATTGGCATTACATCCCCAACTGGGACATTGCCGCCTCGCAGCTTAGTGTTCATTAAGCATTTCCACAGTTACTGCGAGGTTTCTAAGCCAAGTTACCATTTCTGCATTCGTATATCATGAGGCTAACACGATGATGCTTTTATGCCCATGGAAGTCGAGACAATTTCCAATCCGGAAAGTTGTCTAAACCTGCACCCAGCCACCCTCAGCATGGTCTTGCTTTGTTGCCGCGCATCTTACCGCATGGCTAAGAAGGGCCCATTATATTACCTAACCTCGGCTAAACCAAGAGTTTTTGGATTCCCCAAAACTCACATTATTGTATAGCAATCATAAAAAACTGTAATAAAACCCTGATTATTCCACCTAGCGGTGTTGGTGCCTTTCTCGTGCAAAAAAAAATACTAAAAAATATGAATGAGTGTTTTTAGCGTGTTTTACGCATTAAAAAAAGTGTTTTCGCCATAACTTCTGACCTGTCCAAATTTAAATAGCAAACAATGGGACAGGATTCCCCATCGAATGAAACCTGTTACGAATAATTCAGCCAATGCTAAATTTACAAAAGTGTGTCTACAAAATTTGTACACATGCACACATACACAAAAACACACACACACACATATATATACATACACACATACAGACATCACCTTAATTCGTCGAGCTGAGTCGATTGGTGTATAACACTATGGGTCTCCGGTCCTCCCATCAAAAATTTGTTTTTGGAGTGATCATATAGCCTCTCGGCACAACTTTGTTATACGAGAAAGGCAAAAAACATGATTTCGGCTCCGTAATGCTTCACGGTAAATGAGATTTACAAACGATAGGTTTAAAAAAAAGTAATCTTTCTGTGTTGAACTTAATCCTAGAAATCAAAAAACACATCAATAAAGCTTTAAAAAAAAATTATGTTTTAAATGTTACATAGCTTGAGAATCTCTGAAATGTGTGTAATGGTCTCATGCTGTTTATATGTTGGGGTTCGAAGAGCCTCCAACCGGATAGAATGTGGCGCAGAGACTAAATAAGACATAAAAAAGTCGAAGAAGATTTTATCGTTTTTGTTTTGCTTTCGGTACTTCGCTGTTGTATACGATGATGATGTGCAGCTATAAAAACATGGACTAATTCACTTAGCTTTAGTGTTGCCTATTCTACCAATCGAATTGGGCTGAAACATAGAAAAATATTGTATTTTCTTTTCAACCCATGTGGCACGAAGGATATTTTATAGTTCTGTATAATTTAAAAAGCATCTTTAACATATTTTTAGAACATAAAAAATTCTGAAATTTTTAGTATATGAAACAACTTTGATACAAAAAAGCTAAAAATATCAGCTATGTTGACTATCGATTAATTAACTGTAGTTAGAGCAGAGTCAACCATTGAGGTGGCCATTTTTGGATCCAGGAAAATTTGTCCTTCATGTAACAAATGATAAATTTTCAAACATTTTTTTTTCTATCTGTGGTCCCCTTCACAATTCTAATATACTAAAAAATATTACATATGTAGGTAGACCTTTTTTGCAGTAACATGCGTCTTTCAGTACATTCAAATAATGTACATACTTTATTCCCGTAGTACAGTTTTAAACACTTTCGCACACAGAAATCGACAGCAACGGCGTACATTGGACATAGGTTACTAATACACGAAAAGCCAGTTGGTCCGGTTCAGGTCGGTCGGTCGGTCGGTCTGGTTGGGCATGCGAAAGACGTTGAAAATAGAAGTGGACGAGAATGGGTGGATGTGTAGCAGCATGATGGCATTTGTATAGTGAGAGCATTGTGGACCGATCGATCGATGATGCAAGAGTGGGTGGCACTGGGTGGTGAGCAGGGTTATGTTGAGGCCCGCCGAAGGGTATGATGGTATATGGGCGACATTCACATTTTCTTGTGCTTGCTTCAGACACCATAGCTTCTTTTCCTGGTTGAAGTAAAATGCATTTTATGCATATTGCAAATTTATGTGATTTAAAATAATAAATTCATCCACCTAACGAAGATACTATTTTTTCGCTATTAAATTCTCCATACACATACACATGAAAAACAGTTATGTTATAGAGTTGATGCTCCGTTGCTTCGTCTCATAGCTTCTATTTTCATTCTGTCAAAAAAGTAATGAAAATCAGAAAGACTCATTTCTCATTTTCGTGATTGTCAGCAATTAGCACGCGTGTTAATAAGAATCGACACAATTGTAATATAAGCCCTAAGTCGTATAGATCACTTTTCCGATATAGAACGTCTGTGATTATTGAACTTGATCTATCCTGTTAAAATTAAAGAAACCTTCTGGGTGATAACATATTTAAGTTACACCTTCTGATCAATGATTTAGGAGTTTTTATATATTTTCCTCGATGAGCATACATATTGAGTTGGCAACTCCCAGTTTAGTGTTCATTAGACACTTGCACAGTTACCGCTTGGCAAAGGGAGGCTCTTTGGGTTAGTATTTATCATTCTAAAACATTTCAATTAATTAGTGATTAAGGTAGCCTGTGATATCTGAACATCATTTCAAAAACTTCGAAACATTTATTTTGACAGAATATTTTTACCGGAATTCCTACCAAACCATACTGTCAGAGGAATGATGCTTCGAACTCCAACTGAAAAAAATCCCAATTTCTCCCTGCAAAACAAGCAGGAACAAGATTTCTGAAAACACGTTGTTGGCTTTCCTCTCCCTATCTTATCTACTCATAGTCCTTTCCGCCGAGAATACGCATTCGCGAGTCCGGTATCGATTTTGCTTTCCAAAACAAACTCAACCGGTTTGGGAACCCGGGGCCATAAATAGGCTCACTCATGATGGTGGCGGGCAGCCAGTAGTATACTTTCCAGATCTGAAAGTGGCAAGCATCCTTAGCTTAATTATCGGGCCGATCGTGGGCGTTAGTGGGAAACCTTTTTTTCGCCCGTATGGAGTATGTGCACGATGGGTTCGAGTGGTTGAAACTAGAATTTCCATGGAAGTGTAGCAAACCATTCATTTATTATGCCCCGTATTGTGCCTTTGAACCTTTGGGCTTTGGCACTAATGCATACATACGGTTTTCGCTTGCCGTCATTTACCTCTATCTGCTGTACTAATGAGGTTGCATGCTTGGCAAAAAGAAATGTGCAATAATGGTCTTCCTTGATTTTTAATTGGACAATTATTCTGAATGAGTTGAAAATGAACATATGTACATTTTATAAAAATGCACACTCGTGGGACGGTCATTCGTGGAAATATATGATAAAACATAACAAAAGACTTAAAAATAAATAATGCAACTGCATGATTTCAGACGGAATACGATGTATGAGTTATGAATTATTAAATTGATGTATGTATTTTATTGGATTTTGTAACGATTTCATTGAGTAATGAGTCCGTGCGAGTGGGTCAAATCGATTATGCTCTTATACAAATTTAAATAAAAATGAAATTAAAGCCATCAAATTAATAAGAAATGATTATTGAAATGTAATTGAATAAATTTCACATTTGTTTCCATGAATCAACAATGCACATGGAGATCAACATAAAAAATAAAATATTTTTATTTGTGTTATGCCAGCCATCTTCCTTTAAAATTTTGTTCACGGATTTTTGCTCCCACATGCATTCAAGAAAGCGAGAATAACGAAGTTTATAGCTCTAATTTATCACTATTGAATTTGATAACGATCGGTCTTTGCCTTCAAAAGAAAGATGGTGGTGTTCAAGTCATACGTTAGGGGTCGTTCAATAATGATGTCATAGGTTTTAGGGGGAAGGGGTCTGAGATTTTGTGACAGGTCGTATACTAGGTATACAAAAAAGCATAATAGAGGGGGGGTGGGGGGTCTAGAAATCCCAAGAAGTAGTGAACGTCATATTTGAATCTTCCCTTATGCGGAATTTCGAAAAATTTCGTTTCAGTCAGTTCGAAACGAAATTCCGCGGAATTTCGTGGAATGCATGGCGAAATCTTATTTTTCGATTTCGTTCCGAAAAATTTCGCTAACAAAATGTAGGTTTGAACGGAATTAAATGGAACTCTTTTTAAAAAAAAATTGTTTGAATGGCGTTTAGTGCGTGGTGATCAGTTCTTCTGAATCAATATATGCGTATTTAATTTTTTAAAGCCTCTCAAGCGTTTAGTAAAAATATGTTTCAACCAGCCGGATGACACACAGCTATGCTTCTGGCTCCAGCATAAAATTGGGGTTATTATTTTGCTATGGGCGTTATTTTATGATACAATATTGTTACCAAATATTCAAATTTGTTATACACCGTAAGAACCGTGTTGTGTTGAATGACGGTCTTATTACAATAAAATTGAAAATCGAACACATTTTTCACGGCACGGAATACGTGGTACATAATGATAATCGTAATAAATTCATTCAAATTGCTCAACAACAATTACTCCATCACAGAAAATTAGTCCTGAAATGATGTTTTTGTTTACTAATTTTGAATTGTCAGTGGGGCCCACCGCGCGCTAACCCCAGAGATGTTAGCCACCATTTTTTCTCATTGGAGAGATAGGCGATGACAGTAGGGTGGTTTCAACAGAAAACGATATACGTATTTGTTGAATTAAAATAATGTTTTGCAGACATTTGTTCAGTTCGTCGATATACGCATATGGGTCACCCTCCGTTAAAAGTTCGCCTTCGCAGTGAAATAAAGGCATTTTGGTTCAACTTTGTTGGGAAGAGAAGACTAAAATACTCTATTTTACGTATAATAGCATTCAAATCTATTGCGCATCTGCTAAAACACTTCAATTTATTGCCTTTTCTTTTCAACCGGATTATCAATAGATTTTTGTAAAAAACGCCTCTGTAAAACCATGAAGTGTGGAGAACTTGTACCACCTCAACTGCCGTCATACACATATTTGTCCCATGTTTGCTGGGATTTCCTATGTACATGGGACAGTTATGCGTATAGAACGGCAGTTCATGTGTCTACAGTTTTTCAAATCTTGAACGAACTCGAGAATTCCGAACACTCGTTTTTATAAAGGTACTAGCTTTATGTACCCGGCCTTGCTCGGAATTTCGAGCTTGTTTCGCATTTTTTTTTCACAATTGGAAAATGAATAAACCAATTGGTCAACAGGATAATTGTGTTTTCTTATTGATACTTCATCATTTGATTGAAAGAAGGCAGATTTCATTTGAAAACATTGACTGATTTTGAAGAAGGGAGCAAACCCATAATCGCCTTATTCCGGGCAAACGTCTATTTCTAAAGAAGGAAAAACATCCACCGATGCCTTATTCCAGGCAAACGTCTATTTTTAAAGAAGGCATCACATCCACCATCCAGAAGGAAACACATTAATCATTGCTTTTCACTGGGCTAACCATGATTTCGATAAAGGCCTCTTTTTCATAGAGTATCCCTAACCCCCCTTCGTCTCTTAAGATAAAGAATGTGTGTTCTAAATTTGGTTACAATCGGTCAATGGGTTCAGAAGTTATGCTGGAGCATACACACAAACATACATACAAACATTGAGTTTTATATATAAAGATAGCTAATTTAGCTATATGTATCTGGCTTTGCTCGGGATTGAAAATTATAACGGGTGGCCACTAAATAACGGGAATGAAAAGAGTGGCTCGGGAAGAAAACTACAAAGAAGTATACATAGTTCAAACTGATAAACGTTTTATAAAAAGTTGGCCTTAGTCTTTAAACTTAGATTAATGAATAATAGCATATGGTCCGTGGTCCACAATGCGGCGTAATTTAATCTTGCAGGTAATTCTGAATTCCCGTTTTTTGGTGACCACCCGTTACAATTAAAATGTCCAATACTGTAGCACGAAACCCACAAAGGTAGATATTGTACCTTTGTATCAATATATTTTTAGATGTTTGTTTGGCCCTTCTACATTTTCAATACACATCTTTCAAAAATAGAGAATATGTGTACTGAATCTGGTTCTGGGGATTACACTGAATTGCTCGTTTTTTAAAGACAACCCCTTCCCCCATAACTTCCCCTCTTCTCCTTGGGATAGAAAATGTGTGTACCAAATTTGGTTGAAATCGGTGTTGGGGGTTAGGAGTTACACTGAATTACTCGTTTTCTCAAGACAACCCTTCCCCTTTACCCTCCCCTTTTCCCAATGATCATCCCACCCCTTTGTTATTTTCTCCTAAGGATAAAGAATGTGTGTACCAAATTTGGATTATATCGGTCCAGGGGTTCAGCAGATACACTGAATTGCCCGTTTTCTGAACAATACCCCTCCCTCCAGACCCGCCCTACCCCCTTTGTTATATTTTCTTTGGGGTAGAGAATGTGTGTACCAAATTTGGTTGAAATCGGTCCAGGGGTTCAGAATTTATTCTGGATTACCCGTTTTCTGAACAATACTTTTCCCTCCAGACCCCTCCCCCTTTCCCAAATTACACTTTCATATGGTTGTCTCTTAGTGAATATATGTACAAAATTTTGTTAAAATCGGTCCTGGGAGATGAAAGTTACACTGAATTGTTCGTTTTCTAAACAAAACCCCTCCCCCTTTTCCAAATGACCCTCCCACCCCCTTTGTTAACTTCCCCTGAGGATAGAGATCATGTGTACCAAATTTGGTTGAAATCGGCCAAGTGGTTCAGAAGTAGTTAGCGAACATACATACATAGATTGGTTTTTATATAAAGGTATTTAATTTATTTAATTTATTTATTTATTAATCGAATTATTTAATCGCTATTTCCGAATGATCTCTGTTCATCTCTGGACACGATATCATAGAAATACCTAAACAGATTTTGTTCCGTTAGACTGCATTGAAAACTCGTCTAATTTGTGCAATTTGAAGCTGTTTCAAATTTTTAATACAGTGTGTGGAATTTGAGACAATTTCGACAGCCTAGTGAAAAGGGGTTATCAAGCGCTTATCTTAAACTTCAATCTATAATAGCTTATTAATTGAAACAATTATTTTATGTATTCATATCCTCATTTATGTCCTTAAAAGGACTTCAAAATCAATCATATATATGAATAGCCTGACCTACACAACATTGCGCCCGATTCACTAACTTCAAAAATAGGGCATCCCATAACATGAGTAAAATGCACTATTCAAACAAAACCATGATATCAAAAAATTTAAGAATGATCTTGAATACTTTTTTTATACTAATTGTGAGAGGCAAGTGTTAGTATCTATCTGGGTTCTTTTTACAGCAAACCGTTCTCAAGTTTTAGTACAATAACCAATTTAATGAAGCAGTATATTTTATGCTAGCCATTCGATAATTGCAACATGTTTACGATTCAGCTAGCGAAAACCGTTTGAAAACTGCAACGCATAATATACGTCAAACGATTGTCAGTCTAAGTCAGACAGTTTTGAAATTAGCGGTCCGATAAATGCAAAACTGTTTTAACTATCGGATTGCATTAGAAAACATTGCAGTTAATTGACTTGCAGCTATCGAACGTGTAAAATGCAAAAAACGATTCAATAAAAAATCCGCGGAAAAAAAAAATTTCGTTTCGTTTCGCCAAATTTCGAATCGAATAGGACCTTGATTTTGTTTCGTTCCTAAGTTGCGGAAATAATCTTTATTTCGTTTCGTTTCGTTTCGAAATAACTACGACATTTCAAATTTCGTTTCGTTTCGTTTCGCAAGAAAAAAGTATGTTATCGCATACCCTCAGACCAACATAGTTGATACCCCGTAAGGTAGGCAATAATTTTTGGTATCGCACTAAATAGAAATCAAATGATTGCATCGAGAAAGGCATCAACACCGCTAGGTGGATTTATCTGGTTTTATTATTTCAGATTTGCTGCGTCGGGGTATGCGTGGAATAATAAAAATGACAGGTATGCGTTGTTTTCGTATTGAGTGGTACGTTCTTGAAAACACGAGTGCATTTAGTTTTGGATTCCGGGTGGTTTGCCCTTAATACATGTTTTAGAAACCCATTTTAATTCATCGAGTACACGCAAACAAATTTTGCGGTCAAAACTACCATTCCGAGGGTTAATTTGAGAATACGCACCGACGATTTTCAGCAGACAACAAACCCGTTTGATTTTACCATGCGCGCAGTAAAAATCAACTGTGGTCGTGGTGGAATGTTGTTACATGAACTGAATCAGTGGTGAATTTGTCCGAATGCCTGGTTAATTTAACTGCAAATTTGTGGTTGTTTTAAAAACATGGCGTAGTCTACAAAATAGTAATTGTTACCATGGAATTTTTTTCTGTGTAGTGATGCTGTCTTTCTCGCATGTAGTCACCAACCTTATATGGGGCTTATATGGTTCGATGTATTATTTTCTTAATAAATTTTAAACGCAACGGTCGATCGTTATTAATAGTTATCAACATGGTTTTGTCTCCTGTCGAATAAAAGTTATTCAGAGAAAATCGATTAAAGATTACTATACGAAAAATTTTCTAATGTTTTTCTTAGCTTTTGTACACACACATACACACGCATACATACATACAGACACACGAACAGACAGAAATGTGCTCAGTTCGTCAAGTTGAGTAGATTGGTATATACAGTCGACTCTCCACATCTCGATGTTCTATATCTCGATATCTCTCCCTATGTCGATGGTTTTCTCGGTCCCTTAGATTTACATACATTTGGGCATTCTACATCTCGATAACCTCCCTATCTCGATATCTCTCTATCTCGATGTGTTCTAGTCATATTTTGCTCAGGATTATTTTTCCATATGTCGATATACACTGGATTCTGTTTTTACACGATTTACATTTTCTCAATTTACTACTCATCCTAAATGTTTAACGCATATTAATAATCATGTGATTTTTTTTTATTTATTCTTGATTTTTTGAAACATGTTGCGAAGATTTTGGAGGTAAATTGAAGTCACACGATAAAAAATACGAGCGAAAAAAATCGTGTAGAAACAAAATCCTGTGTACTCATATTTCTAGGCTACTAGAAGATTTTTGAACAATAACAAAGCCATGAAAAACAAGAGATGACATTTGTTTTGATGTCGTTTTTCATAGCAACGAGCTTTTTTCAATCTAGTATACATTTCAATTTTCCTTCCATTCCTCGATCTCTCCTTATCTCGATTCAAGAGAAGACAATGTAAGCCACCCACCGCGAGTTGGCATCGGTGGTGACGAAATCGAGGTGGTAGAAGAATTTGTGTACTTGGGCTCACTGGTGACTGCCGAAAATGATACCAGCAGAGAAATTCGGAGACGCATAGTGGCTGGAAATCGTACGTACTTTGGACTCCGCAAGACGCTCCGATCGAATAGAGTTCGCCGCCGTACCAAACTGACAATCTTCAAAACGCTCATTAGACCGGTAGTCATCTACGGACACGAGACCTGAACGACGCTCGTGGAGGACCAACGCGCACTTGGAGTTTTCGAAAGAAAAGTGCTGCGTACCATCTATGGTGGGGTGCAGATGGCGGACGGTACGTGGAGGAGGCGAATGAACCACGAGTTGCATGAGCTGCTGGGAGAACCATCCATCGTTCACACCGCGAAAAACGGACGACTGCGGTGGGCCGGGCACGTAGCCAGAATGTCAGACAGTAACCCGGTGAAATTGGTTCTCGACAACAATCCGACGGGCACAAGAAGGCGAGGTGCGCAGCGGGCAAGGTGGATCGATCAGGTGGAAGATGACTTGCGGACACCCCGTAGACTGCGTGGTTGGCGACGTGTAGCCATGGACCGAGCCGAATGGAGAAGACTCTTATATACCGCACATGCCACTTCGGCCTTGGTCTGAATAAATAATAATAATAATGATTTAAGATTTAAGAGGCTCCGAGAATCAATGAAAAATGGACAAATTGAGGATTTTTTTTTAAATTACGGCGGGACAACACAATAAGGTCTAAAAAACGGTACGTATGGTCAGGCTATCTTGAGTGTTGTGGTTATGTGTTATGTTTAGCTATATAGGTTTTCTTTCTGTGGAAGTTCCTAATGAATGGAATGGGATGTAATACCAACAAAGAAGAAGAAGAAGCACAAATTCGCAGCCTAGGGGAGTACCAAGAAATGCCATTACTCATATCCGGATTCGTATAATGTTCTAAGCAACCGCCAACCGAAATGAAAATTTAAATATTTGGCAAACACATTTGATCCGAGCCACAGTAGCCAAGAACGTTTACGTTTCGATATAAACACCTTGCTCCGTCAAATACAAACAAGCCAAATGCAATCAGAGAGGGATACGAATAAAAATGACCGCGAATCGCTAAAACGGCTAGAACCGATCGTTACGCCATATGGGGGTGGGCACTAGCCGTAATGATGAAACAGGAGGAAAGTAAACTACGGCAAAACAATAAATAAACATTCTGAGTCATAAACGAGCTCTGTAAAAAAATCCACAACATTTTATCCATTTTATGTGATTCATGAAAGTGGTATGGGTAGGGGAATACGGACCAAGATGCTAAAGTAGAATTACATGTATTGCAAAGATCTTTTTGCATAAAGTAATCAAATAATATATATGATTCTAAATTAATGAAATTGTAAAATATCATTCAGCGCCCTCCTTAGCCTAGCGGTAAAATGCGCGACTTTAAAGTAAGACCATGTTGTGGGGGGCTGGATTCGATTCCAGGTGCCGGTTTAGGAAATTTTCGGTTTGGAAATTGTCTCGACTTCCTTGGGCATACAAGTATCACCGTGTTAGCCTCATGATATACTCATATTATTTATTATTATTTATTTATTCAGACTAAGGCCGAAGTGGCCTGTGCGGTATATAAGAGTCTTCTCCATTCGGCTCGGTCCATGGCTACACGTCGCCAACCACGCAGTCTACGGAGGGTCCGCAAGTCATCTTCCACCTGATCGATCCACCTTGCCCGCTGCGCACCTCGCCTTCTTGTGCCCGTCGGATCGTTGTCGAGAACCAATTTCACCGGGTTACTGTCCGACATTCTGGCTACGTGCCCGGCCCACCGCAGTCGTCCGATTTTCGCGGTGTGAACGATGGATGGTTCTCCCAACAGCTGATGCAACTCGTGGTTCATTCGCCTCCTCCACGTACCGTCCGCCATCTGCACTCCACCATAGATGGTACGCAGCACTTTCCTTTCGAAAACTCCAAGTGCGCGTTGGTCCCCCACGAGCATCGTCCAGGTCTCGTGTCCGTAGAGGACTACCGGTCTAATGAGCGTTTTGTAGATTGTCAGTTTGGTACGGCGGCGAACTCTATTCGATCGGAGCGTCTTGCGGAGTCCAAAGTACGTATGATTTCCAGCCACTATGCGTCTCCGAATTTCTCTGTTGGTATCATTATCGGCAGTCACCAATAAGCCCAAGTACACAAATTCTTCTACCACCTCGATTTCGTCACCACCGATGCAAACTCGCGGTGGGTGGCACACATTGTCTTCTCTTGAACCTCTTCCTATCATGTACTTCGTCTTCGACGTGTTGATGACTAGTCCGATCCGCTTAGCTTCCCTCTTCAGTCTGATGTAGGCTTCCTCCATCTTCTCAAAGTTACGTGCCATAATATCTATGTCGTCGGCGAAGCCAAATAGCTGGACGGACTTATTGAAAATTGTACCACTCGTGTTAATCCCTGCCCTTCGTATTACCCCTTCCAAAGCGATGTTGAATAGCAGACACGAAAGCGTTTTTTCGCGTGCAATTCCATGTTCCAAGCTTCCAATCGTGATCCTGTATTCGTCGCCTAGGTCTTTGCCGATTATATCGAGTCGCATTATCTCTTATATTGTTCGTAATGATTGGTTTTCTAGGCGGCTTATTGGGCCTGCGCAAACCTCCTGTCTCGTCGGAGGGCCGTCGTGTCAGGGCTGTTTAGCGTCCCACCAGGACTTGGGCTTGTGCGCTTTGAGCGACACACGGTCGCTTTGGTGGGGCCTACTTGCGGATACATGCAGCTTTTTATAGAGGTTCAACAGGGCTCACTGTCAAACCCCACCACATCCTAGGCAAGCCCCACAACTCGCAGATGGCCTGGGGAGGGATCGTCAAGCCCTTGCACATAGTCCCTGCTGCCCCCAAAATACTCATATATAATTCAAAAATGTTGGGGCCCTACTTAGCCGTGCGGTAAGGCGCGCGGCTACAAAGCAAGACCATGCTGAGGGAGGCTGGGTTCGATTCCCAGTGCCGGTCTAGGCAGTTTTCGGATTGGAAATTGTCTCGACTTCCCTGGGCATAGAAGTATCATCATGTTTGCCTCATGATATACAAATGCACAAATGGTAACCTGGCTTAGAAACCTCGCAGTTAATAACTGTGGAAGTGCTTAATGAACACTAAGCTGCGAGGCGGCTCTGTCCCAGTGTGGGGATGTAATGCTAAGAAGAAAAAGAAGAAGAATTCAAAAATGTTAATTATGCTTAGAAACCTCGCAGTAAATAACTGTGGAAGTGCTGAATAAACACTAAGCAGCGAGGCGGCAATGTCCCAGTGGGATATGAAATGTCAATAAGAAGAAGAAAAAAGGCCATTGATTAAAAATCTGCAAAGCGAAAAAGTCGACTGGATTTTTACAAAGATCATATCTAGATCTGATTCTTTTCATAAACTGAAGATATTGCTCTTATCTATAATCTATTTCTCTGAGCCAACGCATTCGATTCTTTCGGTCAAATTGAATAATTTATTATTTCCTATTGTCGCAGTCAAGAGACCAGTTATTAGATCTATTATAGAATTTCCCGTATCCCTAGTTCATAACTGCGTGTCCAAGTATGTATTCCATTGGTTTCAATACAGATCTTCTTTTGTCCCATCGCTCAGAGTTATCTCACTGATGGTGCGTCGCTTATCAATAAAACCCAGAATTATCCACCTAGTAGTGATACGTGATGAACTTTTACTTATTCTTATTGGCATTACATACCTCACTGGGACATTGTCGCCTCGTTGCTTAGTGTTCACTCAGCACTTCCACAGTTATTAACCACGAGGTTTCTAAGCCAAGCCAAGTTACGATTTTTGCATTCGTATATCATGGGGCTAACACGATGATACTTTTATGCCCAGGGTAGTCGAGACAATTTCCTAAGCGAAAATTTCCTGGACCGGCAACATGGTCTTGCTTTATAACCACGCTTACCGTTAGGCCAAGGAGGGCCCCGTGATGAGCTTTTAGCAATAAACAATCACGGAAACAAGCATTGGGAGCTCATAGACCGCTTATTCAAACAAAAAAGTCTTCTTCAGCTGAAAAACTAGCTTATTCAGCTTAAATTGTTAGTTGAGAAAGTTTAAAAGAATCCTGGCGGTGATAGTGTCTTCCCTCATTATCATAAAATGTAACGAAATAACACATAAGAGAGGTCAAAATTACACTTTTAGGTAGACAAAATCAGTTGATTCCATCAATTGACATTTATTTGCATTCATTTGACACGTTCTTGAGCATGCTTCCCAGAGACTTGACGGATCTCATGAAAACTCATGTGTTGCGTCTATTTTGTCGATTGCAGAAATGTAGGCGAAACTTTAATTTTGTTTTAAGCGCATACATGAAAATTGCGCATAAAATGCACTTTGATACTTATTTGACCCCAAAATCCCTTAAATTTCCAACTTTTACCAACAAAATATATTTAGTGCCCTTCTGTGAATCCACAGTGAAGAGATAAACACAATTTTAGACCAATGTCTTGAAGATAAAATGACAAATAGTTTGGAAACTCGCAATATATGGGGCATTAGGGCAAAACGAGCTCAATAACTACATACAGAAGTGTTCCACGTCCATGAATCAGCACTCACTGAATTCTTTGCAAAATTCCCTTTCGAATAAGCTCTTGATCTCATCTGTAAGTTGTTCGTGAAGAAAGTTATTAATTTTTTCCACCTTTGAAATCGGATTTCCCCATTGTGCGCTGGTCGACTGAATGCCTGCACCATCTTCAATTTCGACCCAAATGGCATACTACAACGACCAACTTCGAAATAGGTAGTTTGGTAGTATTGAAAGACGAGAACACACCGCCTTTCAATGGTGCATGGGACGTATTGTGGCAACTCATCCAGGAACGAATGGAATAGCACGGTTAGTTACCATCAAGACGGCCACATCAGAGTTTCGACGATCTGTTACGAAGATTTGTTTGCTTCCGACTGTTGATCCTGAGGACTCAACGGGGGGAGTATGATGCGTCACGACAATAAATCGACGAGCCCCTCGGCGCGATGACTTTGACGTGAGCTACTTGGCGCACATCCGTTTTGGCGCGAGCGCTCCTGCTGAAGAAGATGAAGAAGAAACGTGAAAAGTTTTTCCTCCGCCATTTTTTAGTTTAGTTTGAATAAAGCATTTGAATCGAACACACGCGGATTTTATTTGAAACGTCAAACCCAATTGAATTCCAAACCCAACTGAGCTAATTCTCGAACAATAAAATATGCAAATGCATGCAAATATGCATGCAAATAAACGTAACATTCAATCGATCCCACTATTCTTCTAAATCGAAATCAATTTAAACGGTGCTTGCTTGTAAAATTCAATCAAATTTAATTGAATATCGAATGTTAATTCGTTTGATGGGGTGAGCTGCAATTTTGCACGTCGTTGAATTTTCAAAATTATTGTGTACATCACCCAGCACCTCTTCTGCCAACTTTTTATACGCGAAATCTTCCGCGCAGCATCCTGCTTCAGGATGAGGATCATCTCGCCCTTCTGTGTTCTGCGGATACAGTTGACATAACCCCCAGGCCAGTGAGCTTTTCATCGCCCGCAAAGTCTTCAAAACGTCAGCATAGCTCTACCATCAGCCTTGACGATAATTACTTCACCTCTGCCCTTCCTGCCATGACCATTGGAAGGTGTGCTTTTTCCTCTGCGGGCATTCCCTTTCCTGGCCAGCGACGCCTTCGCCTCCTCTACCGCTTTCCACTCCTTCTTCGCCTTTTTGGGATTCACAACTTCTCTCCAGAACAGGCCTTTCTCCCGGCGAACTTCGGTAGTCCTCGTAGAAGGAGGAACTGGTTTCCCTCGTTTCTTAAAGTCAACCTTCTCCTGACGGATCTTAGTAGCCTTCTTCCTCGTGTAATACGGGCTTAGCGCTAGCTCCCTTCATGTCGGTTGCCATACTGACCTTACTAAGCTTTGGAGTTGCTCCAGTAACAGCCATACGTCTGCGGAGTTCTGCAGTCTGGCTTTCTGCCAGCTACTTTTCTTCCGTTAGGACTCGAATCTTCGACTCGGCTGCCTTCCTGGCCTCCACCGTTTGGCTCACTGCCAACTCTTTCTCCTCGGTGAGTTGGCGGATCTTTCGTTCCATGAGGGCAGAGGGTCAGCACGGACTTTTTAAGGTCCTTGCTGTACTGTACCGTTGTCCAGAAAGGACATGATTACGTCCGTTACATTTGCAATCACCTCCATTTTATGGCCTCCACTCTCCTTGTGACTCGTCATTACATCAATCTATATGACTAAGAATGAGATAATGGGAGAGAATATCTATTAAAGTTACAAATATAATGTCTTTTGAGCCAGTTCAACAATGTCTTAATGGACGACATGATCATTGTGCGGCTAGAAAACTGCTTCAAAAGTTATTAACATGTTATTTTTATAAACCGGGGATTGAATACTTTCTTATATTTGATAAAAAAAAACTTCCGACTCAGTTTTTACGATGAAACATTGGGCAACATGTTCCATGTGAGTCGAAAAAACCGCTTCGGTAGATTTTGAGCGCGTATAATGACAATAGACATCCAAACAGCATAAAAACTGACAAAATAATTTGATTGTGACAAGAAAATGACAAAAATGACTTTAAACTATTACAATATTAGTTAGAGGGGGTCCCATAGCGTAGTTGGCTACACGTTTTCATTACAAGCGAATGGTCATGGGTTCGATTCCCAGCCCCTCCACCAAACCCTCGTCAGTCGCGGATCCGCAGCCTATACGGTGGCGTTTGGGGTACGCGTCTTACCGTCACCGTCCACGGCTGCCTGATGACGACTGACAAATTGTTCTTTTCGGAGGCATTCCTCCAACGTTACCCAAATAAATGGCAACTGAACAATGCAACGACAATATGATACACACGACATGGACAAACGGACACAATGGACTGGCAACGACAACAATAATGAATAATGGAAATCTAAAAATAGATTTTGTGTGGATTCTGTACAGCAGAATGCCACAGTAGATCTCGGAACAGTAGCGGTTAAGAAGCACAGAGTCCTACCAAATAAAAGAAAGGAATAAAAAAAAATGTTAGTTAGCATTAGACCTCTCTTGCTATTCAGAAGCCTGGAAAACCAGCATCTGATCACAATTCATACGCTATCATGCATGGATGTGGTTCAGAGGTGAGGATTTAAGTCGAGGGTTCATTCGCGTAATGTCGAGGCTTTTGTCCAATCAATACTCACTAAACGCACATCTCTTCAGAATAAACATTGTCGATAGCAACTTATTTAGGTGAGCCGGTAACGATGACATCGATCACGTAGTTCGATACTGTTCGGAAAATGACACATCAAGAGAGCAATTATTGGAAACCTCTGTGGCCCGAGGTAAACAACCCTTCAGGGAAATTCGAGATGTTTTTGGAGATCGTGAAGAAATCTATATGCAAACTATCTATAGTTTCCTTTGCGTTTCTGACATCAAAGTCTAATGCTTTATTTTTGTCTCCTTCTTCCAAAGTTTTTTTTTTGTTCTGTCTCTGCTTTCATGTGAATTGTAGCTCCGTAAAATGTTATACATGCCTGAGCCTATCAAATAAACCAATTGGAAACAAAAATTTGACCTCTCTGACTATTTATGAACGTAATTCCCTCTGATTCAGTTGCAACAGTGTCTTCTTGGACGACAGGTGCAGGGGTTTCTACTCTACTCAAAGTCCCGCCAGTAAAACTGCAAAAAAAAGATATGTACTGTTCCTGAGTCATTCCATGCGATGCGGTGCAAAAAAAAAGAGTTAAGTATGACAAAGAATTAGACATATTATTCACACAATAATTGAAATTTGTTCCATGTAACATACTTTTGATTATCGACAATTGATATTAAGGCACGTAACTTTGAAAAGATGGAGGAATCCTACACAAGACTGAAGAGAGAAGCTAAGCGGATTTGACCATACATGATGATAAGGGAGTCAGGAGAGGACAACGTAAACCACTCACCACGAGTTTGTAATCGAGGTCATTGAAGAATTCGTGTACTTAAGCTTACTGGTGACTTTCGAAAACTTTACCAGGAGATAAATTCGGCGACGCATCGTGGCAGGAAATCGAACATACTTTGGTGTCCGCACGACGCTCCGATGGAATATAGTTCTCCGCCGTACCAAACTATCCCATTAGTAGTCCTCTACGGACACGAGACCAGGAGGATGCTCGCGGAGGATTATTAGATAGAAAATAAATAAACAACCCTTGATGGTCTTAGAGCACTACAGTTTTCAACGCAAAGCATATCCGTGTTCAATACACAAAATTGTACTTTATTACCGTAATTTCAATTCAAGTATTTGCAACCATACAAAATAACAACAAGCGCTGCTACGTTTAATCCATTCCAGGGGGAGCTGGTTCCGGACGTTCTACGTCCTTTTCCTGTTTGATTATCACAGGCATATGGGTGGTCGTTGGAATTTCTTCGTTAAAGTTGGCCTATTTAAAAAAAAGTATTTCACTTATTGATCATGATTCTAACAAACGATACTTACAACAACTTGTAGCTCCGTTCTCTCGGATGGCGTGTGAGGAGAAATACCCAATAAAACATCCATGCGATCTTGCGAAACGTGGCCAATTTGATGTTCCATAATTTCTCGGGCATGCTCCAGCATCGGTTCCCTGAATTCTGGGCAAATATTCAAAGCATCTTGCAGCTGTACCGTGGGGAGCTGAATCAAAATGCCCAAACTCTGAGGTGTCAACCGTTGGGCACACTTGAGGAAACCGTCCCAGACAACTTTTTGTTTCCAGACTTGTTTCATGATGAGACGTTGCAGCAGATTTGTGACGAATCCTGCCAATCTTGGGTGAAGTGTCAGCGATTGAATTACGGTTCGCATGAGCAACGTCGGCAGAGGTATGATCTCCACTAGCTGCAGAATCACACTGCCCAGAATGTCGTGGGTGTAGGTTTCCTTTTCCGCCAAACAAAGGGATGTAGCTTTGACAACCCACTTCAGTTCGACTTTGCTGGTATCGATAGTGTGTAGAGCCACAAGCAGTTCCGTAGGAGTGATAGGGAGATCAGCACTACTGTACTCGGAACCGACGCCCAGTAATCGATTGAACACCTCCTTCACAACAACTGGATTCAACTTGATAAGTTTAGGTAGGGCGGCCAGAATTTCCTTCTTGGTAAGACCGTTAATAACTGGGATTAACAGACGAACGTCAGATACCTTAGTCTGGTGCAAAGTACGAACTCGGTTGACGAGTTCCTGCGTCGGAAGTGCTGTAATGTGCAGAAAATAGTATATTTTTAAAATGATGCGAAGAAGAACCGTCTACACCAGAACTGCGAGTTTCAAAATCAAAACACACAATACAAAATACATATAAAAAACAACTTACATTTTTCTGTTAGAATGTAAATAATCCTAGTGATAATGGTTTCCGATCCCTTCGGGCAGTTTTCGATCAGTTTGAGCAGTTCCTCGCTCTCGGCACCAATTTTGCGAACCGGTGCCTCGATTGCTCTCAGCATCGCACGTTTCATGTCGGATGTGGCTTTGGTGTAAACATCCGACAATCTATGAATCATTTCCTGATTGTACACCAGAATCTCCAAGAACAGACCCAAGCAGGTTTTCGCCAGCTCGTCGGTCCATACTCTTGGCATCTCCGCACGGCCCAGTTCAAAGGCGAACACATCTTCCGGTGGGTTTTCGTGTTCCAAATATCCGAGCCACTGCAGTGATCGTGTCTCCATTTCGTCGGTTAAGATTCGATGCAACGAATAAATGTGCAATAAATAGTGGATGGCTTTTTCGCGAATTATGCTATTTTCATAGACGGAGTATTTGAAGAGAATATCCAAATATACTTTTTCCTTGGGTGGCCTTCTGATGAGCAGATCTTTCGCTATTTGCATACCGCAGTCTGCTAGTTCTTCCAGCTGACACATGTGGTTCAACAGACTGATTATCTCATCTGGAAGCAACGGTGCTTCCAAATAAATGCTTTTCAACAATGAATCTTTCTCTCGCAAATCCTGTCGCTCCATGATGTTGGTCAACAGGTTCAGCATTAACTGTGTATACGGGAAATCGGGTTTCATTTCTGACTTGACATAGGTATGACGAGTGTAGCCCTGCAGCAAACTGTACTCTTCGAAAATCCACGAAAAAGCCAAATCCATCCGCTTCTTGATGTCCTCGTAGATGAACTGTAGAATGACATCCCTTACCGAAGGCATGAAACAAGATCCGAACACGGTTATAATACGTCTACGTTTAAATGCTGCTCCACCACTGAGGGCTTGCTTCTCCGCTTTGAGTATTCTGCTCACAGCATCGAGCAGGAATTTGTGCTTCATATTCGTGGTCTGCGGCTTGGTAATGTCCTGAAGACCGAAGGCCTTAACTCTTTGCTTAAGTTTCGGTTCACCTCCTTTGACACGCTCCAACGTTTCCCGAAGCTTTCTGGTGTTTTCGGCGCGCTTTCGTTCTTCTTCCGGAAGTCTATCAAGCTCTGCATCATCCAAATCGGGATCCTCATCGGCTAAGCTTTCCATATCCAACTCTCGACGTCGACCTGGAACAAGGAAAATGATAGTAAGTAGATAAATATCCAACAACAATGGGTGGTAACATCAAACCAATTAACCTCCTCACCTTGTCTTGCAAAATGCTGAAGTTCGATACCATTTTCGTAATTTGTTGAAAAAATAATTTTCATGTACAATCAAAGTAAATTACCTATATTCCGGGTATTAGCCATCCGGAAATTAATTACTATGTCTGAAACTCGATTTGTGCAATTGCATAACATGTGAAAGATATAGTTAGAAAAATGTATTGGAGGGTAACCACTTCCTTCATCGTACCCTCTTCCTATTTAGTACCCTACTCGGGGGCTGCCGTTGGCTCTAAACCAGAAGCCTGGAGTTTAATGCCGATTTCCCTCTGAAATCGAGCCCAGCGGTTTCGGGGTCAAAAAGAGGTCTTATACTAGGTTACCAGCATCGTCCTCTGACTGGACAGCCAGATAGTTCTCGCCTGACTACAAAAGACGCTTGCAACCCTGCAAGTCTTCGTAAGAAACCACATTGAAAGAATACGCCAAC
Source organism: Armigeres subalbatus (assembly GCF_024139115.2). NCBI lineage: Eukaryota > Metazoa > Arthropoda > Insecta > Diptera > Culicidae > Armigeres > Armigeres subalbatus. The sequence continues at coordinate 127,901,768 of NC_085141.1, forward strand.
TCACCGTTGGGAGTACAATGGAGGTACATATCAACGAAGGAGAACCCAGCGGACATTGTGTCAAGAGGTCTGTTGCCAGATGTACCAACGAACTCTGGTAGGCGGGACCTCTCTAGTGTGCAGACATAGCGATTCTCGAAGATCTACCCGACGGAATTATTCCGGAATTGAGAGCGATACCAATAGTTGCAATACCCGCTATCAACCAGGATAAGCTGGCTGTATTCTCAAAGTACAGCTCATTCCGTAAACCCCACTGGTTGAGCGATTCATTCGAAATTTCCAAGAGAAGGATCCTTCAAGACGTATCATCAGTCGTCACCCCATCGTTTCAGTGCTCTGAAGCTCACCGTGACGGTCACCCAGCAAGAGAATCTCGCTGATGAAATCAGCCGAGTTGATGCTCGCTGCATCCGATCTACCTCAATGGCTTTTTGTGGGAGACTGCAAAACTCCTACTTACCTTTGGAAAGCAAACACCAAATCCTAATACAGAGGCATCCGCTCATCGACCTCATAATCCAAGCATATCACTAAGTGCTTGCGCACGTTGACTCATCAGGCCCGCTGGTGGCTCTACGATTGAAGTTTTGGGTGCTGGACGGACGATCGTCAGTTCTGAAAATCACAAGATCATGTGTCCGCTGTTTCCGAGCCAAACCACAAAGTTCCGAGTGACCCAGATACATCCTTTTGAAAAAACCGGAGTACAGTAAGGTGGTCCGATACTGGTCAAGTAGGGCCGGTACAAAGCTCGCCTTGTAAAAGCCTAGGCGATCCATCTGGAGGTGGTCTCCTATATGTCCAACGAAGCTTTATTAGCCACTTTTTATCAGTTCACCAGTCTGGCTTATGCAAGGAAATCTTTTCGGACAAGGGAAGCAATTTCAAGGGAGCTACATCGGAACTACATGAGTCGTCCGAAACCGAGTGACCATCAACCACTTCCAGGAATACACATTACACGGCCGTGTAAAAAAAATCCTATGCAAAAATTTTTCAAAGTTGCTCCATTTTGCATGATTTGAGAAATAATAAAACTTTTTTTACACGGATTTTCAAATTTTGAACTGAAAACTTTTTTTACACGGAACACATCCCCCGTGTAAAAAAAGAATCAGGTGTACATAAATATGCGCGCTCGTTACGCAGCCGTGGAAAAAAAATGAATTCAACCTGGCTAAAGGTCCGTGAGTAGTAGAACCCGGGAAGCGGCCAATAAGTGTAATAAAACAAGCTTGCAAAGGCTCTGAAAAATAGTATTTTCCCCCTTGTTTCTTGCGAGGAAGACATCCCCTTGAGGCAACCCAACACCCCAACACACGGTATGAGGCAAAGGTAGCTTTGTTTCAAAACGTTTTTTTATGCAGAAATGAATTCATACAAATCTAATATCTTCTTCTTCTTGTATGGCTCCACATTCCAACTGGAACTTGGCCTGCTTTGCAATACACAATATTAGTAAAATTAAATCTGTGAAATGGTATTGACCGCGAAATAGTTCACCCAGGGTGTCGACTCATCTTCAAAATAAAAATTCCCTGATTTTTCAAGGTTTTTTCCAGGGTTTTCAATAAATTTCCAGGATTCTAAAAATACGTTGAACACATAACATCTAGAAGCAGCTTTCACGAGTTTAAGTTATACATGGTGCAGATGATTTCATTATTTTTTGAAAAAAAAAATTGAAAGGTACATACTTTAAGAAATTCTTTCGTAAATTCATTCAGAAATTCTTTCAGGCATTTTATCAGAAATTCTTTCAAAAATTTCTTCATCAATTCCATTAGAAATTCCTCTAGAAATTTATTCTTAAACTCCTTCAAGAATTTACTTCTCCGGAAACTGGTTCGGAATTTAATTCAGAAAAACCTTAAGTAATTTCGTAAAGAATTCTTCCGGGAATTCATTTAGAATTTTTTTGAGAAATTGCTTTAGAAGTTCCTTCATAAAACATAAAATTATATTAAGGATTTCTTTTTTAAATTCCTTATTCTGGAAATTATTTCAGGAATTCCTCGGAAACTCCTTTAGATTTTTTTTCCTTGGAAATTCCATTCCTTCGAAATTCTCTAGTAATTTCTTCGATATTTTCTCAAGTAATTCTTCCGAAAATTTAATGACGAAATTTTACGAATCTCCGAAAAAAATCCTAATGTAATGTCCGAATGAACTCCGAAAGGAATTTCAGAAAGAATTCTCGCTTAACTTGTCAAAAAGACCTAAGTAACATCTTTTTTCATGAAATAATTTGAATATTGTAATCAACAGAACAACATGAAAGCTTTTGATTCATTCATTTCATTTATTTAGTTAACATCTAAACAGATAACACTGAATCAACAATTTGACGCCACAATGCACGGTTCGAGGCCGCATCTCTCCATCCTCGGATACGCCCCACGCTCGCCAAGTCGTTCTGCACCTGGTCTGCCCATCTCGCTCGCTGCGCTCAACGCCGTCTCGTACCTGCCGGATCGGAAGCGAACACCATCTTTGCAGGGTTGCTGTCCGGCATTCTTGCAACATGTCCTGCCCATCGTACCCTTCCGGCTTTAGCTACCTTCTGGATACTGGGTTCGCCGTTCATTCTTCGCCGCCACACACCGTCTTCTTGCACACCGCCAAAGATGGTCCTAAGCACCCGTCTCTCGAATACTCCGAGTGCTTGCAAGTCCTCCTCGAGCATTGTCCATGTTTCATGTCCGTAGAGGACAACCGGTCTTATTAACGTCTTGTACATGACACATTTGGTGCGGTGGCGAATCTTTTTCGACCGCAGTTTCTTCTGGAGCCCGTAGTAGGCCCGACTTCCACAGATGATGCGCCTTCGTATTTCACGACTAACGCTGTTGTCAGCCGTTAGCAAGGATCCGAGGTAGACGAATTCCTCGACCACCTCGAAGGTATCCCCGTCTATCGTAACACTGCTTCCCAGGCGGGCCCTGTCGCGCTCGGTTCCGCCCACAAGCATGTACTTTGTCTTTGACGCATTCACCACCAGTCCAACTTTTGTTGCTTCACGTTTCAGGCGGGTGTACAGTTCTGCCACCTTTGCAAATGTTCGGCCGACAATGTCCATGTCATCCGCGAAGCAAATAAATTGACTGGATCTGTTGAAAATCGTACCCCGGCTGTTACACCCGGCTCTCCGCATGACACCTTCTAGCGCAATGTTGAACAACATGCACGAAAGTCCGTCACCTTGTCTTAGTCCCCGGCGCGATTCGAACGAACTGGAGTGTTCGCCCGAAATCTTCACACAGTTTTGCACACCATCCACCGTTGCTTTGGTCAGTCTGGTAAGCTTCCCAGGGAAGCTGTTCTCGTCCATAATTTTCCATAGCTCTACGCGGTCTATACTGTCGTATGCCGCCTTGAAATCAACGAACAGATGGTGCTTTTGATTACAGTTCTCAAATTAATTCATGAAAAAAAAAATGTTACTTAGGTCCTTTTGCGATTCATAGAATTGAATTGGATGAGCGTCGGATTATCTGGTTACCGGAATTCCGGATTTGCTAGATTATGTCTCAAAAAAGGATAAGTTGATGCTATAGTAACCAAATGATGATTTCATGAATCCTGAATTACCAGTTTCGTAAAAAATTCAAAGTTTATGGCTTCACAACGTATAAGGACCACCTGGTCATTTGATGTCGGAACAGACATCCCGGAAGAGGGTCCCGTGGGCCATATAGTGGCTACAAAATAATTCTGAAGAAACCCTGGCAATGGGTATCAAAATTCTTGGAATTATTCCGGAATCATGTTTTCCATATAGTTAAGGCCATAGGATGGATATCAACGGGAATGGTCATTTTGAAACAGGTTCCGGGATGGCATAAAGTGACCACAAATTCATATAGAAGAAACCCTGGTAAAATGAGTATCAACATTCTTGGAATTGTTTCGGAAACATGTTTCCCAAGTAGGACAGTGTTGACCCGATTTTGTCACCTGTTCCAGGATGACCGTTCCTGGATAGGATGCATATCAACCGGAACAGTCATCCTGGAACAGGCTCCCGAAGGGCCTTTGGTGGCCACAAACTCATTTAGAAGAAACCTCGGCAATATGGGAATCAAAACTCTTGTAATTGTTTCGGAACGGTCATCTTGGAACAGGTTTCCGTGAGGTCTAAAGTGACCACAAACTCATTTAGAAGAGACCTTGGCATAAAAATTCTTGGAATTATTTCGGAGACATGTTTTTCCAAGAAGGTCGGACCGATGCTGGGTCCGATTTTGTCTACCTCCTATTTTATCACATTTTCAATCCGATTTTATCACGTCCCGCTTTCGTCACCTTTTTGACCTATTTTGTCAACCCAACAAATTTTAAAAATTTTAGTCGTTCTTATTATTTTTAAAAATTATTTTCATGAAATAACTTACAGCTTCTGTGGTTTATCATAATTCATTTCTGAGTACCTGTTAAGTTTTTTTAAGTCTTTTTGACAAGATATAACAGGTACCGTTCACGTATTTTACGATTCAATAATACCTGCATCACGAAGCGATAAGCAGAGAGGAACTATTCCTTTCTCACTACATGATGCCAACGGCACATACATCAACACTTACGCCAGCAAATATATTTCAGTCGATCTCGAACTCTGCCGACGCTTTAATTGGCGTTTTATTGTGACCGATGTAACCGAAGCTATCATCGGAGTGCATATTTTCGCGCATTTTGGACTACTAGTGGAACTGAGACACCGGCAGCTTAACGACGGAACGACCAAACTTCGAACCATCGGTAGTGTTCGGTCGGGAAAAAATCGAGTTCGGTGGACACAATGTGGACTGTATAACTTCGAGACTTCTGAGCACGGTTCTTTGCGGACGGGCAACTCGAGAACGTAGCGGTCGGAATAATTAGAAATCACGGTCGAAATTGAATTTAATAAACTAATTTATTCTCAACGCATTGAAAAACACTAAACTTGGGGCTCATCGCGATGTTGCTTCGTCGGTAGTCGGACTGTTAGTGATGCATAAAATGGAGGCAAACACAATTCAAACTTTTCTTCTCCTTCCGTTGCGCGCGCTTTCGCGCCGTTTCTAAATTTCCTCCTTCGCCCTTCTCGCTTCCTGTTGAAACGCATATACATAGCGCTTGCGTTTGCTGATTCAACTGTGGCGTACACGGTAAAGTAATTCCGTACGGAACATCCTGCCCCCGGTTGAAGCGTCGCGGTTCAAAAAATTATTGATGATCAGGTTGGCCTTGGTTTTCTTCAATTGGCAAAACAGATAACTTCGCAATGGATCGGGAGAAAGTTTTGCCTTCGCTGAAAACGTCTACAACACGGACCAAACTGTCGGGACCAGGATAGACTTTGGTGATACGACCGAGCTTCCAGTGCAGTGGAGGTCGGTTTTTGTCCTGCAGAAGCACGATCATCCCAGGTCGAACGTTCGATGCGGTGTTCCAGTTTTTCTTCCTCGGTTGCAGGCTGCACAAGTAATCGCGAGACCAAGCCCTCCAGAATGTAGTAGCTGCAGATGTTGCCAGCGGCTAAGCCGGCTGATCTTGATGTCCTCATAGGTTGGTTCGGGTAGGCAGTCATTGAGCGACCAATCAAAAAGTGTGCTGGAGAAATCACTTCTGGATCAGCTGGGTCTCTGGATATAGCAAAAAATGGTCTCGAGTTGAGAACGGCCTCAATTTCGCACAATATTGTTACCATTTCTTCGAAATTTCGAACCATCTGTTCGTTGATTTCAAGGCGGCATACGACAGTATAGACCAAGATGAATACACCACTAGGTGTTCCAATCTGGCAAATTCACGATTCAGCCATCTTGGATTTTAGTATGGGAGAGCCAGCCGATTTGTTGTCGTTTTGCACTGAAAATGAATTTTTCACCCCCGCCTTCTTCTCTCCCATAAACTTGGCAGATTGGAGCACCTACTAGTGTATTCATCTTGGTATAGACCGCGTAGAGCTATGGAAAATTATGGACGAGAACAGCTTCCCTGGGAAGCTTACCAGACTGATCAAAGCAACGGTGGATGGTGTGCAAAACTGTGTGAAGATTTCGGCGAACACTCCAGTTCGTTCGAATCGCGCCGGGGACTAAGACAAGGTGATGGACTTTCGTGCCTGTTGTTCAACATTGCGCTAGAAGGTGTCATGCGGAGAGCCGGGTGTAACAGCCGAGGTACGATTTTCAACAGATCCAGTCAATTTATTTGTTTCGCGGATGACATGGACATTGTCGGCCGAACATTTGCAAAGGTGGCAGAACTGTACACCCGCCTGAAACGTGAAGCAACAAAAGTTGGACTGGTGGTGAATGCGTCAAAGACAAAGTACATGCTTGTGGGCGGAACCGAGCGCGACAGGGCCCGCCTGGGAAGCAGTGTTACGATAGACGGGGATACCTTCGAGGTGGTCGAGGAATTCGTCTACCTCGGATCCTTGCTAACGGCTGACAACAACGTTAGTCGTGAAATACGAAGGCGCATCATCTGTGGAAGTCGGGCCTACTACGGGCTCCAGAAGAAACTGCGGTCGAAAAAGATTCGCCACCGCACCAAATGTGTCATGTACAAGACGTTAATAAGACCGGTAATCCTCTACGGACATGAAACATGGACAATGCTCGAGGAGGACTTGCAAGCACTCGGAGTATTCGAGAGACGGGTGCTTAGGACCATCTTTGGCGGTGTGCAAGAAGACGGTGTGTGGCGGCGAAGAATGAACCACGAGCTCGCCCAACTCTACGGCGAACCCAGTATCCAGAAGGTAGCTAAAGCCGGAAGGGTACGATGGGCAGGACATGTTGCAAGAATGCCGGACAGCAACCCTGCAAAGATGGTGTTCGCTTCCGATCCGGCAGGTACGAGACGGCGTGGAGCGCAGCGAGCGAGATGGGCAGACCAGGTGCAGAACGACTTGGCGAGCGTGGGGCGTATCCGAGGATGGAGAGATGCGGCCTCGAATCGTGCATTGTGGCGTCAAATTGTTGATTCAGTGTTATCTGTTTAGATGTTAACTAAATAAATGAAAATGAATTCTTCGAAATTTAACGTTTTATTTGCCTCCCACAGGCCACCGAATTCGGGAGAGTCTGACGGAATGAAATGCCACTCAATTTCTTTCAAGTGGCAAAACCTTACTATCTTGTCTACGTCGGGCTGATTCCGGAACATCTCGAATACATGGTGAAGCTCATTCCTAGCACCATGAAAATTTGTCGCATTATCAGAATGAATTTGCGAAACAACTCCTCTATGGCTCACGAAGCGTTGCAAGGCGGCGAGAAATGCGTCGGTTGTCAGATCAGACACCAACTCCAAGTGTACAGCTTTCGTTGCCATACAAGCGTAAACCACGATGTATGCTATGACCACCTTTTGACGATGTGTTCCTTGCTTCACAAGCATCGGTCCGGCATAGTCCACACCAGTAATGCTGAAGACGGGGGATGGTGTCACTCGTTGTTTTGGAAGATCGCCCATGAGCTGAGAAATGCCTGTTGGATTCGATCGAAAGCTTTTCACGCATGACCTAGTCACCTGTCGAATGGTTGATCGAGCGCGTAGCAACCAAAACTGCTGTCTGATTGCAGAAAGAAGCCCAGCCGGTCCAACATGCAAAAGTTCGTGATGCATTTCTCGGATCAGGCGATGTGTGACTGGACTTGCGTTCGGAAGAATCAGCTGGTGCTTTAATTCGTCGGATAAGTTGGAATGCTTGAGTTGTCCACCGACCCTTAGCACACCATCATCGGTGTAGATAGGATTGAGATTTCCGATGCGTTTGCAAAGCGTTTTAGTTTTCACTCGCTGGATTCCATCGCGTATTACGATGTGCTGAACCACGCGTACGATGACCATCGTCGACCGTCGAAGTTCTTGCACGATTAGATGTCTTCTTGTGATGCGCTCCTTTTGTGCGCATGTAAACGCAGGCTCCGTATGCCGTATTAGATGCATCTGTAAATCCGTGCAGCTCGTAACAAACAGCACAACGAAACTTTACTTGGCGAGGGATTTTTACCTGCATTAGTTGAGGGAGCGCGGTGTTGAGGTTGTTCCATTCCATTTGTGTTTGGTCGTCAACGGGTTCGTTCCAATCCAGTTTACATTGCCATAAGCGTTGTACCAGAAGCTTTGCTAAAAGGATAGAAGGTGCGAATAATCCTAGCGGATCGTAGTGTTTCGCTACCTCCGAGTAGATTATACGCTTCGTAGCTGGTGGGTCGCGTTCAGTTGGCGCCTTTGCGCATTCGGCAATTAAAAGTTCATCGGTGATTGGTTCCCACAGTATGCCGAGAACCTTGATGACATTGTTGACATGGCGATCTGCAAGCGGTTTCAGCGTTTCTTTCTCGTCTTCCGGAATACGTGCAAGTAGCTCGGGTGAATTAGAGCACCACTTGTGAATTGGGAATCCACCACGAGCCAACATCAATTGTAGCTGGTGTTGTGCTTCGATAGCATCGTCGATCGTAGCAGTCCCTGATAAGACGTCGTCAACATAACAGTCAGACTTGATGATATTTGCTGCTACCGGGAATGTCGCAGAAGAATGTAGAGAATGTAGTCTGGTTATTCTATTCTCTTAGTAAGGCCGGGTGACACCGACCTGAAACGGCGAATGGGCTAATGGCCAGGCTGTCTTCCGTCCCCTAAAACCGTGGCGGGCCTTGTAGCACGCGGTACAATCCTGTCGCTCAGCTGGCAGCTGAGTGGGAGTAGGCTCAGATGCTTTTCCCTGACTAGCGCTGATCTGGCTCTGAACACGAAAGTGTCAACCCTCGCATGGCCTCCCTGCATGCCGCAAGGTATGTATAGATAACCATGGGATCGCGAAGGCGACTACACCAGCAGGATTCGACAGCAGCCGCAAGGGGGACCCAACAGCGATGAATTCTAACAACACAAAACACAAAACGTCGAGGGATGCAGGTGAGGCGAATGGTGGTAAGGAGAACCCTTTCACCAGACGTAGCGGCCTTGAAAGGTCTCCCCAAAAATCGCCGGGGGAAGACGATGGAGAAGACCGTGGAGGGTCTGAGGAGGTGCCGGTTGAAGTAAAGATGGACGGCCCCACCCTGACCCGCGTCATCAAATCTGTGATGGCGAACCACGAAGAACGCGGTGGTCACACGCAGTGTTGGTAAAATCACTCATAAATCTCAATCAGCGAGCGCTCCCGTGCGAACAAAATCGTCTGCGATTTTAAAGGAATGCATCACGCTTGAATTTTTCATGCTAAAACGCATCATTTTACTCATTTGCCGAAAAATCATTTTGGTTTAAAAACGCATTTGAAATCAATTTGGGGGCAATTTATTGCTTATACATAAAAGAGTGTCTGATATTTTATGCAACAAACATCAATTCACTGTTTTTAACGAAGGAGAACAAAAGAAAACCTACGATGATTCAAATAGATGATTCAACTCATCCATGAGTTTTTAGGTGCTGAGTTGGGTGCGTTTCAACTCACGCTTGATTTGAATCATCCATGAGTTTTGAGATTTTGAATTTTTACCAACACTGGTCACACGATGGAGGTAGTCACGGAGGTATCCGACGTGATTATGTCGTTCCTAGACAACCGGGTTAAGTACAGCAAGGATCTGAAACTTGCTGTGCAGGCACTCTGTGCCCTAGTAGTTGAGGCCAAATCGGAGTGGAGGTCCCTACTAGAGGCCAGCAAGAGTGCGGAGAGAGAGCTCCGCAAACTTGTCAAGGAGCGGAAGCAGGCGGATAAGGACAAAGAGGAGGCAGAATCGAAAATTCGTTTCCTGTCCGAGGGCAAACGACTGGCGGAGAGCCAGGTCGAGGAACTCCGCAAAAGGATGGCTGTAACAGGGGCGACCCCGAAGCTGAGTAAGGTTACGCAGGAGGCGAACCTGAAAGCAGCTGTCGAGAAGTCCGCAGCCCCGAATCCAGAGAAAAGGAAGAAGGTCGAGCAGAAGGATGGCCATCCCAAGCCAGTGAACCCAGTGCCTCCACCATCGAGAACCACTGAAGCTCGCCGGGAGGAAGATCTACCGTGGAGGGAGGTCGTGAATCCCAAGAAGGCGAGAAGGCAACGGCAGCAGGCCGCAGAGAAAGCGGCAGGCGGAGCGATACGCGCCACTGTTAAGAAGGGTAGAGCCCAGAAGGAGACGGGTGCGCCTTCCAATGTCAGTGGTAAGCGTAAATACAGAGGCGAGGCGATTATCGTCAGTATTGACGACAAGAGCTACGCCGAAGTCTTGAAGGCCATGAGAGTTAATGACAAACTCGCTGGCCTAGGAGAGGATGTCAACTGCATCCGAAGGACGCGGAGAGGCGAGATGATTCTCGTCTTGAAGCCGGATGCTGCTCAGAAGAGTACTGAGTACAAAAAGTTGACGGAGGAAGTCCTGGGCGATGGGGTTCAAGTAAGAGCCCTATGTCCAGTTTCGAACATCCAGTGCAAGGGCCTGGATGAAGTAACCGAGGCTAGAGACCTGGTCGACGCACTGAGAGATCAGTGCAATGTCGAGATCCAGGAATCTACGGTTCGGTTACGCAAAAGCTTCGCGGGAATGCAGGTTGCCTCATTCCAAGTACCTCAGGCTGAGGCCAAAAAGGTAATGGATAAGGCTAAACTGAAAGTGGGTTGGTCGGTATTTCCGCTAAGTATAAGCCAACCGCTTCAGACCTGTTTCAGGTGTCTTGGCAACGGTCATAAGTCTTATGACTGTAAAGGACCTGATCGCAGTAAGCTATGCCGTAGGTGTGGAGCTGAAGGCCACCAAGCTCGCACCTGTCAGGCTGCACCAAGGTGTCTGATCTGTCCCCCGGGTACAGACAACAGACACCTCACCGGTGTCCAGGCTTGTCCGGCCTCTAGAAGGATCCAGACACGCAGGTAACGCAGCTGAATCTGAACCACTGCAAGGCGGCTCAACTGCTGTTACAACAGTCGGTTACTGAGTGTAAAGCAGATGTAGCCTTGCTGTCTGATCCATACCGCATCCCTGCCGGTAACGGTAGTTGGATTGCGGATAAGTCTCAGATGGTGGCCATCTGGACTTGCGGGCGATATCCCATCCAGGAGATAGTATCATCACCTGATGATGAGGGTTTCGTTATAGCAAAGGTAAACGGTGTTTACTTTTGTAGCTGCTACTGTCCTCCCAGGTGGAGTATAGTGCAGTTTACTAGGGTAGTAGATATTCTTGCAGCAAAACTAACTGGCTTAAAACCGTTAGTTGTAGCAGGCGACTTCAATGCGTGGGCAGAGGACTGGGGATCCCGGTCCACAAACACTAGAGATCATACCCTGCTAGAGTCGCTAGCGGTATTGAACGTAGTCCTGCTGAATGTAGGCCAAGTGCCAACGTTCGGGGGACCGAGCGGTGATTCATGCATCGATGTGACCTTCTGCAGCGCGGGATGGAAGGTGGAGCCAGAATGGGAGGTTCATGAAGGGCATACCTCCAGCGATCATCAGGAAATTCGTTTTATGATCCGGTATACCCCCGTAGCAACCACAAGGGGAACTCTTGGAGGAATCACTACGATGGGAGACGCGAACAACGGGATTAAGTGGCGACGAGTTAATCGATGTACTAACCCGTGCATGCGATGTGACGATGCCTAGGAGGACCAAACCACCCGGAAACCGGCAATCTATGTACTGGTGGACTGACACAATTGCAGACCTTCGTAGAACCTGTCTTCGAGCAAAGAGAAGGCTGCGACGTGCCAGAACAGACGCTGATAAGGTCGAGAGACGCAGGGTGTTCCAGACAGCGAGCAGAGCTCTGAACTACGAGATCAAATGTAGTAAGAGAGCCTGCTTCGAGCGGCTGTGCAGGATGGCAAACGACAATCCATGGGGAGATGCATACAGGATGGTGATGGCTAGGACCAATACCACGCCACCTGAGAAATCTCCGTGGATGTTGGCCAAAATAGTCGACGGGTTGTTTCCGAGGCATGAACCATCGAACTGGCCCGCTACTCCGTACGAGTCAGTTGACGTGGTACCGCTAGTGACTAACGAAGAGCTTATCGTAGCCGCAAGAAAACTCAAGCTCAATAAGGCGCCAGGCCCGGATGGTATTCCAAACCTGGACCTTAAACACGCCATTCTTGCCAATCCAGATATGTTCAGGAGCTGCCTCCAGAGATGCATGGACGAAGGAAACTTCCCATATCGATGGAAACGGCAGAAATTGGTGCTATTACCGAAGCCTGGCAAACAGCCGGGGATCCTTCGGCATACATACCAATTTGCCTACTCGACACAGCTGGAAAGCTGCTAGAGAGGGTCATTCTGAATAGATTGTCGGCTTATACAGAGTGTGCTGGTGGCTTATCTAGCAACCAGTATGGCTTCCGTAAGGGCCGTTCTACCATCGAAGCAATTCGAGCGGTAACGGATACGGCCAAGATAGCGAGAGGTTTAAACAGAAGAGGTATTAGGTACTGCGCGTTGATTACGCTTGATGTAAAAAACGCGTTTAACAATGCTAGCTGGGCAGCAATTGCTGACTCCCTGCACCGTTTGAGGATACTGTGCACCTGTGCAGGATACTGAAAAGCTATTTTCAGAATAGGGTGCTGTTATACGACACTGATGCTGGTCAAAAATTGATCGTAGTGTCCGTGTTCCACAGAGATCGATCCTCGGACCGGTTCTGTGGAATATTATGTACGATGGAGTATTACGCCTAAGTCTCCCGGCCGGTGTGAAAATAGAAGGCTTCGCGGATGATGTAATGCTGGAGGTAACAGGAGACACTCTCGACGAAGTCGAACTGAAGGCTTCATACGCGATTGGCAGAGTGGAGGAATGGCTCAACTCGAGGCGGTTGTCCCTTGCACATCACAAGACGGAAGTCGTGGTAGTGCATAACCGTCATGGGCTGCAACAGGCGAGGATAAGAGTAGGGACCTGCACAGTTAACTCCGTGAGGTCTCTCAAGCATCTGGGCGTGATGATCGATGATAAGCTCAATTTTACGAGCCACGTCGATTATGCATGTCAGCCGGCTTCATTGGCGATAAAATCTTTATCACGAATGATGTCCAACAGATCGGCGGTGCATAGTCAAGTGCGTAGGCTGATAGCTGGCGTAGCATTGTCTATCATCCGTTATGGCGTGCCGGCATGGGCCGTAGCACTAAAAGCCAAGTACAATGTAAAGAAATTGATCAGAGTACACCGGCTGATGTGTTTACGTGTCGCGAGCGCATATCGCACCATATCATATGAGGCGGTGTGCGTTATAGCTGGAATGATGCCGATCGACATACTCTTAGAGGAGGATGTGGAGTGCTACAACGAAAGGGACTCGGTGCAAGTGCGACGTGTCAAGAGAGCAGCTTCGTTGCTTAAATGGCAAAGAGCATGGGACACCGCAGTCAAAGGTCGTTGGACCCACAGACTGATTCCAGATGTGTCCAACTGGGTTGATAGGAAGCATGGTCAAGTCAACTTCCACCTAACACAGGTGTTGTCTGAACATGGCTGCTTTAAGAAATTCCTACACAGGTTTGGCTTCGCAGATTCTGCGGAGTGTCCTGAATGTGTAGGTGAGGTAGAATCGGCAGAGCATGTGATGTTCGCATGCCCGCGATTCGAGATAGAACGCAATGCCATGCTGCTTATTAGTGGTATGGATACAACCCCGGACAACCTCGTCGAGAGGATGTGCCGGGAGGAAGCGTTATGGAATGCGGTGAACACAGCATCTCAACAGATTATGTCGAAACTGCAGCGGTGGTGGCGTCTTGAACAAAACCAACGTGTGCAGTAAGGGCACCTGTGATGCAGTGAACACTTTGCTCACCCCGACAACCAACATGTCGCGGGTGGGCTGCGGGGACCTCAGTATGTAAATATAGAGGTCATTGCGGTTCACGCGCGGTGGTTGTTGTCGGGGTGCTCGTCTTCAACGTGAGATTATGATACGGACCGTTAGGTTACTATCATAGCTTGCGATCGACGGGTGGTGAGGTAGCCACCCTTGAAGTCGATGTTGTGTGTATTGACGTCAAGTGCGTTAGCATAGGCGTGAGCGTTCTCAATAGTCCCCCCTGATGTATTGCTTAATTGCGGGCCGGGGGTACGGACTGGCGAAAGGGTTTTGGTTTTAGTGGGTCGGGTAAGAGTTACATGACATACCCATCACTACCTGAGTACCTCCTCAGGTGTCTGGTTGCAGATTTCCGTTTACCCTTGCTCAAGAAAAAAAAAATGTATATATATATATATATATATATATATATATACGCTGCTTGTGTATGTCGTCGAGGTGCACATTAATCTGACGGTACATCTTGGTAATGTCCGCCGAGAAAACAATCTGGTGTAGTCGAAAGCGAAGCATGATGGAGACGATGTCGTTTTGAACTACTGAACCTATCAGCAGCACATCGTTGAGCGACAGATTCGTTGGAGCAGATTTAGCGCTTGCGTCGAAAACAACCCGACATTTTGTCGACGAGCTTCCAGGACGAAGTACCGCGTGATGTGGCAAATAATATGGCTTGATGTTCGTATCGTCGTCGACCACATTTACCTCTCGGCAATGACCAAGTTGCAGATACTCTCGGATGAAGTCCACATATTGCGCTTTCAGTTCGGAGTTGCGTTGTAGCCGATTTTATAGCATGAAAAAGCGTCGCATTGCTAGATATCGGCAGCTGTCCATCTGATTGGCGTTCTCTTTGAGCGGTAATCGAACCACAAATCGTTCACTGTTGTCTCGGAAGTGTGTTGATGTAAAATGGTCTTCACATCGTTGTTCTTCGTCGGTTCTTCCCAGAATTGGCGAATCATTTGTTCGACAGAATCGAGAAATGCAACATGGCAATACTGGATCGCTTCTTCTTTTCGTGTTGGCCGGTAAGCACCAGTTACTAGCCATCCTAGGTGCGAGTTTCGTAGCTCGGGAAGATCGTCATCGAGTGTGATATGCCCTGGTTTCATCAGTGCAAAAAACAACTCTGCACCAATCAGCATATCAACTTTGTTGGATTTGAAGAACGACGGATCGGCTAGTTGAATACCATCTGGGATTACCCTATCAGTGACATCGATGTTTGTTGTCGGGATTGTTCCAGTGACCTTGGGGGTCACCAGGCATTTAACAGCCGCACGGAAATCACTGAATCGGGATTGAAAATGAACTTCCACCTTGTCTCGTGCCAAACTCCTGACATTGTTGATGCCAGATATGGGAACATTAGCACGCTGCTTTTCCATTCCAAGAGTGTTGGCCATGCTTTCGGTAATGAAGATCGCTTGGGATCCACTGTCCAGAAGGGCTCTGCACTGATGGATTCGGTTGTCTCGGTCGGTAGCTAGAACTACTGCAGTTAGCAGTAGCACTGTTTTCGGAGCGTGGTCGTTGCTCAGGTAGCATGTTATCGTTACATTCTCTGACGAATCTTGCTCCTGTGGAATACACAATGAGGACGTCGATGTCGTTCCGAGATCCGCAGTTCTCGACTCAGTCGTTGTCATAATGGTTTTAGACTCCAGCTGGTTCGTAGTGTCGTCATGCAGTTGCGTGTGGTGTCGTGGTGTCGCTTTTGACATTTTTGGCAGGTCTTTGATGAAGGGCAGGCATTAGAACGATGTCCCTTTCGGAGGCAGTTAAAGCATATACCTGCCGCGCGTACTTTCTCGAACTGTTCTGCACTCGTCATTGTGTTGAGTCTGTTGCACTGATAGTTTCGATGGAGTGCGTCACAGAAATCACATTTCTCGTTGAAATTGTCGGCATTCGATCTCGCTGCGTGTGATCGCTGGTTAGTAACCTTAGCCGTTGGAATCTGAATATGCTGTTTCAATGCTTCTCACGTTCAAGATTTGCTGAACAGATTTCAAGGTAAGACTATCTTCACTACTCTCGGTTTGGTGCGGGCATATTACAACATCCCAGTAAGGATCAAACGAATGACCGGCAGTTGAAACAGTTGCTTTAGTCAGATTCAAGTTCCCTAAAACTCCAACTTTGCGATTTCCGAATATTCATATTTCTTTATACTGTGATGTCTCGCATAACAACTGTATACGCCCTTATTTTCAAGAACGCCATCGTACTACATTTATTGCACAATTACATAGAATGGCCCATCCTGGGGCACGTGCTACGAGACGAATCAATGCTGATCGGTTCGTTTGGCCTTCTATGAACAAGGACATCAATTCTTCCGTGAAGACATGCCTGGAGTGCCGACGTTCTAAAATCAATCGACAGACAGTTGCTCCTTTCGCCAGCTTCGAGATACCGAAAGCTCGGTTTCGACACATTCACATCGACCTTGTGGGTCCACTCCAGCCGTCAAAAGGATTTCGCTACCTGCTAGCTATAATCGATCGCTACATGAGTTGGCCAGAAGCAATTCCAATGACATGACGGCACCAACAGTCGCAATGGCTTTGTACTCAGGATGGAAAGCACGTTTCGGAACCCCGGAAACGTTGACAAGTGATCAAGGCCGACAATTCGAATCAAATCTTTTTTGGGAGCTAGCAAGGTTACTCGGCGTGCATAATATTTACACAACAGCCAGCAGGCGAACGGAATTGTGGAAGAATTGCACGATCGTTTGCCCCTTGTTTTGCTTGGCCTCCGAACAGCATTCCGTGAAGATCTAAAATGTTCGACTGCTCATCTCGTTTATGGGCAGGCACATAGGATTCCTGGTGAGTTTAACGACAAGCCAGTTGGAACGTTAATCGTGCGGAAATTATGAAATTTTGCATCAAGCTTTCTGCGATCTGAACGCGCCCAAAACATTGCAAAGATCAATGAAATAATTGAAAAAGTAGTTTTAGCAAAAATTCGTTTTACGTCCCTCCAATAAGTGCCTTAAAAAGAGGGTTGAATGAACGCGTAGTTGTAGACCGCGAAATGTCGTACATTTCATTAGTTACAGATTAAAATATAATGGTACAGAGAATTAGAACAATACATTAATGGATTTTTTTTTGGACTCGGTTATGACATTCTGTACTGACAAGGCATCGAAGGTTTGGTGGCCTAGCTGGCACTTGAGAAAAGTAGTTCGAAGTGTTTGAGTAAGCATTTCAGCTGTAAACAGGGTAGTTTTAGTGTGTCGGCAGTAACAAGCCGCGGATGTGTCCGCGGTGGCGTGATTCATGATGTCGGAAAAGAATTTACCGTCGATTAGAACCAGGCCGATTTGGTTTTCCTTTTTTTGGTTAGGTAATCTCCGTGTGGCCTTGTGAATATTCCTGCGAGCAAAACTTTGTTCTCAACTGACAATTCGCGGGAGGCTGCAAAGTTCGATACGGTATGCAGACTACGCGTTCCGATGACGTCTGTATAATTCCTCTTTTCCTACCTGAGCGTTCATGTCACCGATGACGATTTTGACGTCCCGCAGTGGGCATCATATTATGTGTGTTCCAGCTTTGTAGAGAATGCTCCCATCTCGTCGGTAACGGTAATGTTAATAATGCTGTAGTTTAAAAAAACGCCGCCTTGGAGTCAACTCCCAACTCGTGTCATAACTTGGTTAAAAGTCTGTCAACTGAATGCGAATGTGGTTTCCATTTCAAAATAACGCAAAATCGCATCAGCTCCATGCCTTTTCTCTTCATAGTATACGTTACTTATACATCTTAATCAGCAATCTACACTAGGCTATCTACCCGCCACATGTACAATCTTGGTGTTGATGTCTCTTTTGTTAGTGGGATGAATGCCCCCACCACTGCCATGCAATCGTCTAAAATATCGTTGATGTCGTCCGCGAAATAATTCCGGTTAGCTGCCCGCTGAATCGCATGGAGAACAAATCCTTGCAGCTTCTCATTTCCATCTTACAGATGCTCGGCCAGAATTTTGTTCATCCTAGCAACGCTACTATTTTTGACCTCATATAGACCGTTCTTAATCTAGCGTTCCAGAAACGCCCGTCTTCAATTCAATCTTGTTTTTAATATACCTTCATTGACCATCATTGCATCATGGCGCGTTCTATATCAGCATATTTTTAGCATTGTTCCATCCCTAACCAATTGAAATCAGTTTTGTTCTTCAAAGCTTTATCTGTTTTTCCATTTTTTTTACTCGCAAGATAGTTCTGTTCTCTAAAAAGTTGAAACAACTATGTAACAAGAGCGTTTCCACTCATTGGCTTCCATTGATTTCGTGAGAATATAAAAAATTGACATTGAAAACAGTTTTTATATAATAACTATGTAAAGTTGTTTTACACATAACAAATTTATGTTTAGCATAATATTGTTTCAGTTCAGAATCTTTGATTAGTCCAGACTAGTCAATGTATGATTGCATTAAAAACTCATCATGTCCCATTATCTTCCTCCATTTTTCAATTTCTGAAGGTTTTTCTGGAAACCTGTGTAGAAACGCCATGCAACATATTTCCATTACAGATATTACAAATTGACAAATTCTAATATACTCACCCTGAATGATACTCCGCTCTTCATCGTCGCTGATCTTCGGTCTCATCGGTGGTTCCTTAGTCATGGCAGACGAACCTGGCCCAACCCGTACGTCGGTCATCTGTTGTGCGAAAACTTGGGCGATCTTCTGAATTTGCTGCGGGACGGTGGTGTTGGCCGGCATCGAAGAGTAATTCTGCGCGAATTGCTGCGGAGGTTCCGGCGGCAGCTTGGTCAAATTGTTCAACACCAACTGGGCAACAACTTCAACTTTTTTAAGATTGTCGTTCAAGAACTGTTCGTTCAGGACATTGGATCGGGCCTTCTGTTCGTTCAATTCGTCGTAATCGATTTCCATTTGACGTGGTTCCGAAGATACTGCAGCGGCAGCAGCAGCCGAACGCTCCTTCTCACGACGCATATGTTCGCTCAATTTCGCTTTCTTTGCTGCCAACTGAGAAGACATTGAGCTGTCCCGCGCTCGCTTGGCTCGACGCTGCTGTTCACGTTTATCAAGCTTCGGAATTGCTCGACCGATTTCACTGTTTGAGGCGCCGAGATCCTGCAGAATTTGAACGATGGTGGTTTGATGCTCGTAGCAAGCCGGGTGTTTCAGCAGGTTCAAGAACTCCATTTTCAATTTCTTCCGTAAAGAGCTCACCTGAGAATTCGACAGTGTTGGTGGCAAGTTTGAGTGTAGATTCGATAGAGCTTCCACTACTTGATTCATCATGGACGGACGCATCTTGGCTATGATACAGAGCGTACCCGTACAAGCGATAAGATTCACAAGAGAAATATAAGAAGCGGCATGAAACTGAATCAGCAACTCAAAAATGTGGCCAGCTTCGTCTTCCAGTTTTCGCCTTCGAGCAATTTTCAACGTCAACGGAATATTCTCCAGGGAGAAATCGTTCTCCCGTTTCATGCTGTCTTCATCTGGGTACGTCTGCAGAATGACCACTCCTTCAAGGAACTTAATTGCATTCGTCCGAATGCCGTCATTATCGTTATCAATCATATCCAAAATCGAGGCCTTGATCAGACACAACGTGTTCCAGGCTTGCTCAACTTCCTCCGTAATATCCGACAGAGAGCAGATCCATTGCAAGGCCTGTTTGTAGATCGCACCACATCCTTGAATCACTCTTTTGGTCACACTCGGAGCCGTGTCCCTCAGCAGAGCGAACAATATGTGAACCACTTTAGGGAGCAAGCTAATGTTGGATTTGCAAACTTCTTCGATGAATCCGGCAACCGACTTTCGCACCTCCTGGTTGGAGTCATGTGCAAATGCCAGTATATTATCCAAAAACTCTAACAGCAGCTCGGCATCCGAGTGAATTATCAGTTCCTGGACTTTGGCAATGATTTCACACTTCTGGGTGGTGTTGGCCGTCAAGGATTCGTTCAAAGCTTCGATGATCTAAAAGAAAGTAAGGTTATGTTGATGTTAAAAATCAAACCAGCGGAACAGCTAATTTAAACTCGAGAAATAATAATTTCATATAAACAAGTGCAAACCTTTCCACGGGCAGATGCAATCTTTTCGTCCATGAAAAGCGAAGCCGTTTCTTGGTTGAAACTAGAGCTACGGAAAAAATCCATTTTCAACTGTTGGCTTTGAAATTTCCCCGCGCGGTAATAAATGTTTTCAAGGAAATCTCCGACCAATAACTTGTTTGAAATAGAAACTGCACGGTCTGGTAGTGTCCACCAAATATATTTTATGGCCTAAGTTTCATTTTAAGAGTTATATTGAGAATTTTCGAACAAAATTTCCAAAAAAAATGTAAAACTCGTAATACCAAGCCGACACTGCAGAATTTTTGACAATCAGGAATCAAAACAAACCGAATGAAGGCGCCCGCGTCACAACTAAAGCGTTACGTTTTTACGGGCGTTACAGGGTGGGCATAAACGCAGTGTGTCCATCTATAGATTCGGTTATAGGATATAGGTTCAAAATACACATTATGAAAAAAATATAATTACTCATTATTTTGACAGTTTCATATATTGAAAAATAATGGGTGGTTTTTACTCTTTAATGAGTACTGTTGGGTTTACAGTGTATCCATTACAGGGGTATAGGCCTTTTCATGTGACACTGCCGAGGCTGCACTTGTTTACACGTAAAAAAAATTAATGTTGTTTATTATTAATATTTCTAATACTTTTTTGCCAAAGCAGGCGCTTAATGACATGTATAAGAAAAAACTTATACATCGCATTAGTCACATACATTCGAAAACTTATACTTTTCATTAACTTATGAATGTTATTAACTTTTTGATATGGGATCACTCATTAGGTGGCATAATGAAGAGTATAAGTATTTTCGAATGGTTTTTTGCCATAACATATAAGGTTATTTTTTTACGTGTACAACCGCTGAACAGGCCTGCAAGTCCGAAGCTGTCACATTCATAGAAGAACTGTCAATTGACGGTAAAATCAGCTGATTTTAAACGTCTCGTGAAAAGGCCTATATAGCAAATATAGCAAAAGTCAAAATCACCGTCAAACATGAACACTACAAAAATTCCACACATTTTTATTGGCAAAAATCCATTAATTTAATTCATGATTCTAATTAGTGCACACATAACCACTCTCCACGCAAAGTACAAATATAATCTATAATCAAATAAAATGTATGTGTGGTCTCTAATATGCAGTTATTGAATTTATGTTTGGGTACAAATTGCATATATTTGGGTCACCAAATTGCAAAAATTTATGTGTGCGACAAATATATTCAATATAAAGAATTTTTTCGGTGAACATACCTACACTGAGAAAATTCTTCATATTGAATATATTTGTCGCACACATAAATTTTTGCAATTTGGGAACCCAAATATATGCAATTTGTGTCCACACATAAATTCAATAACTGCATATTAGAAACCACACATATATTTTATTTGATTATAGATTCTATTTGTACTTCGCGTTGAAAGTGGTTATGTGTGCCCTAATAAACATCATGAGTTAAATTAATGGATTTTTGCCAATAAAAATGTGTGGAGTTTTTGCAGTGTAGATATGTTTACTCTTTTATTCGTTGACTTACACAGATTTATTACTTAAAAATGAATTATTCCTCTGAATCGTGTAGTGCGCTCACGCGTGCACGCCAAAAAAAACGAGTCGTTTACAGGAGTTAACCCAGTTGAAACTTATGGAAAAGGGTCAACTGAATTAAGCGTGCACAAACCGAAAATGTCAGAATGCCCATAACTGTCAGAATTTCCAAAAGTGTCAAATTCATGTTTACTACAGTGCATCTGTATGGGGTTGATAGCTGCACTATATCCCTGATCCATTATTAACGCATTTGCACAAAAGCGCACCCGGCGCCCCCCACAGAAAAAGACGCACCACCAAGCGCACCACACTTTTCGCTGCCTGATGTCCCGCATAATAAAAAACAACATGTTATATGGTCAGAATCATTATTACGATGTAAGATATAGCTTCACAGTTTACGTTGCGGTTATCGAATACTTTTCGATCGATTCAACCATAACTGCTCGACATCATTACTAAATGTCAACATATAACATGCTGTCTCTAAAATGTTCTTTATTTCCTGCATTATATGTCAACATTTTATCATACTGTTGAGCGAAAACAGACGATTTTTTATGGTGACATAACTTAACAACCCATTCAACATATTGTTATTTGTCAAATAACCGTACCACAAACTGTTAAAACTTTATATGAGATTGTTCATTTACAGTTGTCAACAGTATAGGATACTGTTGTCGACCGCACGGGAAAATATCCATGTACAGTTTGTAATTATGCGGGGTGTATTCCCAAAAGATATTGTCAGATTTTCTGGATATGATACACTGAGCGGCGTTTGTAGTGTTCCCAAATAAGTACTTGCACAAAACTTCACGCGGCGAATGGCTGTCGAAAGGTACGGCCGCGCCAAACGATACACCGCAATGCTATTCACCCTAAGAATCAAGTAAACGGAGTGCAGAAAACGCGGCGGTACCTTTCATGAAGGGTTCGCCGCGTACAATTTTGAGAAAATCAGGCAATATTTTAGTTACCAGATAAACATTGTCGCTGTCCGGAACATCTTTTGCTGACGAGGATAGGGGATCTAAATGTCAATGAAGGAAAAATACATACGATTTGACAGTTAGGTATCACACATGTTTCGGACAGCAGAACAAAGGGAACCGAAGTGACAATCTTTATCTTGTAACCAAAATATCTTTTTTATTTTCCGAATAGAATGATATTGTGGATATACTTGTTTTGACAGATTTTACTGTGAAAACTGGTGTGAAGGTAAAAAACGGCGATTTTCACGACTGTTCAAGGAACGACTGTTTCGAACAGGAGGGTGAAACGCCTGTCATCCGTGGTACAGTGGCACTCTACCCAACATTGTTTTTGATACTTCTGTTTTTGGTACCCAGTTTCTAGGTGGTACCCGAATTCAGCTGCTCATTTTGAGTGATTGGTTCGTACGCAATTAGTGCTAATTATAGATAGTAGAATCTATAGATGAGCGAAAGCATGGCTGAGTCGATTTTTTTGCCCGTGCACACGCGCATATGTCGTCAGAGCCCTTAACCACAGACAAACAGACATAACACTCGTCAAACTTCCACCGTTCACTGATTTACTGGTCAATTCAAATAATCATTAGTTGGCCAATCGATCACTCGTGGCGCGCACATCAGATTTGCTCGAGTTTGACGTTTGCTCACTATCGCCATCTGGTTCGTGATTTGCTAAACTAACTGAAATCAACAGATGTCGTTAGTGTTTGAACGACGATGAATTTGATGAGTAAATGTTCAATGTGTTATGTCTGTTTGTCTGTGCCTTAACGTTTCCATTGAAATCGTGACGTCATGCTCGTTTGGAGACACGCTTGACAGTTCGTTTGGAGACAGAGGATTTATCTTCGCTCATCTATATATTCCACTATAGTGCTAATAGGGCACTGCACGGACTTCTTTGTCCTTGGTTCCTGCTGCTATCTTGGCAATGTTTCATTCGGTGTGCCTTGTTCCTCTCGTATCGTACTCGATCTGACCTGCGCGAACTCGTTTTCGTTTTCGTCCTTATCCGCCAGGATACGGCTCAACTCCTCCTTCTCCATCCGAGTTTTTTCTAGCTCCGCTTTAACTTTCGCCAATTCCTCCGATATCTTATTAGCACAGACAAACAGACATAACACTCGTCTAAATTCCATCGTTCACTGATTTACTGGTCAATTCAAATAATCATTAGTTGGCCAATCGATCACTCGTGGCGCGCTCATCGGATTTGCTCGAGTTTGACGTTTGCTCACTATCGCCATCTGGTTCGTGATTTGCTCAACTAACTGAAATCAACAGATGTCGTTAGTGTTTGAACGACGATGAATTTGATGAGTAAATGTTCAATGTGTTATGTCTGTTTGTCTGTGTTATTAGCATCGCTTCGTTTTATGATCCTGTCGAAGAGAAATTATATTTCCTTTATTCAAGTGCTACATTTCTTGTTATTCTTGTGAAGTCATCTCCACTTGCAAATTGAAGAACATAAACAATCGACCATCGTTTTTGGGGGTGTCAAATTGTTGACCTCTACCTTACCAAATAAAAATCTAATTTGTACTGAACTCCGCCTTTTCAATCGGAGTTCTAAAAACTCTGACCACCGCCTTTCCAATCGGGGTCCTAAATTCTCTGACCTCCGCCTTTCCAATCGGGGTCTCAATATATATGGCCATTAGTCCTTCTAACATGGTCGATTGCTCATCATATACACGCTTTTCTTTTTCGTTACTCACTTTATAACTTTCTCCGGAGATACGGTTCTGCTACCTGCTGCGCCATTGTCGTAGTCGGGCGTCCTCATTGCGACCGAAAGTAGGCTCTTACACGCTCTTCCTCTTGGTCCTGATAAGGACCGTTTGCTCCTCGATTACTGTTGGCCCTGAAAAAGGGCCGTTTGTTTGATGCGATGTCTGCTGACGTCAGGGTAGTTGGCCGTCGCGTTACTACTCTGGTTTCTCACGTCGCCGATTTGCTGCCAGACGACGCCAAAACGATCGGTGTCCGGAAGCGTGAGAGGCGTCATCGCTTTGACGCCAACCGATGTCGAAACGACGGAGAAGTCACTGCCGCCGGGTTTGGAATGAATTCGGCTTGTTACCAGCCGATCGCCACGCTGCCGCCAAAACTCCGATGACGCTCTGGATGAGTGAATAAGCTTTCCTCCGATGCTCCGTATGCGGCTTCCGAATAGTGAATGAGCTCAACAAAGGAATGGTCTCGTCTTTTATAGTTGAGACCCGACCAATAAGCATCAACGAAGGGGAAACAGCGAAGGAGAAACCGATTTGTTTTCGTCTTCTTTTAGTTGTTTGTTTTTCAGCTTCGAGTAGACAACACAGCGGAGGGGAAATGAATTCTTCTTCTTAATGTATTTATGACATTTGAATTCAAGCGCATATTCATGCGATAGGGTTACCAAACACGGAAATTTTTTTTTTTCGTTTTCT
The DNA here is from genome assembly GCF_024139115.2 of Armigeres subalbatus. Classification (NCBI taxonomy): domain Eukaryota; kingdom Metazoa; phylum Arthropoda; class Insecta; order Diptera; family Culicidae; genus Armigeres; species Armigeres subalbatus. The sequence goes on from NC_085141.1 coordinate 127,926,700, forward strand.
CAATTATTTCAAATAACAAATTAAATTTGCTTTATCAATATTTTATTCATTTCATCGCATTCTTACCCTACAGAATCCTTTCAGGATTCCAAAAGGAATCCTTTCGGGATTCCGAAAGAAATCCTTTCGAAATTTCAAAAGAAATCCTCTCGGGATTCCAAAAAGAATCCTTTCGATCATTGACAGTTTAGTAGCCCCAAACACAATGTCAGCGGAACAGCAACGGAAACGGCAAATTTGACATAAAATATACGGGCTAAAGGGGGAAACGCAATGGAGTGCGGAAACGGAACGGCAACGGCAAGCGGTTTGTCGACGGTTTGTACTAAAAAAAATCCGCATCATTGCCGCAGTTGCAAAACGCAATGCATGCGGATTTGCCGGACAAATTTTATATGACGTTTCAAGTTTTAAAGGAATTCTGATTTTTTCAAAGATGATTTTAATTATTTCTAGAGACGATTTAATTTCAATTATTTAAATAAACTTTTAAATTAATTCTAATTGATTCAGTAACTGCTTTAAATATATCAGAACCTCGATCAGAGCAGTAGGAATACAATTTTTTGATGTCTTAAATCGCCGGAAGTTCCTGCAGGAACTGCAGAGGCTCAGAAGTATTGTACATAACTCCAATAAGGAAGCTCCATCATCAATTTCTCCAGAAGATCCACCACAAATCCCTTCGAAAGTTCCGAATTGCACCGGAAGTTCATCAAGAAATTATTTCGGAAGTTTTTGCTGAAATCTCTCCGGATATTTCTCTGGAGAAACCTCCAGGAATTCCTTTGGAAGTTCCTACATGAAGATGCTCCAGAAATTTCTTCGGAAGTTCCTTCAAGAATTCCCCAGGAAGTTTGTCTAGGAATTCCTCCGGAAAATCCTCCAAAAAGTTCTAATGAAAGGTTCCGTTTTGTTGTACTTAATTGCGATAAAAAAACACTAATTAAAGTACTCCGGAAGGTCCTCCATATTCCACAGAAAGTTTCTCCAGGAATTAATTTGGAAGTTTCTCCAGCAATTCCTTCGAAAGTTCCTTCAAAAATTCCTTCGAAGTTCCTCCAGCGCTTCTTTCGGAAGTTTCTTCGGAAGTAGCTCCAGAAATTGTTCCAGGAATTCCTGCGAAAGTTCCTCCAGAAATTCCTCCATAAGTTCAATTCCTCTGGAAGTTCCTCCATGAATTTCCCCAGAAGCTCCTCCAGGAATTCCTTAAGTTTCTTCAGAAATTCCTTCAGAAGCTCCTGCAAAAATTCCTTCGGAAGTTCCTCCACGAATTCCTCCGGTAGTTCCTCAAGAAATTCCGCATGGAGTTCCACCAGGAATTCCTCCGAAAGCTCCTCCACGAATTCCTCCACGAATTCCACCGGATGTTTCTCAATATTCTGTCGAAAGTTTTTCCAAAACTTCCTTCGGAAATTCCTTTAGGAAATCCTTCGGAAATTCCTCCAAGAGTTCCTCTGGAAATTCCTACAGAAGTTCTTCCGGAAGTTCCTCCAGAAGTTCTTCCGGAAGTTCCTCCAGGAGTTCATCCGGAAATTCCTCCAGGAATTTCTCCGCAAATTCCAGCAAAAATTCCTTCGGAAGTTCCTCCGTAAATTCTTCCAAAAGTTCCTTCGAAAGTTCCTCCAAAAGATCCTCCGGAAATTCCTCTAATAATTCCTTCGAATTTCTCCACGAATTTCTCCACGAATTCCTCCGCAAACTCCTCAAGATTCCTTCGAAAGTTCCTCCAGTAATTCCATCGGACATTCCTTCGAAAGTTCCTCCAGTAATTTGTTCGGAAGTTCCTCCAGTAATTTGTTCGAAAGTTCCTTAAGAAGCTCCTTCAGGAATTCCTTCAGAAGTTCCTGCGAAAATTCCTTCGAAAGTTCCTTCGTAAGTTTCCCCAAGAGTTCCTTCGAAAGTTGCTCCAAGAGTTCCTCTGGATGTTCCTCTAAGAGTTCTTCAGGAAATTCCTCCAAAAGTTCTTCAAGAAATTCCTAATGGAGTTCCACCAGGAATTCCTCCGAATGCTGCTCCACAAATTTCTCCGCAAGTTGCTCATGATTCCTTCGGAAGTTCCTCCAGTAAATCCTCCAAGAGTTCCTCCGGAAATTCCTACAGAAGTTCTTCCAGAAATTCCTCTGGAAGTTCCTCTAGATTCCTTCGGAAGTTCAGGAATTCCTTAAGAAGTTCTTTCAGAAATTCCTTCGGAAGTTCCTCCAGGAATTCCCCCAAAAGTTCCTCCTGGATTTCCACCGAAAGTTCTTCCAGGAATTCCCCGGAATTGGTCCTGAAGTTCCTCCTGAAGTTTTCCCGTATTTCCTCCGGAAGTTCCTCCAGTAAATCCTCCATTCCTCTGGAAGTTCCTCTAGATTCCTTCGGAAGTTCAGGAATTCCTTAAGAAGTTCCTCCAGAAATTCCTTCGGAAGTTCCTCCAGGAATTCCCCCAAAAGTTCCTCCTGGATTTCCACCGAAAGTTCTTCCAGGAATTCCCCGGAATTGGTCCTGAAGTTCCTCCTGTAATTCCTCCTGAAGTTCTCCCGTATCTCCTCCGGAAGTTCCTCCAGGAGTTCATCCGCAAATTCCTGCAAAAATGCCTTCGGAAGTTCCTCCGTAAATTCTTCCAAAAGTTCCTTCGAAAGTTCCTCCAAAAGATCCTCCGGAAGTTCCTCTAACAATTCCTTCGAATGCTTCTCCACGAATTTCTCCAGGAATTCCTCCGCAAACTCCTCAAGATTCCTTCGGAAGTTCCTCCAGTAATTCCATCGGACATTCCTTCGAAAGTTCCTCCAGTAATTTCTTCGGAAGTTCCTCCAGTAATTTGTTCGGAAGTTCCTTAAGAAGCTCCTTCAGGAATTCCTTCAGAAGTTCCTGCGAAAATTCCTTCGAAAGTTCCTTCGTAAGTTTCCCCAAGAGTTCCTTCGAAAGTTGCTCCAAGAGTTCCTCTGGATGTTCCTCTAAGAGTTCTTCAGGAAATTCCTCCAAAAGTTCTTCAAGAAATTCCTAATGGAGTTCCACCAGGAATTCCTCCGAATGCTGCTCCACAAATTTTTCCGCAAGTACCTCATAATTCCTTCGGAAGTTCCTCCAGTAAATCCTCCAAGAGTTCCTCCGGAAGTTCCTCTAGATTCCTTCGGAAGTTCAGGAATTCCTTAAGAAGTTCCTCCAGGAATTCCTTCGGAAGTTCCTCCAGGAATTCCCCCAAAAGTTCCTCCTGGATTTCCACCGAAAGTTCTTCCAGGAATTCCCCGGAATTGGTCCTGAAGTTCCTCCCGTAATTCCTCCTGAAGTTCTCCCGTATTTCCTCCGGAAGTTCCTCCAGGAATTTTTCCGGAAGTTCCTCCAGGAATTCCCCCGGAAGTTCCTCCAGGAATCCCACGAAAGTTCTCCAGGAGTTCCTCCGAAAATTCCTCCAAGATTTAACCTGGAAGGACCTCCCGATATTCCCCCGGAAGCTACTCCTATATATCTTTGGAACGGAAGTTCTCCTTGGAATTCCTGGAGGAACTTCGAGAAGAATTCCTAGAGGAACTTCCGAAAAAAAACCCTGGAGGAACTTCAGGTGAAACTTTCGGGGGAAATCCTAGAGAAACTGCCGGATGAATTCCTGGAGGATCTTCCGGAGGAACTCCTGAATTCCTGGGGGAACTTCCGAAAGAATTCCTGGTGAAACTTCCGGAGAAATTCCTGGAGGAACTTCCGGAGGAATTCCGGGAGAAACTTCCGGAGGAATTCCTGGAGAAACTTCCGGAGGAACTTCCGGAGGAATTCCTGGAAGAACTTCCAGAGGAATTCCTGGAGGAACTTCCGGAGGAATTGCTGGAGGAACTTCCTGGAGGAACTTCCGGAGGAATTCCTGGAGGAACTTCCGGAGGAATTCCTGGAGGAACTTCGGGAGGAATTCCTGGAGGAACTTCCGGAGGAATTCCTGGAGCAACTTCCGAAGGAATTCCTGGAGAAACTTCCGGAGGAATTCCTGGAGGAACTTCCGAGAGAATTCCTAGAGGACTTGCGAAGGTATTCCTGGAGGAACTTCCGAAATAATTCCTGGAGGAACTTCCGGAAGAATTCCTGGAAGAACTTCTGGAGGAATTCCTGGAGAAACTTCCGGAGGAATTGCTGGAGGAACTTCCGGAGGAATTCCTGGAGGAACTTCCGGAGGAACTCCTAGAGGAACTTGCGGAGGAATTGCTGGAGGAACTTCCGGAGGAATTCCTGGAGGAACCTCCGGAGGAATTGCTGGAGGAACTTCCAAAGGAATTCCTGGAAGAACTTCCGGAGGAATTCCTGGAGGAACTTCCGAAAGAAAGAATTTCTGGAGGAACTTCCGAAAGAAGGAATTCCTGGAGGAACTCTCGAAGGAAGTGGAAATTCCTAGCGGAACTACCTAATTTTATTAGAAACTTTTTTTTCAAATAAATTTGTTTAATTTTCGATTTTCAGTTCCATTCAGAGTAATTTCCTTCAGAGTATCAGGAAGTTTTCTCTTGATATTTGAGAGGAATTCTCTTGGTATTTTTTTTGGAATTTCATAGGAATTTTTCATTAAAAATCAGTGGAAATCCCTTGTAGATTCAGAATAATTATCCAACAAAGCTCAAGTTAATTTTCATGGTAAATTAAGAGAAAATTTTACATGGAATTTTTCTCGGAAATAAATACAAAGGATCTGGGAACTCAAACTCACAATTCCAGGGATTTAATTTGGATGAATAGTGGATGTTCTATTGAAATTGGATTTACTTGTTGGATAAAGGCAAGTAGAACGACGATTTATTATTGATAACATAATCATTATTGTTTCTTCGAGGTTTTCACGATTTCCATAAATAATTTTATTCATTTTCAGCAATCCAGTTTAATCAGGTGGTCCTGATTATGCTTTCTCTGAAGTTCTCTGCTACTGAAAATAATACAAATTTGAATAAAATCACTTCATGCTAAAAGTAAACAAATCTTTCCGCAATACCGCTGCCGCATTTTTTGAAAATTTTCAAAAAATATGCGGTTTTAGTACATTCCGCATTTGCCGTTCCGCATCATTGCGTGCCGTTCCATATATTGCCGTGTATTCAAAAGTGACAGCTGCCGCATCCTGCCGTTGCCGTTCCGTTGCCGCACTCCATTGCGTTTCCCCCTTAACTGTCAAATTTGCCGTTTCCGCCGTTCCGCTGACATTGTTGTCGTATACCTTGTCGTATACGCACTTGACTCAGCCGAAGAGTCATACAAATCGCGAACACGAATGAACAAAATACATCCGATCGATTAAAACATCGTCAATAGACTGACCCTCTCATGCACATTTCTGCTTTCTCAAGCTACCGTCTGTCCGGCTCAGATCCTTACACTGCCGGAAAAAAAATTTTGATTTTCATAATGTTTGCCTTATGAAACATCAAAAGTTCATTTTATTTCTGTTTCATAAGTCCCTTATTGAAAACATAACAAATTTCACAAAATTCATAACATTACCTTATGAAATTTATAACTCATTCTTGTGTAAATTTTTCATACGGTGTTCTTATGAAACATGACGTTTATTCCTGAGTTCATTTTGGAGTGACAGCAGAAAAAAGTGTAACGTGTATAGAAGCAGCTCAAACGGAACCCCGGCTGTTGGCCAATTTCCTGTCCAAAGGGTGTTTATTCATCATCAGCGAGGAGGATGGGAATGCTCCGTGAGAATCCAGTTACACAGCTTCCCCGGAGCGATGAATTGTCCCCACCCAGAACTACTTACGAAGAAGGAAGAAGGAACATCAGATGCGGAGTTTTCACAGACGGTCCTCAATCAACCGCACTAAAAGTCGGAGGTAAGTACAGGGCAAAGATGACGATAGTTATCAACGGGAGATTTTGTTTTGGTATTCTACCTCCGTTGCAAGCATAACTGTTCCACATTAATATTAAATTTATATCAATATGGGATATGATTCATGCTTGTAGTGGAAGTCTATTATAGTTGATAATAAATCTAAATTTCTTCCCACAGGGAAATACGGATATACCCGGGATAAGCACCGGGAAAAAGCGGTAACGCAGCGTCACCACGCCGTTGAAAAACCGCTACGTGGGCATCGGCCCTAAGGCGGAGGAACTGGCACGCTGTATCATCCAGTCATGCAGTAAATCAAGAAATGGAAATAAAATTTTACAGGATGGAACCCGCGCCGCCGATTTTTAAATAGGAGGACGGAAAGGACAATTAGTGGAAATAAAATGGATGTTAAGGTAAGACAGGGATCATAATCAAATTATGTATCTTAAGGACAACCCTCACTTAATCTAAGACTAAATGCAATCGCGTTTTCAAGAGCACAGGACACAGGACGTGAGCAAATAGAGGGTGGACGTGCCCTTGAAAACGCGAGTACATTTACTTTTGAATTCCGGGGTACATGATCAGAAAATCATGGGAACTAAATTTTCAAATCGTTGTATCGCTGCCGTCTTTTGACCTTCCTCTAGTTTCACTATACTGCCGACTGATGTTTCAATGGATGCTCACTTTTACCCTAGAGGGGCGCGAGTAAGGATGGTTTTTATTTTTTCAAAATACAGTTAATTTCGATTTACATGACATACTTCAGTGTGAGCATTGACAATACCATGGGTGAACAATATGTTTCTTCTAAACATCCCTATCGACTTCCAAGTGTGTTATATTCTGATGAAAGACGATATGCAAATTTTGACTAAGAAATACAACAACTCATGTCAAAAGAAACCCATCACCAGTGAACCTGCAAATAATGCTAACACTGAAGCACAGACAAACAGACATAACACATTGAACATTTACTCATCAAATTCGTCGTCGTGCAAACACCAACGACATCTGTTGATTTCAGTTAGTTGGGCAAATCACGAACCAGATGGCGGTAGTGAGCAAACGTCAAACTAGAGCAAATCCGATGCGCGCGCCACGCGTGATCGATTGGCCAACTGATGATTATTTGAAATGATCAGTAAATCAGTGAACGATGGAAATTTGACGAGTGTTATGTCTGTTTGTCTGTGACTGAAGTATGTCGTGTAAATAAAAATTTACTGTATTTTGAAGAAAATAAAATACCCTTACTCAAATTTGTCTTACGCCTCTCTAGGGTAAAGTGTAAGCAGAGACAAACAGACGTAACAGCTTGAACATTTTTCTGAAAAGTCCATCGCTCAACTCCTCTATCACCATCTTGCGAGCAAGTTACACGAAACAATGTTTCGTATGACATTGTCACCAGAAGGCGCTGAAGTGAAATGTCAAACTCGAAGGATTACGACGCCAGTGCCTCTAGCTGTGAAACGCACAATCAATCGAATTCAAATTAATCGTTGAAGTCATGGTCGATGGTAATTTATCTAGTGTTACGTCTGTTTGTCTGTGGTGTAAGCATCCCTTGAAACACAACTCACCAGTATGGTGAAACTAGATGAGATCCGTAAAGCAATGATTAAAATCGGTCTAAAGACGCCTGAGAAACAGCTATTTGAAAATTTAGTTCCCATGGTTTTCTGATCTAGTCTTCTGATTTCTAGCACAAATTAACGGCCCAAGCTCATTAGATAGGGGCCATTCACAAATAACGCAACGCAAATTTTGGCTATTTTAGACTCCCTCCCTTCCCCCCGTAACACTTGTAAGGATCCCAAGTAACCAAAAGTTCTTTTAAGAGTACGTTTTCCGCTTATTCAGCTTCTCCGAGCTGCTTAAGCGAAAAACGTACTCTTAAAGAAACTTTTGGTTACTTGGGATGTTTTAATTTATTTGTATGAACTTTGTCTGACCCCTTCGTTCTCCTATAGCGTTACGTAATTTGTGAATGATTCCATACTAAAAGTATTCGGAAATTTTACCGAGCCATTCGATTATAAAGAGCGGGGTAAATCTTATTGAACTTGGAAATGTTAATCAAAAGTGACATGTAAACTAAATATGAAGTACTAAACCTTTTTTCTTCTTTTTCCATTTTAGTCTTCCTCGCTGACATCGTATTCAACATCCTTATTGATATGATTACTAGACCAACAACAGCCAAAATTTATTCTTTTATTCTTTCAGTTATTTGTCTATGTATAGCTATAGCTATTTATGTAGGTAGACGAGAAATAGGAAAAAAAATGTTTGGCTGTAATATCGCGAATTATGAGACGAGACTACCTCGAACAGGACGATTTAGTTGATGAAGAAGGTACCGCAAAACTTTCATCAGTATTGCTTAATTGAAATACTAGATTGAAGATTGAACAGAAAATGTTTGCTCAGGTTATATGTACTAATGACTGTCAGAAAAGGTTTTTCTAAATTATGGATATCAACTTTGTATATGTAATTTCAAAATCATTGATAATGTATTCCTTGGAGAAAGGTGACCAAAGCATTGGACAAAAACAAGTCCATAGGAAGTTAGAATGATAAAAATGTTTTAGTATTTTTATAAGCTACATTTACTATTTTAAAATGCATTTTTTATATTCTATGCTTTGAGTCGTTCTTAATAGTTGTATTTCATATAGTTTTCACTTATACTATAAAGACAGATATGTTACTCGTAACACGATTCAAGGCTAGCTATCATGACGACAATAATTAATGCTTGGACGATCGCAACTACTCTGTCTCTGGTTTCAAATATGTCAATGAGTTAGGCACATATGTTAAGCAGACACGCATTGCATTTTACTTGACTATATGTTAAAATGGGCACATGTATACAATTTCAGTCCTAGTGGAAGAAAATAGTAATTTATTCTATGCTCAATTCACTTGCCTTGTTTTAAGACTCAAGTTAAAACTATGCCTAATATAATTAATGCTTGGAGTGTAGGTTACGTTCGCAAGAACTATTCTATTTGTAGGACACTCGCTAATATGGGTTGACAAAATCTGCCATGCAATATATTATATTTTGTATTTGTAAGTTAAAAAGCAGGCCAAGTTACAGTTGGAATGTATAGACATAGAAAATGAAAAAATAGTGATTTAGAAAGATGACGGATTATAAAATAATATAAAAATAAAATAAAATTTTCATTCTGTCAAAAATAATAAAATGTATTTAGTATATTTTTTTGTATTTACAAGAAAAAATAACATAACTATAATAACTGAAATAAAATCTCGATTAAGAATTTCATTAGGTATACTTATTGAATTCCATAAGGTTGTCTTACAAAATTCATAAGGTAATTTTATGAGAAACATAAACATCCACTATGCGCCTGGTTCATCCAAAGTTCATTCAGCATCATAAGGTAACCTTATGATTTTCAAAGTGTTTCCTTGTGGCTAATTTTCATAAGGCAAGTTAATGATATCCGGAAGGTTTTTTACGGCAGTGTACATTTACATTTCATCTCTCTCATAACTTCATTCTACTTCCCTTCATTCCTTCATTAACAAGTCGCACCCCTCACGATTGAATAAGGTTTGTCGCATTCGTCAATCTGTGGATCAACGTATGCGCTTTCTGTCTTAGCTTTTCAAAATTGAAAGCTTTGAAACAGTGGACTTTCTACACTGAGCAAAAAATCTGTATATATTTTATGTGTGAGTGATATAAATTTTTGCAATTGCCTTATTCTAATGCATTTTATGTGTGAGCCTTATGAAAAATGTATGAGTGATGACACATATAATTTATTTATGGTTACTTATTTGAATTATTTTATTTTCTGATAAACTCAAATGGGTTTATTTTATAGAAAATATTTAATGTATTCAATACAATCGTCCAGCTCATGAAAATTTCTCCAAAAATAAAAATAAAAATGTTAAGGAATAAACAAATACAAACTCTTTATTTCACTGCATTAAGTACATCAAAATATAAAACGATTGAGTAATAAAGCACTATTCGAAATATTTGCTATAGTCGCTTAGCACTGCTTGCAGTCTGATCTGCTGTATAGTTGACCAGAATGCGAAACATAGCTGACCACAACTAATAGGAATCACGCACCGAAACAGCGATAATCTACACCCATTCATTCACTGCAGTTTTATTTGCCACATGAAAAAAATCGGAGGACAGTAGCAGATCTTCGGCATCTATGCAGGTGTACAACAGTGTAGCAAACTGTTCGGTGTCCTCCATTTCATAAGCGTTGTTGTTTGCGAGCTTCGAGCTGATAAACAGAGCACTCCGACGAATCGCTGCTTTCCGTTAACTTTATGTAATGTATCTGAATTTAAAGTAGAGTTGGCATTACAATAAAGTACAAAAGCAAATATAAATCATAAGACCTACCTGTGAAAATCTAAATTCTCGACGCTCTGAATGATTGCACACGCGTCCACTCGCCATTTTTTCTTTCTTTCCTTCTGACACTTCTCACGATTCGTATCAGTATCAATAACATGTTCGAACATTTTCGATTTTATGTGTGGGATGTTATGGTTTTTAACCATTAGTCTCCACATATATTTTTTAAAAAGGTCGCAAGTATCCAGTATTTTGCGCTCGATAATGGCGGCCGAGTGAGTGCCTTTTTGACGTTCAAGAGGTAGAAAATATTTTCATTTTTTAATCAATGGAGGCCATGATTCAATAAAAATCATTGGCACTCATTTGGTATCAACAAACCAGTGTCGAAGTTTTTCCGTTTTGTTGGTCAAGGATTTGTATTTTTCTCATGCATCTTCGACAATTAATCATTAACTCATTTTCTTTTCTAGAAATGTGAAAGCCACAAGGAATCGACAAATCTACAATGACATGATCAGTGTTTTTAGGAAACGAAATTTTTATGAGGCGATACCCTGGTAGTATGAGGTTGGATTCAATAAGCACGACTCACTCAAATCCTCTAAAATCAACTTTCTTTGCACTAACCAGTTTCCACCGACAATACTTCAAGTAGCATTGAGCTAAACGCATTTCGTGCCCAACGTGCAAATCGACAGCTCTCATATTCGCCATTCCGACTTCACCAATACTCCTTTTCCAGGGCGGCGAAAGTGACTGAAGACACTTCACTACCAAAATGCTGCCCTATCTAGAAGACCACTCATACTGTGTGAAGCTTACAGACCTTTAGGCTTCTTAGAATTGCGGACCGGAGGGAATTGGCTAGTGCAAAAGGAGTTGGATTTGGTTAGTAGTGAATTCAGCCTTACACTATCTGGGTATCGTTTTACCTAGGTATCTGGTTGCAGAATTCCTTCCTTTTGAGACGTCGATATCTTGTGGTTTTCACATACCAGGGTTTTAATTATCTATTTGATGCATTATTACCATTGACGAATTTTTTCCATCGGTACCGGATACTGATTCAACAGCAGACAATGAATCGTTGGTTTCTTCAAAATTAGCTGCTCTTTCACGAAATGACTAACACGGTCACTTGCAGGTGGTAAAGTTCCAATATTTCTGTCTTTGAGTCCGCCAGTCCAACCAATATCAGTCCGTAGCTTCTATCCAGCTCCGACAGCAGGCAACTGTCGAAGCAAAACTTTGAAATCGTACCCCAAGGAAGGCGCATCTCGCTTTCAATCAGCATCTTCATGTGACCGTCTGCCAGGTGGATGTAGGCCCGGCTGAGTCGCAACACCGAATGGGGTGACACGTTCCGCACGTACACCAACGTTCTGGCGTAATCGGGACGGTAGTATAAACGCACGGCGAAACTCGGTTCCTCCAGAAGGTAGTCATCAACCTGACGAATGAAACCAAATATACGCCCGTGTTTCGTCATGTGTTTGGCGAAACGGTCGTCATCTTTGCACTGTAACCGTCATAAATAGCAGTACAGCGGAATGTGACTCATCTGCTGGTAATCGCGGGAAAAGCTCCGAACGTGTCGCAGTTTGTATGGACGTTCTTTGCTCTTGGCTTTATCGCACTTTGGCTGTAAGATATTTTTAAGATGTTTGTGGAGATGAATAGATTGTTCACTCTGGCATTTCTGTTAAACAATCTTACCTTTTCGGTTGCGACCTTACTTTTATCAATTTTCGGTGATGAATTAGAAATCATTTTCACAGAAAAAAATTGTTCTAACTTGAAGCACGCGTTGGAGTAATCGATCTGATAGCCACAAAATCTCGGGTACTTATTCAAAAGGACGTATGTGACTTTGTAAACAAAGATGCAAACGTCGATTTGTCCAATCTGGTGGCATCCTCACGCAAATCAACACCACCAACAGGTAGCCGAAGGCTACATTTTGGTGGTGTATTGGTTTGCGTGGGAGTGCCATCAGATTGGACAAATCGACATTTGAATCTTTGCTTGTAAAATCACATACGTCCTTTTGAATAAGTACCCGAGATTTATGTACGATGCAAAACCGAAACGACGTCGCAAAATGAGGGAGAAAAACAGACAAACTGTCAAAACGTCAAGAGGGGTAAGTCAGCGCTCGTAAAATATTTATGTATAATGTAATTCGTCACCCACGAGGGGTATTTTCTTCAAAATGAAGAAGAAGACATGGTGCCCGATTTTCTGATGGCTTTGTACCGGACATTTCGGTCTATGTATTCGTCAATGTTATTACTATTAATGCTTAATGTATTTTTAGGTTCTTAGGATTGGGTATGTGGCATGCTGCTTTGTAACGGACGTTTATCAGACGAAGAAAAATTAACTACATGTCTTAATTTCGATCATACGCTCATGTAGTTTACCTCTCTGAATAATTCTGGGTTCAACTAAACAGTTTGTGAATGCTGGCCAAAATTGCTTTAACTCTAACATTTTCGAAAGTTGGATTGGTGAAAATTTATGCCTGAGTAGTCTATTTATAGAATAAGAAAGGATTCCTATAACTTAAAGTCATCGTTAATATAATGCACAAAGACATTACAACATCTAGTATGAGCATCGTAGATTGGCGAATTGAGTTCATAAGAAGTTTGTCAAAATTCAACTAAGCAGAAATCTCTTGAAGCACTTGATACACACATTAACGTATTTCGTCAGACTGGAAGATATAGCTATAATTTATGCATTGAATATACAACACAAATCTCGCTGTGTACTCAAAGATTCACGATAAAGCTGTTCAAAATTAAATACAGTGAAAAATCTGTATTTGAAGCCATGCAAAAGTGCACTGGACTATAAGTGAAATAATACATCTTCATTCATCTTCAGATTTCCTTATTTGCATAGTTAACACCCAGGATCTTTAATTGATTATTTTTTATAATGGATCTTTAATTAACCCATCCGTAACAGACATACCTAGAATATAATAAAAATAATTAGTTTTTCAAAAAATAAGATAATAAAACCATTTCTAGAAACCGCTACAGAAGGAGGTTGACATTTGTTTATTGACTTTAAAATTTTTCATTCAAACAATGCATACTTGATGAGTTCCAATGTTTTCTACCTCTTGAATGTCAAATTAAGGGGAACTCACGACGCCATTACCAAGCGCAAAATACTGGATTCGTGATAAGTTATGATCATTAAAGGTATCTGTATAATTTTGTAATTTATAAAGACCTTATAGAATGTATAGAGAATGATTTCTGCTTGTTCTATGTGTAGTGAAACATGTAAAAAATTATTGATTTTTTTGTAGTGTAACACTCAGAGAAATTCACATAAATTGTCAAAACATATTTTAAATAATCAGATTGTCTATCGTATTCACTACATTTGTGCTTGGGGCTTTTGTGACAATAGGGGGAGAGCGGGTTGAAAATGCTAAAACACGATAGAAGTACAGTATCCCCCCGCTTATACACAGAAAGAAAAACCATTATTAAAATTAAAAATATCGTTGGTAAAAATAAAAAGTTGCGTTGGTTCTTTTTCGTATAGAGAGTTGCGTATGTTCAAAATAAAAGTACGTAAACTTTTGTTACGCCCAGTGTTAAAGAATAGCATGCCGCTTTGAAATTAAAAGTTTGAACTTTCGAAATAAAATTGTAGGATTGTCAAATCAAAAGAGAGAATTGATTTTATTTAGAATGTAGTTCAAATTTCCATATAACCAAACCTCTTAATCCTAACCCCCCTTTTATCTTTTTCTAATTTAAATAAATAAATCGTAATGGTTTTTGTTTTTATTTTCAAATGTTCTTATTTCGTTCATTATGGGTTCGATAACATAGCAAACACGAAAGGATGCTCCCAAGATGTTATGCAACGCCTAATCCGGGGTCCACATCGTTGCTATCTAGAAGGAGTTTTTGCCTGCCAAGATGAGAAAAAATAGTTCCATATCTTTCGTTTTGTGCTTCTCACGCAACTTAAAAAAAATTACCTACCTTTCGTTTCCAAGCGATAAGTAAGTCAGAAGACCCAGAAAGATAATTTCTGCGAAACCATTTTGCACATCGATGTTTCTCGTCAAAACTGAAGAGCATTTTAAATCCGATGATAAAAGATCTGGCCCTGGAAAAGAAAAATGTCAAAACATTAGCAAACAATGAATCGATGAAACATTATGCTAAACAATTAATCATGCAGTATAATATTATAATTATTCACTTACCTGTGTCGTTAGGATTTACTAAGGCACCAGTGAAAAATTTTACTTTTTGTTAATAAATTTTACGAAATTTTATGACAAAAAGTCAAAACTGCCAAAATCCGCCGGCAAGCGATAATGACACTGTCATTGTCACAGCAATTGACGCTGTCAGAACAGAAAAAATAATAATTTGAAATAAGTGTTTTGACAATTTTAGAATGTTTTTGTTGAAAAGAAAAACTTTTAAATACACAATCTAAGTAGGTGAAAAACACTTTTAATCTTAATGCATAACTTTTACGTTAATCAATTCTACTTTTATATTGAAGAAAATCTAAAGCTTTTTAAATCAAAAAGGCAAAATACTTATTAAAACAATTTTTGTTTTTTCTGTGTACGGACCTCGCTAATCCGACGACTCGTTAGTCTGGATCTCACTAATTCGGAATTTCCCGGATTAAAAAGTATACACACCAAATTTATTTATCATCGTCCAGCAAACTGAATTGCTGGAATTACTTCATTAAATTTCCTGTTACTGAAACTTCAGCTAAGTTGGTTTTTTAGCTGAAAATTTCTTCGACATTGCTGAACATCCAGCAATGTATATGTCAAACACTTATATTTTTATTCGTTCATTCCATTCGCCATGTTGCGACAGACGATGAAAGCCAAGGCGAAAGCGGAACCGAGGAATAAATAGATAATTTGTGCTTTGGAGATGAAGATGACAACAGCAGTTTGCAGCCTAAAAACATGAAACCACATGAACCAAACATGAACCACCACCCCCCCCCCCATTCAATAAGTAATGAATAAATATGTAGGATGCAGAAGTTGATGTACTATCCATTTTCTTGAAGCTGAACTACAACACATACTGTGATGTAATTTTTGGAGAATATAATGAAAAAAATAGTTTGGCACCTTATCTTATATGTTTATGTACAAATTAAAAATACATACTTCTCAGAAGAAAAATAAAAAGCGCATCATCATTTTCTACATCATTGTATTTTTATTTTCAATAAATTACTTGAATAAAACAATCTAATTCACCTCGAATTGCCCGTCATTCTTGAGTTCACTTTAGTATGCGCAGCTGTTCGAACTGCCAATCGCCACCGCATCAGACCACTTCTATCCATGACGAAATCTTCCGGATGTAGGTGGATGACTGCCGTTTATGTTTTTTGCTTGCCGCAGAGTCACCTAGAATAATTCATACATGGAACATCAATGTAATGATGTACATCAAGCTAAAATTTGATTATTGCTTACCTTGAATCATGCTGCATTATGCACTGGATGAGAGTCCCGGCTAGTGCAATGATGGTGATACTAAACTATAAAAATATCAATTTATTTCCATGTAAATAATAGCAAAATAAAACTCACATTTTTCATCACGGCTAGTCTGTGTAAACAAAGATGGCAGTTGAATAAAGCGAAAAAAGTGACTGAAAGTTCTTGCATGCACACAAATGTTGATAACTGTAACAGATGTGGTAGCTTTAACCTGAAACAGTATGATGCATCAAAGTGTGTGTGACAAGTTTTGAGGCTATGGAAAACACGTAATTATGTTCAGACTGCATACTGAAAGATCACAGCTTGTTAGATAATCCATATAAAATATAATATCATTCATTAGATTAAAAAAATAAAGGTGGAATCAAGGGAGGAGCATAAAAATCTTTCGTTGACAATCTTCTTCTTATATATAAAAATGAAATGGTCTGTGTTCGTATCCGCATAACTCGAAAACGGCTGGATGGATTTTTTCATTTCTTCAGCAGAAACATTCGTTATAGTTTCCGACGGGTTTATATGATATTTCCTAATGCGAAAATTACGAGTAAAGTTGAGCAAATCGTGAAAAACTAAAATTGTGATTCCTATGCGAACTTTGCATGGGCAGTTCGGAATGCACATTCTCGCCTACTATGCAGGACAACGTCTGCCGGTTCAACTAGTAAGACATAAATTGATAATCAGAGATAATGTAGAGTCATTGTTATACAGAGTGAAACACTGAAGGAAACCTAAAGTTGGATATTTCCTCAATCATAATGTTAACGGTGAGCTCATGTGGTAAACTTTGTATTTGGTTGTGACAATTCGACCTAATGTTTTTCACTATGCGGGAGTGAACAGCATGATTTAATTTTACGATCGCCCTTATAATTTATGCAATGTAAATAAATCGACGAAATCTTTGAAATTATTTTCATCAACAGCATCGACATTACTGGGAACTCTGTACACTGAAATGAATGTTATAGTAGTTTTTACTATGAAAACGTGTTTAAAATAACTATTTTAAGATGTATTCATCTCAAATACTAAATCGATTAAAATAACTACTCAGTTGTTAAAAATACTATGCTGTTGACAGTTGTCATGGTATTATTAACAAATAATCATAGTACTTCTGTAGTGAAAAATAAATCCAGCAAAGAACGCCATTGTTGAGCAAACACCTTCCTGGTGCCGGTTCAGTATTAAAATAGGCTAAAAATTATAAACCTTTGATAAATTCTTCTATGGCCACCTCAAAAATGCAGATCAAGGTTCGTATTTATATTTCTAAGCCTTCATTTATACATTTTCACGCTCACAATAAAATTAAACAAATCATCTATTGCAGTTCACCCATCTTTAAAAAGTTCCCAACATTTCCTCATCTAACCGCATCATCAAATAGCAGCACAGCAGTTCTCGGGAAATGCGATAGGTGAGTTTTTATTTCTATTATATTTGCTAGATGTAAAATTTATTGTTCTCTATTTTCAGAACTGAAAATCCCATAAACACCGACAAGTCTAATTCCGGAATGTTTCTTTAAGAAATGTTGGTTCTATCTCGCCGGAGAATGATTTTCATCGGCAACTTTCTGACGTTATACAATAAAAATACCTAGTGCTATGGAAAATAAAACATTAACTTGGAATATTTATTAATAAAGTAGTTAGCAATGATTGAAAGCCGTGTATTTTCTTTTGTTATTTGTTTTGGTTGGCAATGAATTGACTACACAATCATCGGTAATTTAAGGCTGTGAACCATTCCAGCGATTCGTTTAACTTTTAGTTAAAATTTGACAGTTCGATGGTTATTTTCCCATCGTGGTTAAAATTTTACTCCGAAGCCGACCCATTTGAGCTTTGACAGATTGATAGTTATTTGGAACAGAATGGATTTGGCGCCAATTTTCTCGCGAACAAAGTTTAACTATCGAACTGTCAAATCTAACCATGCTCCGGAGCAGGGTTATTTTTAACCACGGGGAAATAACCATCGAACTGTCAAATTTTAACTAAAAGTTAAACGATTCGCTGGAATGGTTCACAGCCTAAATGGGCAATGATTGTTACTTCAACTCTAAAATATTGTTACGCTGACTATGAGCATGGTATTTTCGCTGTCATCCCAATCCTTGCATCCATAGTAAAATCCACAACTATTTTCGTTTGAAATGACTGATCAATGTAGTCTGCACAAATCAAGTGGCGTTGTGCATTTAATTTAAACCATCAGAATGGTAATTTCAACCGCACCGCTGTTTTCAGATAGGGTAGCTATCAAAATTAAGTGGGTGGGCTTAATCATTCAGTGTTAAGGCCAGTATCGACTTAAAAAGTAGAGAGGTTACGGAATTTTGTTCAATATTACCAAGAGGAATTTTGACAACTGATCTGCATGGAGCAAATTGTCACTTTTACTTACGGAATAATCGAGCAGAATATTTTTCCGAAAGTAAAGTGACAGCTCCCATTACTTTGCGTGGGAACCTTACAAATGCCAATTTTGTTTTTTGTTCTTTTCATGTGGATACTGTTGTAAGAATTTTGTTTCGATTCTTTACTTTTCGGATTCAGTGAACGGAATTTAACATGTGATTGAAATAGAAAAAGAAATTTCTTTTGAACACGATACCAACCTTTACCAAAGTTAGTCAAAGTTAAAAAGATTCATTCCCATAAAAATATTATTTTAGTGAATAAATAGACGAATCCAAGTAAAAATAAGAAGAACACACACGACGGTGTTAACTTTGACAGATCCTACAGCGCAGCATGGGAAGATCATTTTAAAATGCTTATAATAAATTCTAGACAAATTGTAATTAAAATCTGATTGATGTATGATACGGAAAAAGTTCCGAAGTTTATGATAGATACATTTTTGGAAAATATACAAAAAAATGAGATAAGCTTCCAAATAAGTACTTCAGAACTTTTTCCGTATCGTACATCAATCAGATTTTAATTACAATTTGTCTAGAATTTATTATAAGCATTTTAAAATGATCTTCCTATGCTGCGCTGTAGGATCTGTCAAAGTTAACACCGTCGTGTGTCTTCTTCTTATTTTTACTTGGATTCGTCTATTGTATACGATGGTTTCAGGAGTATACATTTGTATTAATGTTTCTGTGTTTGAATTATATAAACACATTTCAAGTTTAGGACTGCAGAGACTATTGTCTGTTTCCTTGGTAACAAAACGCGCCGACCATTTTTTAGGCACTATCAAAATCGTCGCCAACATCTTTATTCTAAAATTATGTTAGTTTTATTAGAAAATAATGTCAATCTGCATGAAAAACAGGGCTCAATTTTGGGAAATAATGTGATTATTGAGTATATAAAATTTTGTTCACAGTTGATTTGACAGATCTTATGGCCATTTCTGCTGGCGACGATTTTGGCATCAATTTGTTTTGCGACGATTTCAAATCGTCGCGGCCGATAAGGTGGGAAATTGATAATATTGCGATTCTTTTCTTAAATCCGCAACCTGGCGCGCCAGTTACGCGCCGGCTCCCGTGCGCCGAGTTGTGCGCCATGCAAAAAGTAAATAAAGCAATGTCAAACAGATGTGATCTTTTTGCGCGGTTTTTCACATTCGCTTTTAAGGTATGCAACATATTATTGTCCCTCGATGGATAGTTAGTCTTTGGTGGAATAAACAAGATCTTTTTATTTTTTTACATTTGTTGCTACTGCATTTGAATCAGTATACTGTAGTAATAATTCCCATTAGGTAATCGTGCGTAATATGTGATGAAATATTTTGCATTTCCGTAATCAAGGTACCACAATATGGCAAATACCTTAGCGGCGCACAATCGAGAGAAAAAGAGATGAAACAGCAAAATGCTATAAAATCTCGAGAAGCATAATAACACAATTATTATTAAAGAATGTATTTAAACTTTTTTTTTTTAATTCGGATTGCGGAAATTAAATTCAAAATAATATCTGGCATCACTGGATCCGCACTGGCGGCGCGCATCGCAAAAACCGATTTTTGACAGCTGTTCGGTTGCGAAAACCGAAGCCGCTCATCAAAAATGGTTGCGATGCGGTGCGGTGCGGTCGTTATCAGTTCAAATGAAAATTTGATTTTTCCTAGATCAAAAAAGTGCATCAAAAGTGATTTTGTTAGTGCATCAATAAGTTTTGGCTTTCCCGCTTAGTATTGTTCGATTTCCGACAGTGCAACAAGTGTAAAATATCAGTGAAAGACGTGTTTTGGATTCCGTTTTTTTCGCCGACAGTGAAGCAATATAAAATTGAAACCAATGAAAATGTGGCACGAAGCACGTAAACAGGAAAAGAAGATCCGGGGAATGCTGGTGGATTACCGGAAGCGGGCGGAACGACGGCAGGATTTTTACGAGCGAATAGTGCGTTTGTACTCGGAACCAGTTTGTTTTTCTTGTGGGGTATTTTTATGGGCCGTCGCATCCTTTAGGGGGAGAGAGCATAGTGGGGTGAAACTTTTCCTAAAACGGTCGAAATCTTGAAAAAAGTTTTTTGAAAATACAAATCAAACATTTATTTTAACACAGGGCCATTATCATGTTCATTCAAATATATTGCGTTCGATTAAATATTTATTTTGATTTTTGACAATAATTTGGTTGCTAAAGTCTAACTAATTATATTCCGTATTTTGAAAATTTTGTTAGGTTTTAAAAAAATATAGATTTTATTGGTGAATATCGTAGCAATACCAATCTAGTCTCAGGATGGATGTGCCACATAATTAAATAAAAAGGTAGCATTCATGAATTATTCCTAATTCAATTCTTGTTATTGACCGTTTGCAGAAAGCCGATCCAACGCAGTTTCTCCAAGTTCATGGTCGCAAATGCAAGGTCCATTTAGATGCCAGCGTGGCCGCAGCTGCCGAGAATCCAGCCATCATGCAAGTGATATTGCAAAAGCAAAATACCTGCTTTTGTTCCACATATACATCTTCAATTATCGTCCTGTTTGATGCTTCCTGTTGTGACCCCTTTTTGTTAATCAACAATTACGACTCTCGACGGCTATTCCGGATCGGACCCTATTTTCTCCTTCATGTTCAATCGAAACCAGTTTTAGTTTTCAGACAATACAAGTTGGAAATAGGACCCGATTGCACGATTTAGAATGAAGCGATTAGTTCGCGCCGTCGTGGGCCTCAATGGCGTGGTTAATTAATTTGTTATCTTTCCTGCTTCCAGGATGCCGTGGCAAGGTCAGAAAGATAATTTGATTGATCGGTTTGACGTGAGGGCCCATCTGGATTACATTCCTACCTTGACCGTGAAACCGGACCAACCGGTGGAAGATGATGTGCTGGATATGGAGGAACGATCCATGAATTACGAGCGGTATCGCGTTCTTGCACAGAACGAGTTTCTCGGTGGGTAACTATGCATCCATGATTGGTTCAACAATGTTAGAAATGTGCGAATGTCTCACAATTAATTCACGTTTCTCAATCATTTGGTACACGACCATTTTTCTTATGGTAAATTATCAAGGAATTGGTATTTTACTTACAATGAGTTTATTTTTTTGTGTTGTCACTTATAAAAGTCTTATTGTGAGGGTTAAAAGAGAAGCATCATCTGAGGGCACCTTCAATAAACGTTCTCATTTTTTTTAGGAATTAGCGAAGATAAATTTCTGCATCAGTTACACTTGGAAGAACAATTCGGAGTGAATGCGCAAGTCGAGGCTGAACAGAAAGCTTCCTCGTCAAAGAAAAAGCCATCCGGTGGAGTTGCAATAGGATATACCTATGAGGACAGCGATTCCACTGGTGTGGTCCCTTTCAGTCAAACAATCACGGCTATTGAGCAATCGACCGCTACCTCAAAGTATGATGAATGCATGAAGAGTGACTCCGATTCTGATCTGGATATGGACGTATCCATAGACATCAACAAAGTGGGTAACGCACAGGCTCACGAGATGAATGCATGCGGAAGGCATTATGGAATGAAAAGTAATGACTTCTATTCATATCTCACAAAAGATGCCGACGAGGCGGAAGCGCTTAAAATGGCAAGAGAAGAAGAGCAGGAAAAAATTATGTTCAGCGGGCGAAAGAGTAGAAGGGAGCGACGGGCACAACGGGAGAGGAAATTTGCTGGAAGGCCGACCAGTCCTCCAAGCTATGCTGCAAAAGAAGAACTAGTTCCGAGGACCTACGACGATCCTAACGACAGCTCACGGTCACCATCACCCGTCAACTCAGGAAAAATCACTTACATTACCTCTTTCGGTGGAGAAGATGAGCTCCAACCACACTCTAAAATATCCATTAGCTTTAAGAAAGACAGTCAAGGCGAAGCCAGCACCTCGAAAGGGAGTTCCTATGCCCAAAAAGTGAAACAAAACTTAGAGAAACTTAAAAGCATTAGTTCCAAAGAAGAAGAACACAAAAAGCCCGCTCAATACCAGAGACGATCGAGAAGTTACAGCGATCGAAGTAGAAGCCGCAGTCGAAGTAATTCCAGAACTTGGCGACGAAGAAAATCCCGCAGTCGTTCGAGAGAGAAACGAACCTATTCCAAATACAAGCGGCGCTCTAGATCTAGTTCGCGTTCCTCACGCTCCCGAGGGCATCGAACCGATCGCCGCCGGAGAAAAACTCGATCACCTTCCTCATCGTCTTCGCCGCCTGCTCGTAAAGCAACCCGCAAACCTTCCAGTTCGGATTCCGATTCCTCGCAAGGCGGTCAACCGAAGCCCAAAGCAGTTGCTTCTCAGCCAGAACGAAAATTACAAATCAAAACGGAACCTCCGGAAAAACCCTTAGCTGCTATACCTCCGCCAGGTACTGTTACATCTCTTCCTCCAACACTCGCGACCATTTCCCAGAACACACCGATACCCGTTGTGACGGTGAAGAAAGAAGCAACACCACCCAAAGTGCCTGTGCTGATTGAACCGGAACCGGAGGTGCCGATCCGGCGGTACTACGGCCGCAAACGTGATGACCAAAGCTCGAGCGACAGTGATCTATCGACGGGTAGCTCCGACGATGAGCAGCAGACAAAAGGCGGCGATCCGACTGCGGCGGAATCGTGTAGCATGTGAGTCCGGAAGATGTAAAACGTTTTCAGTTCTAGTTCTCTGCTTTCCATGGAGGGGGTGCTACTGTTTCGGCTTTCTGGGTTTCGGTACGGGATAGTCAGAAATTTGAGTTCGACCTTGTTTTTCCTTTGCATATTATAAAGGTCACAGTTGTAAAGGCAAGACTCTTACATATATGTGGTTCAAATTTGGGTCATACTCCTGTTTATGTCAATCTCAAATCTGACCGTTCCTCTCCAACATTGTTTCCTAAAATGCAAATTTCTAGCAATCGGAACTCACATTAATTTCCCTTATTTTCCAGTTTACCCCCAACGGAGGCAACGGGTAGCCTCCTTCCCGGAGGAATAATAATTAAGCAGGAAAAGCTCGAAAGTGGTCCAGTTGGTGCCGCTTCCACATCATCATCATCGTCAAGGTTTGGTGGTGGTAGCTCAGTGGTCGACACATCCGAGTCCAAAGTCAGTAAGAATAATTCAAATATCATTCGATCCCTCACCTCACACTGCTACTGCGGCAACGACAAGTATCACTGCTACCACTTCTACGTACCGTTCCACACCGCTATCGTAGATAGAGTGGAAGAATGTTTTTTGTTATTTTCAAATTGGTTGGAAATTGTTCCAAAATTGTTACGAAATGTTTTGAGCGCAAAAGAAAACAAAAGTCTGGTGAAATGTGAATGGTTTTTGGGTTATGTATTTGGTGTTCTAAGAAACTGTGTTTTATTTAGATTCGATCGAGTGGTGCTACTGGGAATACTTTGTATATTTATCGACTGGCATGATTTCTTTTTGGTTAACTGAAAAATGAATGACTAATGAAGTACAAAAAAGCCAAGAAATGCAGTATCTTCCTCAGGCATTGCGACGCGGCGACATTTATTTGCGTAACCTTGTTTGTTCGAATATGATTTCAGGCTTTGGTTTCGTCTTCCATCGGTGCATCAAAGTCACTTAATCCTAGAGATAGATTAAAGCGGAAAATGCAGATTCTACTCAACAAGCAATGTAAGTCTCAATGATTTTTTTTATTGTTAAGAACAAGGATGAAACAGTATCGAAAATAGACAGTTGCTTTTTACCTCGCAATTTGAAGGACACGTCCTGGCAATGCATCAAGCTGGAAATGCAATCCGATGCTTGTTTATTTGTAGCATAGTTAACGAAGCATTGAAATACTATTTTCTGTTACAGTTAAAGCAGATAAAAAGGCTGAAATCGAGAAGGTTGAACGTCAAATTCAACAACAGCAAGAACGGGAGGATGAAATGCGAGAATTGGCGCTCAAATTGCGTCGAAGGTAATTGCTTGTTTTAAATCTTAATCCCCTTTCGTCTCACTTCAGTACCGTTCGCAGGCAACGTGAATTACGCCACAAGTACGGTTCGCCGGAAAGTGAAAAGAGCCCGTCCAAATCGGTAGAAAGCTCCGACGATGAAAAACAGAAGGAGTCTCGATTACCGCCGGTGAAGGAACCGACTCCACCGCCAAAAGTTCCACCTTCGTCATCAACGACGTCGAGTTTCAGCACCAGTGCCGTTATCGAACGGAAGCCCATGCTTCGGCGGTTCGCACAAGCAGAGGCTTCCCGATCACCGAGTACGACCCGATCGACGCGTCGACGTTCCCGAAGTCGTAGCCGATCAACGGCCGGTAGTCGTAGTATGGCACAAGCTCCTAGCACAAGCCGACGGTATGACGAACGTCACCGGCGACATAGTCCAACTGCACCGGCAACGAGATCGCGATACCGGTCTCGATCCAGGTCCCAGGAAAAGTTCCGTGACCGTGATCGGGATCGCGATCGCGATCGTGGTCGTTACGGAGGAAAACCTTCCCGGGATTATGGAAGGGGCGAGGGCAGTCGTCATTATCGACGTAGATCGCGCTCGGCTTCTCGGGAACGTCGTCGATCCCGCTCCAGGACGCGAAGATCGAGGTCGAAGTCCAGAAGTAAAACCAGTGCCGGTAATAATCGCAGGGATAGATCACCTAAGATAGTGAAGAAGTTGGTTGACTATTGATACAGACTAGTGTTTTTCTATCGTTCATTTGTTCTATATACCACCATTTCAATCCGTTTCATTTTCATATTGCCATATGACCAGAACGCTTCAATCGCTTCAAGTTATTATCTGTTGAACACTTTTTAAAAAACGTGTACTTCGTAATATATTTAAAATGAGGTGCACCATGAGTTGCGTAAGTGATTCGGCTATTGTGCATAAATATATCTGCATTATTTTTCAGGAATAAAGTTTTTTACTTATGTGATCCGAAATTACTTTCAAATACGTACGTAGGGGTAGGGTAAGGTAGGGCAACATGGGTAACGGGATAAGATAGTTCAATGCCGTTTTTTAGCATCGTATACATTTATTTTAATGTAGGCGGCGGCTGGGATAGGCGCGTAACAAAATTATTCTTCAAACATTTCGTCGGTGGGTAACGAACAATACCTTTGTTAAATATGTGCATTGCTCGTGCACTGATGGCGATAAGCATAATTTATATTGTACATACACTGTTCCCTTTCTTCAGGAATAAATGCCATGAGCAGATTCAACTAAAGTTTTTTTTCAAAAATTTCTTCGGGAATTTCTTTACGATCTTCTCCATTGATTTCTCCAGAAATTCTTCTTAAAATTTCTTCAATAGTTCGTCCGGGATGGTGTGTAATTCATAGTGAAAATACTAGCAAAAATCCTGAATTACAAAGCAAGGTAATGCAGAAGGTGGCTGGAGTAAATTCATGGTACGGTGTAGGTTTTTTTTGGTACTTCCCTATGCCTATGAGCATCAACGTGTTAGTTTTATGAAACAGAAATGGAAATGATGAATAATCTACTTAGAAACCTCGCAGATAATACCTGTGGAAGTGATTAATGAATACTTATTTGCGACACGTAAATTTTCAAATGGGGGATGTAACGCCAAGTTCAGATGAGAGAATTCCAACAGGACATAGGGGATCTGTTCCGGTCTCCATCTCTTAAGATGAGACCAAGGAGCAGTTCCCCTGTATAAAAATCCTGCAGAAATTTTAAGAAACTTCTTAGAAGTTTCATCCAAAAGATCTGGGACGGATGAGGAGTTCTTGGAGTGAATTCAAAATCCGGGAGAATATAAAAACCAACCACAACCGCCCCTACTAATTCTCCAGAGTTAAATATTAAAGAGAATTATCTACAATATTTGGAATGAGTTATTCGGCAGGATCATCGAAAAGGATCCACGAAAGGCTGAATAACATAAGGCTGAACACGAAAGGCTGAAAAATCGTGAGAAACCAATTTTAGAGCAAGAATTAACATTTGACGGTAATAGGGTTACAAATTAAAATGCAACTTCTTGCAACTTCTTGTTGTCTTTCAATTTTTATACGGAATTTGTATTTTTTATTTTTATGTAACATAGAAAGGAACAAGACTTTATTGTTCTTGGTTCTTGTATTTGGTTTTTAAGTCTTGCCAAGATTACTTTCTTATTTTTTATTCTTTATTTTTCTCTCTTCTTCTTTTTTCCTTCTTTATTCTCCCTTCTTTTTGTAGAGTTTGCAAATGTTTTATTCTAAACAAAACCTTAATTCTAATGAAGCCGCTCATGGCATTCAGTTCAGTGTAAAACTATATTCACCACGCACCATTGTACTCTATTCGATTGTAAAATAAACCTTTCGATTATTCGTTCTACAGCCGTACTTTGAGACGGAGGCTAATTTAAAGAGTGTTCTTTTTTTCTTACTGAAAGTTACTAAGTGGTTATAAATCTAGTTCTAACAATGTGGCGACGAGGAAAACTTTTTGTTCGCTTTTGTTCGCAGCAGTGAAAAGGATTTCGCTTGATTTCGATACGATATATAGTGTAAATGACTTATTTATAGAGTTTCTTGACGCGTAAATGACTTTTTTATAGAGTTTCTTTAAAGTAGGTAAGCTTTAAAGCGACTTGTATCGTAGACAGTTGTTTCTGGCCAAAAACAACTGTTGAGCAAAAATTGAGCTTTGTAGTATTTCAGTTAGCAGATTGTGTACCGCATATTCAAAACTGTGAAAATTGGAAACATTATCCCTATATTGGCGTTTTACTAACTCCATTTTGTTCTATTGTATTTCATTAGGCAGTCTGCATTGGCGTGCTTCTAGGAGCACTCACTCACTAAGAGAACAAACGCATTGAGAAACGGACGCAGTGAGACCTAAGACAAAAGAAGTAGCCAACTACTTTGTGATAGACACTAGCCCACAGTGAGATCAACTTGAAGGAAAAACAAACGTAATCTGATAGTGAGAAGTGAGAAGCCAACTGAATTTGCATGTGCATGTGAGAAGACGAAGGTAAACGAACCTGTTGCTGCTGTTGACTGGAATCCTGCTGTTGCTGTTAACTGGGTTCTTGCTGTTGTTGTTGACTGGTTGGCTGTTGCTGTTGAAGAGTGTCAGACGGTTGGTGCAATCGTTGAGGCCTTGATCAACTTAAAACGTTGTTTTTCCCGTTTGCTGAGGATTAAGCAAGGAGGCGTACGCTGATTGAGAAGGGTAAATCAGGATTGTTTGGTCAGAACGTAAGTTCGTGGTAACCGTGAGTAGAAATTTGTTTTTTTTTGTTCTTACTTCTGGATATTAAGTAATTATGTCAATCCCAGGCATGATAGGATCTATTGATCATTATGTAGTGGGAAAATCATTCAGCAATTATATTGAGCGTTTTGAGATTCTTTGCACTTTAAACAAGGTTACAGAAGAAACTAAAAGATCGTGGTTTATTTCATTAAGCGGAGATGATGTGTTTGATGAAATTAAACTATTATTTCCATACCAAGAAGTAAACACATTGGCATATGATGATATCGTGTAGAAGCTCAAAACTCGTTTTGATAAAACCGATCCTATTCTAATGAAACGATATCACTTTTACAACCGATCACAAGGCGTAAACGAAACTGGTGAAAATTTTGTTCTTGCGATTAAGCTTCTGGCAGAAGGCTGTAATTTTAAGGATTTCAAGAACGAGGCCATAAGAGACAAGCTAATTTTAGGATTGAAAGATAGTGATTTACAGCATAAATTATTGATGGAGGATGAAATCGAATTGGCTGCAGTAGAGAAAACTATTGTTAGTGCTGAATTGGCGGCGAAGCAAAGAAACACTATTCGGGAGAACAGTGAAGGAGGTACTAGTGTCTTATCAATCAAGCATCGTTTAGGTAGGAAAAATGGAGATTTCTTGAATGGTCATAGCAACCGAACAAACAGATTTAGGTCAAGAAGTAGAAGCAACAGCAGAGAGCGTGTTGGAAAGGAAGGATGCAGCTATGATCGTTATAGCGCTAAATCTGATTCGCGGAATTGGAATAATCACTTCAATGCAATTTGCAATTATTGTAAACGCAAAGGTCACATCCGCAAATACTGCCGCTTGTTGAACAAAAATTCTGTTAAATTTGTAGAGGAACAGCAAATTACGAAGGATGTCTGAAATACAGACAAATTTAGCAGAATGCGTCTACAGGATTCCAGCGATGAGTCGGATATTAGCTGTATGAAAATAGGACATGTGAATACCGTGGTTACTGACCCTTGCTTAGTAAATGCTTTTGTTGGGGGTCAAAATTTAATCATGGAAATCGATACCGGCTCAGCAGTGGCAGTAGTAAGCGAAGTTTTGTACAAACACAAATTTTGTTCCATTCCTATGGTGAACTGTAAAAAAAGGCTAGTTGTGGTTAATGGTGCAAAGTTAACAGTTATGGGACAAATCTTAGTAGAAGTAACTCTAAATGGTCGTAGTAGTAAAGAAAATTTAATAATTTTGAAGTGTTCTGTTGATTTTCTTCCTCTTCTTGGACGAGATTGGCTAGAAAGGTTTTATCCAGGTTGGAAGCACTGCTTTTCAACTCCAGAAATTGTTAAGAGCTTGAAGACTTGTAACGGACCTGAAGAGGCAATTGGTACGATGAAACAGAAGTATTCAAAAAATTTTACTAAAGATTTTTCCGAACCCATTGTAGGCTACGAAGCAGATTTAGTGTTCAAAGAGGAACAGCCCATATTTAAAAAAGCTTATCAAGTCCCTTATAAAATCAAAGACAAGTTTATAGAACATCTTGATATGTTAGAAAATCAGGGTGTCATAACCCCAATACGAGCTAGCGAATGGTCTTCGCCTGTTATTGCAGTGCCTAAGAAGGATGGAGAGTTAAGAATGGTAATAGACTGTAAAGTTTCACTAAATAAAATTCTAGTCCAAAACACCTATCCCCTCCCACTTGCTCAAGACATTTTCGCATCATTAGCTGGATGTAGTGTTCTGCTCATTAAATTTAGCCGGAGCATATACTCAGTTACAGTTGTCTAAGCGCTCGAGAAAATTTGTTGTCATAAATACAGTAAAAGGGTTATATACATACAACAGGTTACCTCAAGGCGCCTCCTCCAGCGCTGCTGTGTTCCAAAAGGTGATGGATCAGATTTTGAAAGGCATAGACAAGGTCTGTTGTTATTTAGATGACGTGCTCATTGCAGGGAGAACATTTGAGGAATGCCTTGAAAAATTGGATCTAGTGCTCCGAAGATTATTCGATGCTAATATTAGTGTGAACTTCAAAAAATGTAAATTTTTTGTTAACTCTTTACCGTATTTAGGACATTTAATTACATCAGATGGTTTATTACCTTCACCAGAGAAATTGTCAACAATTGTGAATGCAAAAGTGCCACAAAATGTCTCTGAGCTGAAGGCATATTTGGGCCTCATAAACTATTACAATAAGTTTATTCCGCAATTATCGTCCAAGTTGAGATGTTTTTACGAACTATTAAAGAAAAATGTTCCTTTCGTATGGACCAAAGAGTTTGATGTAGTTTTCAATGCAACTAAGAATGATTTGATCAATTCCAACATATTATCCTTCTACGATCCTAGTAAACCTTTAATTGTTGTAACGGATGCTTCTTCTTACGGCTTAGGTGGTGTTTTAGCACTAATAGATGAGGGTATAGAAAAGCCTGTTTGTTTTACGTCCTTTTCTTTAAATTGTGCGCAGAAGAAGTATCCAATTCTGCACTTAGAAGCTTTGGCGCTTGTTTGTGTAATTAAAAAGTTGCATAAGTTTCTATTTGGACAGCATTTTAAAGTTTTCACTGACCATAAACCATTGCTCGGCATATTTGGTAAGGAGGGAAAACACTCAATATATGCTACCAGAATACAAAGGTATATTATGGAACTATCAATTTACAACTTTGACATTGAATATCGCCCTGCTTCGAAGATGGGCAATGCTTTCCTCTGGACCAACATGTCCCAAGTAGCTTGGCACAAGAAAATATAAACAGTTTAAATTTCAGTAATGAATTCCCATTGGACTATGCGTTGATTTGCAAAGAAACTAAAGACGACAAATTTTTGGAGCAAATTATTACCTTTGTAACCTCAGGGTGGCCCAATTCAATACCAAAAGATTTTAAAGATTTAGAGAGAAAGAAAAGAGAAAATAGAATTTGTTGATTGAGTGTTACTGATTGGCGGTAAGGTTGTCATTCCAAATAGTTTAATTAAACCAGTTCTTAAGCTTTTACATGCTAATCACGGAGGTATTTCAAAGATGAAAAAACTGGCTAGGCGAAACGTGTATTGGCAAAAAATCAACTTAAGCATTGACAACTTTGTTAAATCTTGTGAAATATGTGCTAAAATGCAGGTAGTTAAAAAACCAATTAAAAAGGATACTTGGATTCCTACAACTAGACCGTTCAGTCGCATTCATGGAGATTTCTTTCATTTGGAAGGAAAAACATTCTTGCTCATAGTGGATAGCTTTTCTAAATGGTTAGAAGTTGATATTATGAAGTACGGAACTAATGCTAAATTAGTAAACAAGAGATTTGCTTCTTTTTTTGCAAGATACGGCTTACCCGATGTTGTTGTGACGGATGGGGGGCCTCCGTTCAGTTCTAGCGAATTTGTTAGTTTTCTAGAGCATCAAGGAATCAAAGTTTTAAAGAGCCCACCCTATAATCCTGCCAGCAACGGGCAAGCTGAGAGGATGGTAAGGGTTGTAAAGGACGTACTAAAAAAACATCTACTTGACAAGGATACCAGAACGCTAGATTTAGAAGATCGTGTTAATTTATTTCTAGTAAATTATAGAAATAGTTGTTTAGGTTCGGAGGGAATCTTCCCCTCGGAAAAAGTATTCGCTTATCAACCAAAAATGCTATTGGATTTAATTAATCCAATGAAATCCTATAAGAAATATTTGGACAAAACTCCTGCAAGGATAAATATTCCGTGTGATGATGTAGCTGATACATTTGATGATTTTGACAAGCTTGTGGCAGGGGATGTGCTATTATACAGAAACATAAATAAAAATGCTATTCCCAAATGGTTGAATGCAAAATTTATAAAGAAAATTTCTAAAAATGTTTTACAGATTTCGGTGGGTGCTCACATTACGACGGCTCACAAGCACCAGCTAAGGATTATGCATGTCCCCAAACAAAAGTCGAAGGTGTTCGTCACCTTAAGAGGAGCTGCTGGCAAACGCAATCGGGAATCACTCGAGGAGGAAGACGACTTCACGGGGTTTCCGGATGTGCCATCAGTCATGGAAGATGTGACGCAACCAAAGAAGAAGTTCGCGCATACGAGGAGTCCTATAATTACTCGGTCAAGAGCAGCCTTGTCCATTAATGATGATTAGTGCGGATTTCAAAAGAAATTTATAGTTGATATTGAATTATTGAAATATTGCATGTTTTGCGTTCAGAATACAAATATGATCTAGAATTTTAGTTCATTTTTGAAATGATATAATAGTATATTATCGAACACGGATTTATCAATTTGAGAGTAAATTGTCTTATGAAGGGAGAATTGTAGAGTTTGCAAATGTTTTATTCTAAACAAAACCTTAATTATAATGAAGCCGCTCATGGCATTCAGTTCAGTGTAAAACTATATTCACCACACCATTGTACTCTATTCGATTGTAAAATAAACCTTTCGATTATTCGTTCTACAGCCGTACTTTGAGACGGAGGCTAATTTAAAGAGTGTTCTTTATTTCTTATTGAAAGTTACTAAGTGGTTATAAATCTAGTTCTAACACTTTCTTCCTACTTCCTTCTCCCTATTTTCTTCTTCCTTTTTTTCATTCCATTTTTTTCATTTTTCCTTCTTTCTTCTTCAATCCTTCCTAGTTCCTTCTTCCTGTTTCTTCTTGCTTCTTCGTTCTACCTTTTTTCTTAGTTCTTCCTTCTTAATTCCTCCTTCCTTGTTCCTATTTCCTTCTTCATTCTTCTGCCTGCCTTGTTCCTTTTTTTTTCTTCCTTCTTTGTTCTTCTTCTTCCTTCTTCATTCATTTCTTTTGCTTTCTTATGCTCTGACTAATGCTCTATTACGCAACCTGAAAAGAGTGCGCGCTAGAGCTACTTGCGCTTATACCTATCGACGGTGTGCCTTCACTAAACGGAACTTCAACATTGCCAGCATTGATTATCGGCGGTATAATAAACTTCGTTACAAACATTATGTTCATCTCACGCAACAAAATCTCCGACGACACCCTAAGAAGTTTTGGTCTTTCGTGAATTTTAAAAGGAAGGAAACTGGACTGCCATCAAGTGTTTTTCACGATAACGACATTGCGCTGAATACTGATGAGAAATGCAGCCTTTTCGCTAAACACTTCTCTAGTGTATTCTCAAGCTATTCGCCTTCTCAGGATGACACTGATAGAGCTGGTGAGTGGAGTACCTAGTATTGTAGTGGATGTGGATGTCTTTGATATAGACGTTCAAATGGTTCTGTCAGCGATACGTCAGACCAAATCATCCTTTTCTCCTGGCCCTAGCGTTCTTCCATCGGCCGTGCTGAAGAAATGCTCTGATATTCTGGCTATCAACCTATCACTCCAGCAGAGTAAATTTCCTATGCAGTGGAAATGCTCTACTATGTTCCCAATTTTCAAGAAAGGCGACACACGTGATGTGAGAAACTACCGTGACATTACATCACTCGGAGTGGAGTCGAAAGTGTTCGAGTCGCTGATGAACGATAGAATGTTCGCTTCCTGCACAAATCACATCACCCCCTATCAGCATGGTTTCTTTCCCGGCCGCCGCTCTGTGGAAACGAATCTTACCAGTTTTACTTCGTTTTGCATGGAGAACATGTGTAAAGAATTCCAAATAGATGCCGTTTACACCGATCTAAAATCTGCCTTCGACAAAGTTAGTCATGACTTGCTGCTTAAAAAACTAGAAAAAAATGGGCTGTTCTTTTGCTTTATGCACCTGACTCAGATCATATCTGGTTGGACGCCAAATGTTGGTCAATATTGGAAACAATTCGTCCGACTGTTTCTCGAACCTTTCTGGAGTTCCACAAGGTAGCACCCTTGAACCATTGCTATTCTCGTTTCTCATAAACGAGGTAACACTTAAACTGCAATGTGGAGGTATGCTGCTGTTGTTTGCCGATGACCTTAAAATGTATGTAGTTGTCCGAGACCTCACTGACTGCTATAAGCTACAGAACCTTCTAGAAATCTTCCATGACTGGTGTACTCGGAATATGATGGTTCTGAGCATTCCGAAGTGCTGTGTCATAAGTTTCCGACGAACGACTAATTTTATCCAGTTTGACTACAGTACTGCTGGTTCTCAATTTCAACGGGTTGATCATGTTAGTTGTTTTGGATGAAAAGCTTACCTATAGCCGCCACTTCTCAAATACCATCGATAGAGCCAATCGCCAGCTTGGATTCATGTTTAAAATCTCCAATGAGTTCTCCGTTGTGTTTCAAAGCACTGTACTGCTCTCTGGTACGCTCAAAACTAGAGCTTGCATCTGTTGTTTGGAATCCTTACCAGGCTGTATGGAGTGACCGGTTCGAAGCTGTCCAAAGAAGATTCGTCAGATATGCTTTGCGCCATCATGTTTTTATTGTTTGACCACCATTAGATTTAAGAATTTCATGTAGACAACACAGTCCGATGAATAAAAAACAAATACAAACACAAATTTCTTCCTTCATCCTTTTCCTTATTTTTTCTTCTTTGTTTCTTTCATTACCTAGTTTTTTCTCCCTTTCTGTCTTTTGTCCTCTACCTTCTTCTTTTTCCAAGTTTCTTCTTCCTTTTTTCTTATTCCTTTTTCTCTATTTTTTCTTCATTCTACCTTCTTCCTTCTTCTTTCTTCCTTTCTTTCAATTTTTTCTTCCTTCATTTCCCTTCCTTTTTCTTTTTTCCTTCTTTCTTTTACCTTCTTCCTTTTCTTTTGTCTTC
Organism: Armigeres subalbatus; assembly: GCF_024139115.2. NCBI lineage: Eukaryota > Metazoa > Arthropoda > Insecta > Diptera > Culicidae > Armigeres > Armigeres subalbatus. Next base: position 127,960,792 of record NC_085141.1, read on the forward strand.
ATTCTTGTTCCTTCTTCTTTCTTCCTTCTTCATTCTTTCATCTTTATCCTTCCTTCTTCTGTCTTCCTTATTCCTTGTTTCTTCTTGCTTCATCATTTTTCCTTCTTCCATCTGTATCTTGGGTCTCCAGTAACCTTGCGAGCAAAGGCATAGGATTACCAATCCGGAGATGGCCAGTTCGATTTTCGGTCCGGTCTAGGACGTTTTCGGGTTGGAAACTTTCTCGACACCCTGGGCATACTGTATCCTTGTGCTTGCCACACAAGATACATACTCATGCGTTGACGGGCATAGAAAAGCTTTTAATTAATAACTGAGGAAATGCTAATAGAATACTAAGTTGAAAAGCAGGCCTAGTTCCAGTTGGAATGGAGAGCCATTGGAGAAGAGAAGGAGATCTGTATCTTACTTTTTCCTTTTTCTTTCTTCTATGTGTTTTCTTCATTCTTTCAACGTTTTTCCTTCTTCATCCTTCCGTCTTCTCTCTCGCTTCTTCCAATTTTTCTTCCTTTTTCCTTTTGTATTCCTTCTACCTTGTTTCTTGTTGCTTCATCATTATTTCTTCTTCCGTCTTTATCTAACTGTTTACTTTTTCTTCTTCTATGTTTTTCTTAAATCTTTCATCTTTTTTCCTTCTTTTTTCTTCCGTTCTTCTGTCTCACTTCTTCCATTTTTTTCTTCCTTCTGTCTTCCTTCTTCCTTGTTTCTTCTTTCTCCATAATTCCGTCTTTGTCTAACTTTTTCATTCTTCCTTTTTCTTTGTTCTTTTTTCAACCCTTCATCTTTTTTCCTTCTCCCTTTCTTCCATCTTTTTTATCTCTTCTTTCGTCTTTTTCCTTCTTCTTTCCTCCTTCATTTTTCTCTGTGAAATATTTATTCTTCATTCTTTGATATTTAGTCTTTATTCTTTATTCTTTATTCTTTACTCTTTATTCTTTATTCTTTATTCTTTATTCTTTATTCTTTATTCTTTATTCTTTATTCTTTATTCTTTATTCTTTATTCTTTATTCTTTATTCTTTATTCTTTATTCATTATTCTTTATTCTTTATTCTTTATTCTTTATTCTTTATTCTTTATTCTTTATTCTTTATTCTTTATTCTTTATTCTTTATTCTTTATTCTTTATTCTTTATTCTTTATTCTTTATTCTTTATTCTTTATTCTTTATTCTTTATTCTTTATTCTTTATTCTTTATTATTTAATTCTTTATTCTTTATTCTTTATTCTTTATTCTTTATTCTTTATTCTTTATTCTTTATTCTTTATTCTTTATTCTTTATTCTTTATTCTTTATTCTTTTATTCTTATTCTTTATTCTTTATTCTTTATTCTTTATTCTTTATTCTTTATTCTTTATTCTTTATTCTTTATTCTTTATTCTTTATTCTTTATTCTTTATTCTTTATTCGTTATTCTTTATTCTTTTATTCTTTATTCTTTATTCTTTATTCTTTATTCTTTATTCTTTATTCTTTATTCTTTATTCTTTATTCTTTATTCTTTATTCTTTATTCTTTATTCTTTATTCTTTATTCTTTATTCTTTATTCTTTATTCTTTATTCTTTATTCTTTATTCTTTATTCTTTATTCTTTATTCTTTATTCTTTATTCTTTATTCTTCCTTTTTATTCTTTATTCGTTATTCTTTATTCTTTTATTCTTTATTCTTTATTCTTTATTCTATATTCTTTATTTTTTATTCTTTATTCTTTAATCTTTATTCTTTATTCTTTATTCTTTATTTTTTATTCTTTTTTTTTATTCTTTATTCTTTATTCTTTATTCTTTATTCTTTGTTCTTTATTCTGTATCCTTTATTCTTTATTCTTTATTCTTTATTCTTTATTCTTTATTCTTTATTCTTTATTCTTTATTCTTTATTCTTTATTCTTTATTCTTTATTCTTTATTCTTTATTCTTTATTCTTTATTCTTTATTCTTTTATTCTTTATTCTTTATTCTTTATTCTTTTATTCTTTATTCTTTATTCTTTATTCTTTATTCTTTATTCTTTTATTCTTTATTCTTTATTCTTTTATTCTTTATTCTTTATTCTTTATTCTTTATTCTTTATTCTTTTATTCTTTATTCTTTTATTCTTTATTCTTTATTCTTTATTCTTTATTCTTTTTATTCTTTATTCTTTATTCTTTATTCTTTATTCTTTATTCTTTATTCTTTATTCTTTATTCTTTATTCTTTTATTCTTTATTCTTTTATTCTTTATTCTTTATTCTTTATTCTTTATTCTTTATTCTTTATTCTTTTATTCTTTATTCTTTATTCTTTATTCTTTATTCTTTATTCTTTATTCTTTATTCTTTATTCTTTATTCTTTATTCTTTATTCTTTATTCTTTATTCTTTATTCTTTATTCTTTTTTTCTTTATTCTTTATTCTTTATTCTTTATTCTTTATTCTTTATTCTTTATTCTTTATTCTTTATTCTTTATTCTTTATTCTTTATATTCTTTATTCTTTATTCTTTTATTCTTTATTCTTTATTTATTATCCTTTATTATTTATTCTTTATTTTTTTATTTTTAATTCTTTATTCTCAATTCTTCTTTATTCTTTATTCTTTATTCTTTTATTCTTTATTCTTTATTCTTTATTCTTTATTCTTTATTCTTTATTCTTTATTCTTTTATTCTTTATTCTTTATTCTTTATTCTTTTATTCTTTATTCTTTTATTCTTTATTCTTTATTCTTTTATTCTTTATTCTTTATTCTTTATTCTTTATTCTTTTATTCTTTATTCTTTATTCTTTATTCTTTATTCTTTATTCTTTATTCTTTTATTCTTTATTCTTTATTCTTTATTCTTTATTCTTTATTCTTTATTCTTTTATTCTTTATTCTTTATTCTTTATTCTTTATTCTTTATTCTTTTATTCTTTATTCTTTATTCTTTATTCTTTATTCTTTATTCTTTATTCTTTATTCTTTTATTCTTTATTCTTTATTCTTTATTCTTTATTCTTTATTCTTTTATTCTTTATTCTTTATTCTTTATTCTTTTATTCTTTATTCTTTATTCTTTATTCTTCATTCTTTATTCTTTATTCTTTATTCTTTATTCTTTATTCTCAATTATCTATTCTCTATTCTTTATTCTTTATTCTCTATTCTTTATTCTTTATTGTTTATAGTTTATTCTTTATTCTTCCTTTTTATTCTTTATTCGTTATTCTTTATTCTTTTATTCTTTATTCTTTATTCTTTATTCTTTATTCTTTATTCTTTATTCTTTATTCTTTATTCTTTATTCTTTATTCTTTATTCTTTATTCTTTATTCTTTATTCTTTATTCTTTATTCTTTATTCTTTATTCTTTATTCTTTTATTCTTTATTCTTTATTCTTTATTCTTTATTCTTTATTCTTTTATTCTTTATTCTTTATTCTTTATTCTTTATTCTTTATTCTTTATTCTTTTATTCTTTATTCTTTATTCTTTATTCTTTATTCTTTATTCTTTATTCTTTATTCTTTTATTCTTTATTCTTTATTCTTTATTCTTTTATTCTTTATTCTTTATTCTTTATTCTTTATTCTTTATTCTTTTATTCTTTATTCTTTATTCTTTATTCTTTATTCTTTTATTCTTTATTCTTTTATTCTTTATTCTTTATTCTTTTATTCTTTATTCTTTATTCTTTATTCTTTATTCTTTATTCTTTATTCTTTATTCTTTATTCTTTTATTCTTTATTCTTTATTCTTTATTCTTTATTCTTTATTCTTTATTCTTTATTCTTTTATTCTTTATTCTTTATTCTTTATTCTTTATTCTTTATTCTTTATTCTTTATTCTTTATTCTTTATTCTTTATTCTTTATTCTTTTATTCTTTATTCTTTATTCTTTATTCTTTATTCTTTATTCTTTATTCTTTATTCTTTATTCTTTATTCTTTATTCTTTATTCTTTATTCTTTATTCTTTATTCTTTATTCTTTATTCTTTATTCTTTATTCTTTATTCTTTATTCTTTATTATTTTTTTCTTCATTTCAAAACCGCATCGAATCAATAACAGCATGCACCGGTTAAGGATCGGGCACGCTATCATTGATAGCCGCTTACTCTGCGGCTTGGAACTTACCTGTGTCGCCCACCGTAACCTTATTGAAACTCTGTCACCGACTTTCAACTCATACGTTCGAGCCGCTTCCGCGTTGCTATCCTCTACACCAGCTGAGTCTGTCTGTGCCGAGGCAGGCATCTTGCAATTTAACCATCGTGTGCGAAGGTTGTCAGGTGGGTTTAGGGTCATTTGACCGAATGTCGTTTGGCCGAAAGGGTCAATTGGCCGAACGCAATTTGGCCGAATGCCGTTTGTCCGAATAGTTGAAATACGTTTCCTCACGAAGTGAGAAGCGAGTATTGAGAAGCAAGAAGGAAGAAGGAAGAAGGAGGAAAGAGGAAGGGTGAAGGAAGAGGGAAGAAGGAAGAAAAAAGAAAGAAGAAGAAATAAGGAAGAAGGAAGAAGGTAGAAAGATGAAAGAAGAAGGAAGAAGGAAGAAAGATAAAAGAATAAGGAAGAAGGTAGAATGAAGAAGACAAAAGAAGGAAGAAAGAAGAAGTTAGAATGAAGATGATAAGGAAAAAGGATGAAGGAAGAAGGCAGAAAGAAAGAGGAAGAAAGAAGAAGTAAATAGAAGGGATAAGGAAGAAGGATGAAGGAAGAAGGAAGAGGTAAGAGTGAAAAACGAAGAAAGAAGAATGAAAAAGGAAGAAGGAAGAAGGAAGAAGGAAAAAGAAAGAAAGAAGAATGAAGAAGGAAGAAGGAAGAAGAAAGAAGAAGGAAGAAGGAGGAAGGAAGAAGGAAGAAGGAAGAAAGAAGAAAAACTAAGGAAGAAGGAAGAGGAACAAAAATTAAGGAAGAAGGAACAAAAACTAAGGAAGAAGGAATAAGAAAGAAAGAAGAAGGAAGAAGGAAGAAAGAAGTAGAAGGGATAAGGAAGAAGGAAAAACGGAGAAGTAAGAAGTAAAAAGAAAAAAAAGAAAAAGGGATAACGACGAAGAAAGAAGGAAGAAAGAAGAAGGAATAAAAACGACGAAGGGAGAAGGAAGAAGAAAGGAGGAAGTAGAAATAAGAAAGAAGGAAGAAGAAAGAAGAAGGAAGAAGGACCACTCGTAAAATGAGGTCAATTTTTTAAACTATTCGGCCAAACGGCATTCGGCCAAATGACGAAGAAGAAAGAAGGAAGAAGGATGGAGGAAGATGGAAGTAAGAAGATAGAGGATGGAAAAAAGAAGAAAGATGAAAGAAGAAAGAAGGAAGAAGGAATAAGGAGGAAGAAAGAAGAAGGAAGTAGGAAGAAGGTAAGATGGAAGAAGGAAGAAGGATCACTCGTAAACTGAGGTCAATTTTTTTGAACTATTCGCCCAAACGGCATTCGGTCAAATGGCCTGACACCGGCAGGTGCCTTGTTATAATAGATGGTAATATCATCATCAACATCATCATCATCTTCTTTCACATAGGGGAGACTGGGTAGACTTGATCCCCTTTTCTGATTTCCGATGAATCATAGCCAAAAATAAATAAACATACGTGATTTCCACACAGACTCTCTAAGAAATATAGTATTTAACTTTACTGATGTATGACAGTCCTTAAATTATTGTTGTTATTGATATACAATCGATTTTTTGGAGTGCTGTAAAAAATCTACTTTTAAAATATTCGGGGGAAATTGATCCCTCTCCAAGAACTTGCTTTGAAGAAATTAGAAAGGTGCCCTCAGATTTTTAAAAATATTTTTCCTTCAAAATACAAAGAATTTCCGAATTGCTGTGCGTATATATGAACGATTTTTGTTATTGAATTCAACAGCACATTCAATTTTAAAATTTGGAGAGACTTGATCCCCTTTCTATGATATCTACGCAATGAACAATTTTTCCTGCCAACCCTTCATCAAATCTGCCAAATCTACACAAAAATAAGAAGCCTGAGAACAGATTTACATTTTTTTGGAAATTTTCCGCTAAATTTTTGTATGGGTGACTAATGGGGGATCAAATGTCCCCATATTGAGGCAATAACTTCAAATCCAAATCTAGGAACTTTTTTCAAATAGGCGTAACTGTATTTGACCTTGAAATTTGAAACGACTCATACTCTGTCTATTTAACAAATTTCGTTTAACTAACGTGACTACCGGATAGTCCGAAGTCTATTCTTTCTATTGAATACATTCGTTGGCCAAAATAGTTTGTGTTAAGAGCACAATCGCCGTTCCAAAAATAAAGGTCAGAATCAATTACGCCCATTTGAAAAAAGTTCCTAGAAATATCCTAAAACTTTGATGGTATGTTGACATTTTCATCAGTACAAATCATTAGGCACATTTATGGCTTTGTGCTGTGAAAAGACGAAAGCATTTGGTCATTGTTATGAAAAGTTATTCAAGTTTTGCGTGGCCAATAAAAAAATCTTTAGGAAGGTCAAAACACAAAAACCGTCCTGCAAAATAAATAAGATTGTCAATCCAAAAAATAACTTGCCACATAAAGGTCATTTGTCTAGAGGATCTATACTAAAAAATACGCTAGAACAAAACTACTTTAGTTCTCGATAAAACAGGGGTGATCAAGTCTCCCCGGGGATCAAGTCTACCCACCTTCCCCTAAAGCATTTTATGAGACAGATCGAAACAGATGTTTTTCTCGTGTTTATCTACTTTGACAATTATTGGGAGCCCGTTTGTTTGGTGATTTCGCGCTGAATATTCCATTGGGTCGGATCATCAATTCTACCTATTATACTTTTCGCTTTCTAGAGCTTAGGAACAAAGCTTTTCATACGATTTCCAATACGTATTGCTAGATTATTCAAACCATTGCAGTCTAAGTATAAAATGCTGAAGAAAACATGAATTAAAAGTAAAACGTTTGAAAAATTATTTTGTGTTTGGACCTAACGGAATGTTCACGCAGAATCATACCAAAACAAAACATTCAATGTAAATAATCCGGCCGTCGCGAAGGTCGCGAACCGTTCCATAGAATACCTTATACTGATGTGCCTAAGTGTACGGATTTCGATGCCTCATGGTAAACATATATTTTTTGGTTTGCCCCAATCGGTGATATCAACTTGAAAAAACGTGATTTTGACCGAAAAACTGTTATAACTTTTGATCGGCAATACAGTAATATCCCGATTTTATCACCCCCTGGTGAATTTTGGGGTGATAAAACAGGGTATGTGACAAAATTGGAAAAAAAATATTTTCATTTTTTTAAATTCATTCCACAAATATAAATCATTTTATGCCTTGGAGAGGCCAAATGCGTGAACGGTACCCGTTATTTCTTGTCGAAATTGCTTACAGAATATTTCCCAGGTACTCAGAAGTCGTTCGTAATAAACTACAGGCGGTGAAAGTTATTTCATTAAAATCAATGTTGTTTTTGGTATTATTTACGAAAATAAAAAAATGACAAATTTTTTTGGGGTGACAAAATCGGGTCGAAAACGTGACAAAATCGGGACGTGATAAAATCGGGTCGAAAACGTGATAAAATCGGGGGTAGACAAAATCGGGGGTAGACAAAATCGGGGAGTGACAAAATCGGGTCAACACTGTATATATTTAGCATATTTATACATCAAAAGTTGCACTTTTTGAGCTCAAAAACAAAAACAAAAAAGTAGATCAAAGATACTGTTTTTTGAGGGACACCCTAATCTAAAGAGGTAAAATTGCTCTAAATCAACCAACGTAAGAGCTACAGAATATCTTTTAACGAAATGTATTGGAATAAGCTGCGCTACAACTTTGTAGAACATAACATATCAGTAGTACTCCGTGAAACAATTTTTTTTCTTATATTTCTTTTTTCTTATATTTCTTTTTTCATATAATGGGTAGCCATTATTTTCATATAATGGTCTGGGGGAGGGGCGGTTATCTGAACATTTTTTTTCGAAAAAAAAATTCTTCCAAAAATTTTGTCTCTGGGGGGGGGGATATATGCCCAAAACCACCCCCGTGGCTACGCCACTAGGCCTTACTATTCTGAACAATTTAGTAGAACAACAACGCGTAAATCTGTATCCTGGACCATAGTATAATGAGGTCTTCACCATATCAGTGATCGATTCCATTCCGTTCCAGGTATAATGGACAATTGCACGCTTGATTTCCGGTGCCAGCCCGATGATGAACAACTTTTAGTTGAAACTTCGACCCTTATCATTTCATTTGGTTTGGGGTGACGAGCCGTCAGATATCAAAATTTAGTCTTCACGCGAAGGTGTTGCTGTATCTGGTATGATTCAGTGCGGTTGTTCCCACTGTTGCTTCCGCGTCGCCAATGAAGTCTCCAACCTCGTTCAAGATGTGACCATCTATCCTGAATTTTACTTCTATAGTCGATCCAATTTATTGTTCTTGATGTTTCGGCTAGACTGAGCTGCTTGCAACAATTAATCGGTTTGATTAGTGTCGCACACCATTCCAAAGTCAATGTCATGGATCAAACATTTCACTTTGTATGAAAATTAGAACTTGTGGAGCTTGAGAAAATGACAATCCCTAAAAATATTACCTCAAGTACGCCATCATTACACAGGCCTACTCACCACCCAGGATTGTGTCTTTGATTGAGAAAATCAAACTCTGAAAATTTTAGCTTAATCGGTTGGCGCATTTGAATTAAAGTTATCAAAATGTTTTAAGCCGACTGCCGAAATATGTACAATGGATAAATAATTCCGTTTGTCAATTAATTTGATCGGACAGATACGATTTGCTTATGAAACGTAAGTCGCCTCCGTTATACATGCAAAGTGAAATTTTAAAGACGGGAATTATATCATGTTCTCAATTTGAAATATAATTAAGCAAGAACTTTACCATGAATTTTTATTTTAGCAACTAAATTGACAAATTACAATAGTTTTAGCTTCTTCGCTTAACTTGAAACGGAAGAATTTGGAATTCCAAGTTATCTACATTGTTTTTGTTCCAACTTCAAACTATTATAAAAATGATCTTATGTTCCGCGTTTCTAACAAGCAGTATAGAAAATAACTCCAGCTAAACAATAAACCAATTTTAGTCGTAAACAACCATCCAGTGAATAAATCAAATCCATCTATTAAATATGCGAATAGTTCACTCCACAAGCGCTAAGTCAAGGTCATTTATTAGCGGAAAACTGAGCAAAAGAAATGAGACATACCCAGAAACGTTGGCGTGAACCCGACTAGATGAAAACCATGCACAAGCCAACGCCGCGGCCAAACAATAGAATATTCAATCTGTGTCTGATGTAAAAAACAACCGTGTGACTAATAGACGAATCCAAGTAAAAATAAGAAGAAGACACACGACGGTGTTAACTTTGACAGATCCTACAGCTCAGCATAGGGAGATCATTTTAAAATGCTTATAATAAATTCTAGACAAAATGTAATTAAAATCTGATTGATGTATGATACGGAAAAAGTTCCGAACTGTATGATAGATACGTTTTTGGAAAAAAAATCCAAAAATTGAGATAAGCTTCCAGATATGTAATTCGGAACTTTTTCCGTACCGTACATCAATCAGATTTTAATTACAATTTGTCTAGAATTTATTATAAGCATTTTAAAATCATCTCCCTATGCTGAGCTGTAGGATCTGTCAAAGTTAACACCGTCGTGTGTCTTCTTCTTATTTTTACTTGGATTCGTCTATTGTGGCAGCCAAAATATGATAATATTTTCCCCACCGATGTTGACCAGAACGAACCCTTGTTCGCAGTTGCTGGCTCGTGACCGCTCATAGATTCATCATTATTCTCAGCTATCTTATATATCAAGTGCGATAAGATGAGGATGGGCGGTGACGTTGACCATCATCAAATTCAGCGAAATTTGGAACATACGCTATTGAAGGGGTCGTAGTATGGATAAGCGGATGCTATCTATGACCTCTGGATGATCTGGCGGTAGGTTTTTTATTACGTCTTTTTGTGTGCTATAATTAGATTGGCGCAAACAATGAAGAGGAACATCGAAAAATCTTCCGTTAATGAGTAGATCGAATAGTTCTCATGACATGTAATTATGCAGACAAAAAGTTTGAGATTGGCTTATGTTTGTCGAAGTTCAAATTATCGATTTTTTATCTAATAAACCCAGAACTAAAGTATATACCTATATACCTATAGGTATTAGACGAGGAAATTCCTTTGCTTCATTAACTCATGGAAATAATTGAGCGGTCTGTAGACACAGAATATCTTTTGAATTTTTCACGAGTAGGTTGGATATAATACAAATTGTTGGCAATCTAAGCCTCTCATCGAATTGAAGATAAAAATAATTAATATTTACCTTAAAACACGAACAAAGCTCCACTGGTATGCATTTGTGTGCTCTTCCTTGATAGTTGTTAGGGTAAATGCTCCCATATTAATAACAGTCCGTTCCTCCAGAAACTTTCCGGATTATTTAGATTATTTAGATACTCCCGTAGAATGTTTACCAGTTTATTTCAAGGAATTTCTCCTGAAATTCTCCCTTGAGTTCCTCCAGAAATTCCTCCACAAAATTCTTTATAAATTACTTGGAGAGCTCTCCAGATATTTCCACTGAGCTCCTTTCGAATCTCAGATAGAGCTTATAACCAAACTCCCACGAATACTTCCGGAAATATCTTCAGAAGTTATTCCACGATCACTTGTGAAAGTTCTATTGCGGATTCCCCCAGAAAATTCTGATAATCTATAAATTTCTCCAGGTATTTTCTAAAACATTCCTCCATGAGGCCTGGACATTTCTTAACAAATTCCTCTATAAAAGGAATGCACATGAAAATTCCTCTGGAAAGTATTAATATATAGAATTCTCCCGGAATTTCCCACAGAAACTTTTACAGAAATTCCTTCCGAAAGTCCCTTAATTATTTTCCTTGCACGTTCACCCAAATTTTGCCTCTGGAAATTCTCCCACAAGTTCTCCTGCCTTCTTTTCTTCGAGTTGCTCCAAGAGTTTACGCTGAAATTACTTCAAGAATCCTTCTATGAAACCCTCAGTTTCTGTTTATAGAAAATTTGGGATAAAAAATGCGTTTGGATTTCCCGATATAGAAGATATTCTGGAATGAATTGCTGAAATAATTTCTGAAGCAAATCCAAGAGAATTTCAAGAAGTCAAGGGAGTTTATGAGAGAAAAAAAACCTTTTTAAACTCATAAGACATTTGTTAAAAATAATTCAATGTCTGTCAAAACTCAAAAGTAATCTCGTTGGGTGAGCAGCGTTATTCGTAAATTATTCAATTATCACTTTTAAATTTATTTTCAGTTTAATTCGGGAAATGAGGTGCAGCCTTAGAAAAAAATATGTATATGTTTGCATACTTGTATAGCAAAAACAATCAGTGGGTAGGTCACCATCCAATAATTTCTACATTTTTGGAAGTAAATAGGGTAAAGTGCCCAATAATGGACCCCCAACCAATAGTGCACCCTCCAGCCATTTTTGCATAATTACAGCGCAATGTAAACATTTTGCTATGAAATTCAATCGGGAGAACTTACTTTACAGTTCTATAATTTGATTACATGAATTAAAAATGCTATGGAAAGTAAAATTAGATGATTTTTTACAATTCTATAAAAAATAAACACGAGAGTGTCCATTATAGGAATATTTTGGGGGGTCCATAATAGGGATGAAGAACGTTCCGAAACGGAACATGAAAAACAAATGAAGTGTCTACCTGGGTAGTGAGGATAGAATCGAATTGGTTGTCAAACTGAAGCCAAAATTTTCTATTTTGCCGGAGCCAGGGCCGGAGCCAAACATTGAAGATTGTGGTTATGTTCGTTTCAGTTCGTATATTGAGAAGTATTGTCATTATTTGAGAAAAAATAAAAATAAACTTAGTTCAAGTTTTGTATTCTTTGTAACAAATATGTTTGTAGTATTGGTCCCACCATTTCTATTACATTTGTTTTGTATAAATAATAATATACCTGAGTAGAGATACACTTTGACATCCTTCCATGATTGCCGAGATTCATATGTCCCTGAATAAAGAACAATGTCTTTTGATCTACCAACGCGACTACACGTGTTTAGTTTGATATCCAAAACGACGCGATTCTACAGTGGCGAAAGAGGAAAAAAGGATTCGGCTTACGGAATATCAATTCGGCGGAAGTGATTTTGGAATCAATTTGTAGATTTGTGAAGGCGGAAGCGATTTTGTTTGTAGATTTGGAGTAAGTAGAAATAAAATGTTTTCGATAGTGCATTGAATTGGGGAAATTGTGCGTGTGAGCGAGTTGTATTATTATCGAGGTTATAATTATAGATCTAATTGAATAGGATCAGTAGATGCTTCAATAAGCAAGTGAAATAACAAAAAAATCGTGGGGGAATTGCAAATGTGATGTGAGTTGGAAACAAAATGGGGTTCCTAATTTTGAAAAGTCGCTGAACTGGAATGGCAAACGAAAAATTGGTGGCTAGTTAATTATGGGGTAGGGCAATTAAATGAATACAGTAAGAAAAAGTGCCAATGCGGAATCTGAAAAATAATAAAATAAAATAAACATTTTGTGGTGCGGAAACTCGACATGAAAAAATACAAAATGGTCGCCAATGTACTATGGTGCGAGAATATGAATAGTAGTGGTAGTGGTCACCAGTAATAGTTGATGCATCAAGATGCAAAGAGTCCCAATATTGGTGAGATGAATACTGTATGAAACAGTTTGTTATAAGAAATTTAAACAGTAGTGGTACTGACACGGTACATACATAGTAGTGCAAAGGAGTATGGAATGATCCTTGTGTCTGTGTGGGTTTGTAAAAGGTGAAATTGTGTAATTGATGACTACCACAGAAACAACACACATACGTTCACCACATTTCCAAGATGCTTTTGTGCGGAAGTGAGCTCCAAACGATGGAAAGACGAATTGGACACACGAATATTTATTCTTCTTATTCGATAGCAATGGATCGTTAGTAAGCAAATGGCTTGGAATCATCATACGGTGAGTTAAAACTTTATAATCGCTTGGACTTTTATTTCTTTGAAATAACAAACCTATGTTTCACTAGTCAAGAGCTGTGAGCTGGATTCTCTGATTAACGATAAAGAAGGAAGTAGGGAGAGAGAGAAAGTAAGTGGTGAAATGGGCCGAGCTCCGGATTCACCCACGCTAAGAGTTTGTTATATAAAGTTTCAATTCTCGCAATTCTCGCTTTACTACTACGGCTTTATTTTATTATTATTGAATGTTTAGAAAAGAACAACAAATGCTTAAGCATCGAAGGGTATGAAAACGAAATATAAAATGAGTGGAAAGGAAATTTAAATTCTGAGTCATGGATCGAGAGCCGGATTCTCTTAGCAAATGGCAATGGCATATTATTGAGAAATTATTTGGGGTGAAATTGGTTCATATTAAAAATATATGTTTATAATTTTATAATAAACTTGTGCATCCTGAGTCGGGGCCGGGAGCCGGATTCTCAGTTGAAAAAAAAAATGTGGAAAGAAAGAAATTGATGAATTCGTATATAACAATGAAAGTCTCACACCACATGGCTTCCAATGTAACTGTATGAGTGGATTGAATTGACATAAATTGGAGGAGAGTCGGAAAGCAACAGTTTTTTTTATACGTTTATTTATATGTTATATGTTTATTTATTAGTGAGACTTCTATTTTGCAACACAATACCTTATGAACTAGCAATCATATAGATAGATATATATAAAACTCAATGTTTGTATGTTTGTATGTATGTTCCAGCATAACTTCTGAACGCATTAACCGATTTCAACCAAATTTGGAACACACATTCTTTATCTTAAGGAGACGACGATAGGTCGGTTATGGATGCTGTTCGGAAAAGGGGGAGGTTGTGGGGGGGGAGGGGTATTGCTTAGTCATCGATCAACTCAGTGTACCTTCTGAACCCCTTGGCCGATCGCAACCAAATTTGGAACACACATTCTTTATCTTAAGGAGCCGACGATAGGGGGGTTAGGGATGCTCTTTGGAAAAGGGGGAGGATAAGGGGGAGGGGTATTGCTAAGTTATCGTTCAACTCAGAGTAACTTCTGAACCCCTTAGCCGATTTCAACCAAATTTGGAACACACATTCTTTATTTCAAGGAAACGACGATAGGGAGGTTAAGCACGCTGGTTAAGCAAGATGGTATGTGGGGAGGGGTATTGTTTAGCAATCGATCAACTCTTGAGCCCCATGACCGATTTGAACCAAATTTGTATCAAATATTGTCTGTCCTAAGGAAACGATTTTAGTGGATATTGGTAGGTCCTTTTAAAATGGGGAGGTTATGAGAAAGGGGTATTGCTTAGTTATCGGTCAATTCAGTATAACTTCTGAACCCATTTACCGATATCCACCGAATTCGAAAACCATGTTCTCTGTCTAAGGAAGACTATATCATACTATATCATAGCTGAACGAGAGAGGGTATATTTATTAAACGAACAGTTTAGTATACAGTAGCCGTTCGATAACTGCAAAATGTTTACTTTTCAGTTAACGAATGCCGTTCGATAACTGCAACGCATTCTAGACGTCAAACGGTTGTCAATCGACGTCAGATGCAACAAAAGTGCATCCAAATGTGCAGCGCAATGCAGCTGTCATTGAGTTTGACATCAGTCTGAAGTTTTTCGGTCCGATAACTGCAAAACTGTTGCAACTATCGAATTGCAGTTAAAAAGCATTGCAGTTAAATGACTTGCAGTTATCGAACGTCTACTGTACCTTTTTAATACATGGGTGAATTCAAACCAAATATTTAAACACGTATTGTTTACCCAAAGGAAACTATTTTAGAGAGGCTGGGAATAGTTTTTGAAATGTGGGAGGATGTTGGGGTTGAGTACTGTTCAGAAAACGACTTTATTTAAAATCCCTCTTATTTAGTTCATCCGAGGTTCTTTGACATTGTACAATGCTCCGAAAACAATTCCTCAAAAATAACAAATCCTCGACAATAACATTTCCCTGAAAATGACATATTCCTGAATGAAGCAGGCCATTAAGGTCACTCCTGACGGAATCCAAGATTAAAAGTGCTCGCGTTTTCGGGGGCACACCACTCGATTCAGAGGCGGCGCACAACTGTCATTTTTGTTGATTTAGCTTTGCTGCGTCGCAGCATGCGTGAAATAATAAAAATGACAGTTGTGCGTTGCTTCCGTATCGAGTGGTGTGCCCCCGAAAACGCGAGCACTTTTAATGTTGGATTCCGTCAGGAGTGACCTTAACATAACACCATTTGGCCTAAGGTCATTCAACATGAAGTGAATTTGGAATAATACTGAACAGCATCAGAAAAATCTTTCATAGAAAGCATTCATTTGCTGGGTATGAAGCAATGATAATT
Organism: Armigeres subalbatus; assembly: GCF_024139115.2. NCBI lineage: Eukaryota > Metazoa > Arthropoda > Insecta > Diptera > Culicidae > Armigeres > Armigeres subalbatus. The sequence goes on from NC_085141.1 coordinate 127,976,193, forward strand.
GTTATCCTTCATCGGCATCATAGTTTGCCCAGTGAAAAGCAATGCATTAGGGGAACTGGGGGTAGGACGCCCACGTTAAGGAAAATGCCATTTTTATCAATGAAAACCACCATTTCAGCCAGTTTTCATCAGCGCATACTGAAGAACAGCATATCTGCGACTGACTACCAATAACAGATATCTAATTGTCCATTTTATTGCACAGAAATTTGATTTTTAAAAAGCACCCGAAAAAAAATGATTTTGAAACCATGCGGGGTGAGATGCGCCAGTGGATGGGTTAAAACGCGCATGTGCTTATCGTACTGATTTTCATTTTAATTGCCTACATTACGGCAATTAACCGAATGTTTCAGCTGTTTCGGTCATACGAAATGAGCATGGGCGTAATGCCCCACACCGACCTCAAAAGTTTGAAGTTCCATAAAATCGTTTTAAAACCATTTTTGACGACGATTTCGTGTGGAACATAAAGAACACGAGTAAGCAGCATGGCTCATGGCTCAATTATTAATTTATCAATGTATAACAGCGACAGAAAGACTAAATTCCACCGAGCTAGAATTGCATCAAAACACGCAAAAATCGTTTTTTCGAGTTTTTCATGTATAACTAGAGCAAAATCATGAAAGAGTTTTGTGCGTGATCTCTCTTGTTTCGGACCGCAGAACGATCGCTCGGTCGGACGAATTATTGTGATCTGCATTGCGCGGCCGGTAATAAAATTTATCAGTTCTGTGCGTGATCTCTCTTGTTTCGGACAGCAGAACGATCGCGCGGTCGGACGAATTATTGTGATCTGCATTGCGCGGCCGGTAATAAAATTTATCAGTTCTGTGCGTGATCTCTCTTGTTTCGAAGCGGGCTTGGTAGTCATATGGCTACTGCTTCTGCCTCATACGCAGGAGGTCGTGGGTTCAATCCCAGGTCCGTTCCATTCTCCTACTTTGTATCTTCCTCTATATTTCTCATGTTCTAGCAATCGCTAGAACTGGAAATGGACTTTCATACCGTTTCCATTTTTATTCCTATACCTTCAACTTGAGTATTCTAACAGTAATCTGCTAGAATTGGAAATGAACTATAGAGCTCGTTTCCTACATCAAATTAGAAATTCCATCAGTTACCTTCTCCTATCTATCACATTGGCAGCTCGTTAACCAAAACGAACCTCTGCCTCTCCAACCTAACCCAGAAATTCCAACAAATTCCGCATGAACTCGTGGCAAGTGCAGAGGTATATTCGGCTTGCGAGTGATTGCATCATCATTTCCTCCCCTTCCCTACATTGACTTGCATTCTGACGTGGCAGGCGCCAGTATGACCTAACAAATGAGATCACCAGTACTTGTACATTGAAGATGTGTGCTAGTCCCAAGCAAACATCTGTTGGTTCCCTGTGCAAGAACAGCTGATCTGGTCATAATGGAGTAGCAACTACGAGCAGTCAATCAAGCTCAAGCTCAAGCTCAAGCTATAACTAGAGAAAAATCATTAAATATATGTATCCAATGGCAATATTTTTCATTGCTTTAGCGTATAGACTATTGAAAATAATCAAAATGGGGATATTTAACCTTATTCAGGGGTGGCGTGTTTTAACCTCTATGGGCGTGCTACCCCCACTTCCCCTATTTGTTTTCTTCTGGATAGTGGATTTGATTGCTTCTTTGAAAGTAGGCATTTTCCCGGAATAAGGCAATGGTGGGTGTGATCCCTTCTTTAAAAATATGCGTTTGTCCGGAATAAGATATCGGTGGATGTTTTCCCTTCATTAGAAATAGACGTTTGCCCGGAATAAGGCTATTCAAACCCACAATCCCTTCTTCAAAATCAGTCAATATTTCCAAAAGCCTTCTTTTAATCAAATGATGAAGTATCAACAAGTAAACACAATTACCCTATTAACCAATTCGTTTTATTATTCTCCGATTGTGAAAAAAACTGCGAACCAAACTATGGCAACACCGAGCACCGAACCAAACTGTGGCAACAAGTACAAGAATAAGATATGGCGCCCCATGTCATTTCCTCAACGGATACTCAACAGTAGTCCCTTTCCGTCATTGTTTGCATTTTTCATGCATGAGAAAAGAATCGAGAAGGTGATGCTAGTATTGTCTTCGTATTTTCATGCGTTGTCGCTTCAATAGTCTTCATTTGCTATTTTTTTGTTATAAACTGTCAATGTACCATCGAAAACAAAGATAAAACGATAATCTTAACTATTAAACTAATATTAAAAAAGGCGATGGAGACTTTCAGACCGGTCAAACCATTTGATACAAAAGTAGACCAATCTCAGCTAGCAACGGAGTGGAGGAAGTGGAAGCGCAGTCTAGAGTACTACTTGGCAGCAAGTGGGATTACTGGCCAGTGTGAGAAGAGGAACCAGCTGCTGCCCGGGGCTCATGATGTTCCGCACGTTACCCCGGATCCGCTCTTCTATGATGTAGCCATCCAACAACTTGGCTCTCATTTCCAACCATGCAGACGCTGAACGTATGAAAGACACGTATTTCGGCAAATTTCACAACTTCAAGGAGAACGTTTTGGAGATTTTGTGATGAGATTACGCGTTCAGGCTAGTCGGTGCGATTTTGATCAAGAAGGTGTCTCAGTAATGGAGAGCATGATTATTGATCAGCTTGCCGAGAAATGCCTATCGTCGGCTCTTCGCAAGAAGATTCTGGAGAAGGATAGAACGCTTGAAGAAGTAGTGGCTATTGGAAAAACTATCGAGAATGTCGAGCATCAGTGTAAGGAAATGGTGCAACGAGATATCGAAGAAAAATCCACAGCCGTCGTGAACAAGGTTCATCAACATATCGCTCATCCGTCGAAGACCCTCTTCTCGAACAACCGCTATCACCAGCCACAAGCTAATCTTCGTAGGCAAAATTTTCAAAACCAATCGCGATTCAGGTTCGAAGCCAAAAGAAATTGGTCGGCTCCGGGGAGTCAGTTCAGCGTAACATCAGCTGGAGGACGTCAAACAAACAACGACAGTAGAATTTGTTTTGGTTGTGGGCGACGTGGCCATCTTAAAAACAGTTTTTCCTGCATCGCTCGGGAAGCGCAATGCTTGAAATGCAGAGCTGTCGGCCATTTTGCAAAATGGTGCTCAAAAAGGTCAAGCGATGATTCCGTACCGGACACTCCACCTTCTAAGCGCATCAAGACAGTTATGGAAAACGAGGAAAATCAGAAAATGTACGGAAATCAGGAAGCTCTCACGGTAAAGGAACAAGATATCTGTTTCGTAATGGGTGGAAATGTATTCAGATTTAAAGTTTGAGGCATTGAGACTATCATGAGAATTGATTCTGGTGCCGTAGCAAGTACTATTGACCTCGTCACATGACAAATGTTACAGCGATGCGGAGCAAAAGTGAAATTCAACCCAAAAGTCGGTCGGTCTTTTAGGGCTTATGGTTCATCAAACCTGATCGGCATGCTAGGAATGTTTGTAGCTCGAATCGAGGGTGCTGGCAATAATGTTGAAGCGACATTCTACATAGCAAGACACGGGATGCAAAGCATTCTGGGGGATGAAACAGCTAGATGGCTAAAGGTGCTAAAGATCGCATATAATGTCTAAGAATCTACGGCCGCATTTCCGAAGATTAAAGGAGTCCTCGTGGAGATTCCGATCAACGCAGATGTTAGGCCCGTGCAACAACCGTACTGCCGAAGGCTCCATTTGCATTAGAGGACAAAAATCAGAGAGAAACTGTAATATTTGATACACCAGGACAACATAGAAAGAGTACAGCAACCATATCGATGGGTTTCTCCAATTGTACCAGTGGCAAAGGACAATGGTGACATTCGTCTGTGCATCGACATGCGCCAAGCTGTTATTAGGGAGACACACCCATTGCCAATAATCGAGGAACTAGGGTAAAATGCCTAATAGTGGACCCCTTAGTAGCGGAATTTTGCTTTTCCTGGCATAAGGAGTAGAAATTTTCAACATATTAAGTCTGCAGGATATCTAATAACAAGTTCTGCATCTCCTCTTTACGATACATACATAAAACACTTAAATACACGACGTTATTCGTTGAAATTAACATTTTAAAGTCTGACTTAATTCGCCCTATAGTAGACCCCCTGGGGGTCCATAATAGGAAATTGCTTCCCTATAGTCGACACTTCATTTGATTTTCATGTTCCATTTCGTGACGTTCTTCTTCCCTATTATGGACCCCCCGAAATATTCCTATAATGGACACTCTCGTGTTTATTTTTAAGAAAATTGTAAAAAATCATCTATTTTTACTTTCCATAACATTTCCAATGCATGTAATCAAATCAAGGACTGTCAGGTAGGTTCTCCCGATGGAATTTCATAGCAACATGTTTACATTATGTTGTAATAATGCAAAAATGGCTGGAGGGTGCACTATTGGTTGGGGGTCCACTATTGGGCACTTTACCCTATTCGGGGGAATAAACGGTGCGGTTATATTTTCGAAGCTGGATATAAAGGAAGCTTATCATCAAGTGGAAATTTCCGAACGCACAAGAGACATCACAACCTTTATAACAAAACAGGGATTATTCAGGTGAAGTGTTGATCTAATTCAGTTGAATACAATAAACAAACCTAATTTAATAATGTATTGTGAGTTTTATTTAGAGTTTTTACAAATTTATGACAAGTATAAAAGACTGATATTCGGAATAAGCTGCGCTCCTGAATTGTTTCAAAAGGTGATGGATTCAGTGATTGCTGGGTTAGATGGTGTGGTCGTCTACTTGGATGACATAATGATTTGGGGGTGGACTCCTGAAGAACATAGTCGTAGATTGAAGGCACTCTTAGCCTCTTAGCTACTTCCCAACCTTGAATTTTTGGGTCACGAGTTGTCCAGTTATGGTAAGAAAGAAAGTAAGATCTCGGCCATAAAGTCATTTCGACTCCCACGAAACGTATCAGAGCTGCGCAGCTACCTCGGGTTGATCACATATGTTGGCAGATTTCTACCATCATTGGCAAATACAACAGAAACTCTTCGAAACTTGCTTCGTACTAGAGAAAGATTTGATTGGCAATCAAAACATACTCATGCTTTTGAGGAAATCAAGATGGCCGTGAGTGGATCGAATAGCCGTTGGAAGTCCCAGTGGGCTAGGTGCTGTTTTGCTCCAGCAGGACGCAGAAGTAGGGATCCTATATTAAGAGATGTGCGAATACTTTTCCAGACGATTTAGCAACGCTGTTACTTTCGTAAACAAACGCTGCCAGCACTTGCCGTGGCGCAAAATGTTGGAGCTCGAACATGACTTTGCGAATAATGGAATTTTCAGATTTCGTTATCTAACGTCCAACAGTGCATTATCACTAAAATAAAAGTGCAATACAAATGAACGAAGCATCATGCACCATCTAGACTACTTCAACTTGCAAATGTAAAACAAATTGTTTATTCGACAAAACTTTTCGTAAATTATTTTTCATTACAATCGCAATACCTTTCAATCCGCAACAATAACAATGTTCATTTGGCTCAGATTCTGACAGCTCTCAATGCTCGATTGGCTCAAGATGGCCGCTTTCGCATATCTCTGAATGTAGGATCCCTACGCAGAAGGAAAGCGGAGGATCATATCGTTTGCAAGCAAGTCTTTAACAGAGATTGAAAGAAGGTATTTTCAAACTGAGAGGGAAGCGTTGTCGCTGGTCCGTCGATAGGTTTCAGTTATACTTACTAGGAAAAAAAAATTAAACTGATAACTGATTGCAAACCACTAATATTTCTATTCAAAGAGCGATCCAAGCCCTGTGTCAGAATAGAACGCTGGGTATTGCGACTACAGACATACAACTTTGAAGTGGTATATGAACCAGGAACGAACAATTTAGCCGATGCGCTTTCCCGATTGTCAGTGACTAACCCGGTGGCTTACAGACCTTCGGATGAAGATTGTATACTACAGTTGACCTTATGTGGATTTCCTTGTGCCGTATCAGTTGAAGAAGTCCAGACAGAGACCGAAAAAGATCCAAATCTAGAAGCCGTCCAACAGAGTTTAGAAACAGGGATTTGGAATGAAATGTCTAAGGAATTTAAACCTTTCAGCTCAGAGTTGGGTCGTGTTCAAAACTTACTGCTAAGAGGAGATAGGCTAGTCATTCCGGAATCACTAAGATCTCGAGTATTGGAAATTGCTCACGAATCCCACCCTGGAATGGTTGTCATGAAGAGAAGACTCCGTCAAAAGGTATGGTGGCCACAGATGTATAAGCAAGTTGAGGCATTCGTAAAAAATGTAAGAATTGTACATTGGTATCAACACCAAACCCTCCGGAGCCGTTGAACAGGACCAAATTGCCAGAAAATGCTTGGGCTGATCTTGCCGTCGATTTCGTTGGGCCACTACCTTCCGGTCATAACCTCTTGGTGATTATTGACTATTTCAGTCGTTTTACAGAGGTCATCATTATGAAACAAATTACAGCACAATTGATAGTGAAGGCACTGCATGAGACATTTTGCCGTTTCGGAATGCCCGGGTCTATGAAAACTGATAATGGTCCCCAATTCGTTAGCAGTGAACTCCAGAATTTTTGTCAACGGTTCGGCATTCAACATAGAAGAACAACGCCTTATTGGCCTCAGGCTAATGGTGAGGTGGAAAGGATCAATCGATGCATTGTTAAACGATTGAAAATCAGTCAAACTAATGGCGCGGATTGGCAATGGGATCTTAGGACTTTCATACTTATGCATAATTCAACTCCGCACTCTACTACTGGTGTAGCACCATCAGTATTGCTGTTCGGAAAGAGAATGAAAGATAAGCTGCCTGGCCTGTTGATAAGAGGATCAAACATCCTGGAGGAGATTCGGGATCGGGATCATCTGAAGAAGATAAGAGGTGCAGAGTATGCGGACTATCGACGCAATGCAAAACCATCTGAGATAAGTCAAGTTGATGTAGTAGTCACAAAACGGATACAAAAAGAAAACAAGCTCTCAACAATGTATGACCCTGAAGAGTACACCGTTGTGGACAGAAACGGTCCAGATATTAAGTTGAAGTCGAAGGAAAGTGGGAAGATAATTCATCGTAATGTTTCTCACTTAAATTTTTTTAACTTTATTTTTGAGATTTTCAGCCTGCGGCTGGCTCATCTTAAAAAAAAAAGCTTTTTTCAGGTACAATGGATTCCGATAACAATACATATTGATGAAGCAGATGTTACAGAGGGCGTCGAAAAACCAACACAAATCAATCCGAAACCTAACATCAACAAATGAAAATGAAGCTGTCACAGAAAACTTCAGGTACAGAGATCTCTCGGAAACCAGACTAGACGAGGGATTAACCTCTGGGGTAACGTCTCGAGCTAAAAGAGAAGTTAGGCAACCATTGTACTTTAAGTATTATAAGATTGGCACCATCAATTAATTTTGAGGAAAGGAGAGATGTACTATTGGTCCCACCATTTCTATTACATTTGTTTTGTATAAATAATAGGGTGGTTCAAAAAATCGATTTTGCTCCACAGTGCTTATCTGATTCTTTACCATGTTCTGAGTGTCCTCTGAAAATTTTAGCTCATTTGGATTAAAACTGATTTAGCACAAGCCGTTTCAAGTTTGCATGCAAATTAGTATGGGCAAATTTATTTTTTCATTATACTGTTAATGACGCTTCCCCATCAAGCGCAGGTTAAAAGAAAGATACATAGCTAAAAGGCACGGCATACAAAAAACAAGGCAGGTTCATCACGTATGTAAACATTCAGTTTGAATGTAAACATGTGACGTCACTGCTATCTTCGCACAAGCTGGACCGAGACGATGCTCTACGGTCGCAGCATGCTTACTTTTGTACTCTAACATGTGGCGATAAAACATGCGTCACATTCGAAGTGTCATTTTCTAACGAGCCTACCTTGTTTTCTGTATACCGTGGCTAAAAGGAATACTCAACAGCTTTCACTCAGTGAAAACCGCAAAGATAGCACACACAAATTCAGGCTACTATGTTGCACTGCACATTTCAGTGATGCCCTCAAAGAAGTTTAACGATCATGACTATAGATTTGTAACCTGTCTTAAAATCGGGACGAATAATCAACATGCGGTTTTCGTTGGGTGAAAGCTGTTGAGTATCCCTTTTAGCTATGTAGCTTTTCTTTTACCCTGCGCTTAATGGGGAAACGTCATTAACAGTATAATGAAAAAATAAATTTCCCCTTACTAATTTGTATGCAAACTTGAAACGGCTTGTGCTAAATCAGTTTTAATCCAAATGAGCTCAAATTTTCAGAGGACACTCAGAACATGGTAAAGAATCAGATGAGCACTGTGGAGCAAAATCGATTTTTTGAACCACCCTAATAAATAATAATATACCTGAGTAGAGATACACTTTGACATCCTTACATGATTGCCGAGATACATATGTCCCTAATGAATAAAGAACATTGTCTTTTGATCTACCAACGCGACTACACGTGTTTAGTTTGATTTCCGAAACAACGCGATTCTACAATTTTCACATTATATTTCGAGTGAAACATTAGTAGGAATGCATCTGAAAAGCACTCGTTACGAAAATTCATGAGATTCACCAGCTGATTGGAGCAGGAATGTTTGTAAACAATCGTAAAGTCATGTAGAGTCTCGAGCATTTGTGCGCCCTCATGCAGCAGGGAAAGATAAATTCGAAGAGCGGGAAATGTTTGACAGCCAAGTAAATGCGAAATAATTTTGCTTATGAGAGTAATTTCAACATATATCTCTCTACTCGCTTGAGAGCAGAAAAGCAGCTCTGTCCGCAGCACCCAGGTATCTACTATAGGGAAGCAATTTCCTATTATGGACCCCCAGGGGGTCTACTACCGTGGGGCATCGAAATCCGTACACTTAAGCACTTTAGTATATGAAAAAGTCATTAGAAAATAGGAATCGAATGTAAATAAAACGTTTGTCATTGACACAGGCGCATGAAGGCTTCTACTTTTGAAGTGTTTCACATTTACTCATGAAAAACTAAGACAAACATGATAAAATAATTAATTAAATCAACTACTCCTGACTCGAAATCCGTCCACCGTGGACGGATTTCGAATCAAAGGATCAAAATCCGTACAGCTATTTCTTAACTAAATATTTAAATTGAAACAGTCTGATTAACTGAACTACCACTGTAAATAGTTCGATATGCACCTTGAAAAGCGATCAATTCGATTTGTATTCCGCTTATCTTATGTAATGATTTGCAATTAGCAATTTAAACACAGTTGCTTTTGGTGCAATTATGCTCTACCCGAAAACAAAATGGCGGCTCAAACTCCGCGTTTGGTGGGTGGAGATTTGTTTTTGATTGTTGTGGTTTTAATTTCAAAGCCTTCCTTCCAATTCTATGCCCTAAAAGCTTACTGTCAAGTATCTGAACAGGATAAGATTAATTATTCCTTCATTAATTACCTTTAACCTTCTTCAATTTATTGATATCTTATGAGGTGGACGGATTTCGGTGCTGTACGGATTTCGGTCCCGCACGGTATAGGGCGAATTCAGTCAGACTTTACAGGGTGTCTGCAAATTATCCGTACAAATTTTGACAGTTTGCTTCTACAAATCAAAAACAGACAATAATGGACTGAATCGGTAGCTATATGGGCATAACAACTCAGTAGGCTGTAACAGATGTATATTCTGAGAACACTGAGCGTCATTTCATGTATAAAAAAAAATCTTTGTGAATGCTTTTTTTCGGTTTTCCGAACAAAAAGGAATTGCCTTCCTATTCACCCGATTTGGATTGAATTTATCATTCGGTATGGTCTATCTTGAAATCAACAGCCATCAAAACACCGAACATATTATCGAGACATTTGAAATCATGTCACAATCGTCAAAAATATGTGAAAATTATCTGTATAGAAACGTGCGGCCATCGTTATTTTTTCCAACACGATCACATTTTAATGCGAACAAATTCAGCTTGGTTTATGTAGTCCTATTATAATAACATGCAATGCATGCTGGTTCTTTAATTTATTCCAAAAAATATTTAAAAACCTATCTTGTTCAGGTCTTGTTGTACGGATAATTGGGTACGGAAACCCTGTAAAATGTTAATTTCAACGAATAACGTCGTGTATTTGCGTGTTTTATGTATGTATCGTGAAGAGGAGATGCAGAACTTGGTATTAGATATCAAGCAGTATAAATATGTTGAATATATCTACTCCTTTTGACAGGAAAAGCAAAATTCCGCTACTAGGGGGTCCACTATTGGGCATTTTACTCTAAATGTAATAAAAACATTACTGAAAATATGTATGGTGAAAATGCATTAGAAAATTACTTCGACTTAGAGAATATCGAGTTAGGGAGGAATCGACTTATGGAGGGAACGAAGTATGCTATTTAGATTCAGGGGGCTTTGATTTTCATCAAGTTTGGGAAAATATCGAGTTACAGAACATCGAGCTAGGAAGAGTTCATTGTTGTAGTTCAATTAATTATTATGCATCAATTAATGTGGAAAATTAAAAAAAAATGTTGAAAATTAAGTTTAAAAAAATTGTGCTACTAGGGACTTTCCTGAAGGATGTGCCAAATATAGAACCACTATTTGAGGCAAAGTTAATGTTATTGTGATACATCCGTGGCCTTGAGAGGCCATATTGATGAGCACACACGTATTTGTTTTCGAAAAACTTATTAGGGTTCCAATAAAAAATCAACTCTGACAAGCTTAAATTGTTTTTCGACCTTTCGTGTGAAGCGAGCCATCTATCCATGCATGAGAGTTGCTATCCGATGACACGTAAATAATTAATTGTGTAATTTTCGCCACATGACGAATCATCTCTACTCCGCCCCCCTACGGATCAACTTGTCTCCGCATCATGGGTTATGTTGACAGGACTCCTATAGCAGAATATCGATAGGGTTCACGTTCAGCATCGCCCAACGAAGCGATGTTTTCTGTGTCACCGTGTCAGACTGAGTGACTGACTAGTAGAGGAATGATGACGACAACTGCTGACCAACCGGGTGGGTTCGGCATTGCCGCCGGCAGTCGGCAGGCTGTTCTCCCTTTTTTATGGACCCCGCCAAACGCAAGCCCCACAGAGAGGATCGTGATCTTTAGGATGCTCAGCATAGGTCAACTATGCGGTATGTGTGCTCATCAAAATAAATGATTTATTTCAACTTGAAATTAATGATCGATTGATTGCAGTTTGCGTATTTCGTGCCATTGCAAGTTTCCTAATTGGTTACAATAAAAATAGCTGGTTGATAGTTATTCGATGTACTGCTGGTTGATCCAACTTTGTCACAAATTGTGGGAGTATCCGCGTGGAACCCCCTAAGACCTAATCGAGCGTTGCATAACGCCAATCTTAACTCCCAGACACTTGATATAGCGTTGAGGTGCCATCGGCAAGGTATTCAAAAAATCATTCGTCTCTCACACTGACTCTGTGCTTAACTTTCCTCTTGGATCACGTTTAGCATTTAAACTGCGACTTGGCTGGGTTATGGTGGCATGGCATGGCGGTTGCTTCGTTGACAATTTCAAACCTATCGTTTGCCTAAAACCAACTTAGCTTAGCGCGAGGGTTTGCGATTCTAAGCGTCTCGTCAGCGTTCGGGAATGAGGATGGAGGGAACAATTGTGAGATATCGATGACTTTGATGATCAATGGATTAACCGCAAATCTAAAACCTCTCTCATCCATGAACCGACCTGTAGATGGGATTGTTTTATTAGGTTCGCTTGACAACGGTTTGTCGGAGGCATTATTTCCATTTTTTTTGCAACCATGGTGGATGGCTAAGTGACTCACTAAGGCGCGTGAATCTTTTTGATTTTGTGTGTGACAAACTACCTCCTACCTTTACGAGCATTCGCAGACCTCTGGATGTTGTCTGAATTATAAACTAGCTGGATCGACCGATGTGGCGGTACCTGCGCAACCAATGTGAGATTAAATTCGGTTGTGATATTACTGGGAAGATAAAAAAACTTCCCACGAGATTGAGTGAAATGCCATCACTTGTCAAACAACGGTATAAGTTTCATGTTCATGGTTTAAATTCAAATAGAAAACGATAGAAATCGTTCTACCTATCTTATTATCAGAATGAACGGATTATACTAAGTCGAATTATAGCTGCATCACGACCAATTGCATTTTAGTAAAACAGAAGAAGCAGGTTTTGATGAAACGCCTCGTTCTCGTTTATTCATCTTCGAGGATAAGTTTTTTTCGCTGATGTTGAGAACATCAACAACACCGAAACCAAACCTCATGATGCGCTATCTATGGTCAGTGTATGTATGGATTTTTTCCTATTTAAATTCAAACCCTGTTAGTAACAGGTTGTTACAAATCTTGAGTTTGTGTTACATTTTGAACTGAACGAGAATAGTAAGAAACGCATTCGTACTCAAAATATGTACTTGGTCGTAATAATTCTAAATCATAGTTCAAGCGAATCTAACATATTTTTAGTTAGGATTTTTCTTATCTATATTTTCTTACCTCTACTAGCCGCGAAAATTATGAACAATTGAATATATAAAAGGCTGATTTCCATAAATATTGGTCACCAGTTAACCACATTACCATTATTTTTAATAAGATTACTTTTAGGCCTAGTATGCAAAGTCTGATGTCATTAAGGCATCAAATAGAAAACAGATTTTGTTGCCAAAATCAAATAAAAATCATAATTTGTATTTTAATTTTAATCTTCATTATTGGTCTGTCTGTTCCGGAGTTCAGATTAATTGTCTACCAGGTCAACTACGCCCTGTATCACAACGACGCTAATCCATCAAGCCCACGCATGTCCATGGAACCTTTGGGTGTAATTTGAAATTCAATCAATGAAATTCAAAACTGTTTTGGAGTTCAGATCAATTGGTCTACCAGGTCAACTACGTTCTGTGTTACAACGACGTCTACTTTCAGAATCAATCGAGTATTGACCTACGAGTCAGACGAAGGCTTGGCTAGCGCTCCCATCACGGCAGGGATCTCACAGGGATCAATTCTGGGTCCATTGCGCTGGAGCTTGATGAACGATGGCGTGCTGAGGTTGAAGCTAAAGTAAAGTTAGTGGGATTCGCCGATGTTGTAACCATAATCGTGTATGGACTGTACATCGAGGACGTTGAATTGATTGCAGTATATTCGATTAGTTTAGTTAAGGAATGGTGGCACAGCAAGAAACTACAGTTGGCGCATCATAAAACGGAGATGATATTTAGTCTTCAACAATCGGAGATCAGTGTTGGAGAGTACTCATAGGATAATGTGCCTGAAATTCACCAGCGCGTGTCGCACCGTATCTCGCGAGGTAGCATGTGCACTAGCGGGCATGATGTCTATCAAACTGGTGATGAATGAAGACGATGTGTGCTACGTCCTCAGGGGCACCAGTAATTCCCGAAAAAATATCAAGGTAGCAACGGTACCCAAATGGCAGTGGGAGTGAGACAACTCGACTAAGGGCAGGTGGACCCATCGTCTAGTCCCAAGTGTATCGGCATGGATTAACAGAGCTCGTGTAAAGGTAAAGTTTGGCTTGTCTCAGTTCTTAACAGGCCACGGAAGTTTTGGGTGGTACCTGCACAGATTCGGACATGCGGCTTACCCCGTCTGTCCAAAATGCTCAGGCGTGACATAAACGGCGAGCGCCCCATGTTCACATGTCACCGGTTTGAAACGGAGAGGAGTGCGATGTTGAAGACATGTGAAATGGACGCTACCATCGATAAAATCGTCAGTAGCATGTGTCAGAACGCAGAAGAGCGGAGTGCGGTCACAAGAGTCGGTCCGAAACGATCGAGGCAAAACAAAGGTGCGGCCCGCGGGCCACACTATGATTTTAATTTAATCTCGTACAGAGTGATTTTAACACCAATATTCGTTTTAATATCCTCAGCTGATAGATATATTTGAAAGCTTTCGTCCAACTACTAACATGTAAGGTGAAAGCTCATTTTTTTGTGTGATAAGTGAATCAAGGGAAAAAACGCCCAAAGTGCTGAGCATCACTGTTCTAAGTTCTCCAAACTGTCAAGAGTTCAGATCAATTGGTCTACTGGTCAACTACGCTCTGTACCGCAACTACGTCAACCCACCCAGCCCACACATGTCCATAGAGGCTTCACTGAATTGCAAGTTGTGCTCATAGTTTGCAGTTTCATTAAACCGGTGTGCTGCGTTTCCATGAACATGTGTGTCTTGATGGGCTGACGCCGCTGTGGTACAAAGCGCAGTTAACCTGGTAGATCAATTGATCTGAACTCCTGAACAGTTTGGAGAACTTGGAATACCTGGTAGAGGCATGATTGAATTGCAAGCTCATAGGCTCTATAGACATGTGTGGGCTTGATGGGTTGACGTCGGTGTGGTACAGAGCGTAGTTGACCTGGTAGACCAATCGATCTGCACTCCGGAACAGTTTGGAGAACTTAGAACACCTGGTTGAGGCATGATTGAATTGCAAGCTACACTCATAGGCTCTATGGACATGTGTGGGCTTGATGGGTTGACGTCAATGTGATACAGGGCGTAGTTGACCTGGTAGACCTATTTATCTGAACTCCGAAACAGTTTTGAGAACTTAGAACACCTGGTAGAGGCATTATTGAACTGCAAGTTATATCCATAGGCCCTATGGATATATGTGGGCTTGATGGGTTTACGTCGGTGTGGTACAGAGCGTATTTGACCTGGTAGATCAATTGATCTGAACTCCAGAACGATTTGGAAAACCTAGAATTTCTGTAACAAACAATGTTTGTATTAGTACCAGTGTTGTATCTATCTCCTCAGGAATAATTGTTGAACACATTTATGAAAAATCCGGTTCAAGATCGTTTAAGAAATAGCTAAAATATAGGCCTTTTGAGGCTGTTTTGAGCGCTGTTTTGTTTTGTTTTGTGAACTATGCTAAATTATATTGAGTAAACCAAATTTCAAGACAAAATTTTCAAAACGACTTATCTGCTTTTGTAAACAAAGATTCAAACGACGATTTGACGAATCTGATAGCTCTCCCACGCAAACCAATACCATCAACAGGTAGCGAAAACCTTCACCTACCATTTGGTGGTGTTGGTTTGCGTGGGATAGCTTTCAGATTCGTCAAATCGTCGTTTGAATCTTTGTTTACAAAAGCAGATAAGTCGTTTTGAAAATTTTGTCTTGATTTTACAATTTTTTGATTAGCAGCGTCCTGACTCACGGCATTTCAGGGAGAACTGAGCTTCCCTAGAAACGCAGAACACCGGTATAATGAAACTACATGAGACAAAATATCAATAAAAGGATTTGTAAAATCGGTCAACGGAGATATAGCGATTTGAATTTTAAGTTTCCTTCAAATCTGATCTCAGTATTCGTTTGTTTATTGTTTTATTGAAAGTTTAATAAGTTTCATTGCTTTTTTGTATTTTTTATGGATATTTTCTTATTTCTATATTGCTTTTAATTGATTATTTTGTTTATTTTTGAAAATCTTGTGTTTTTGACCCTTCCTTCGGAAGTGTCTATAATTTTACTTTGTATGCGTTACGCAGGTGTGTTACGTATTAATCTATCGAAAAATCACGTGAAATATGAGATAAAATGTATGGTATTTGAAACAAATTCACTTTAATATTGAAAATATAAGTATAACAAATGATATGATACGGAATATGTCTATTTCCGTACTTTGTTTCAAACAAACAAATGATTTTAATAGAGGAACATTTAGAAGCATGTACAAAAAAATCTTCTCAGAAAAGCAAAAACGTAAACATTGAATGGAATTTCAAAAATGTCTTCAGTGGAGGCTAGATAAAAAATGTGAGCATGTTTTGAGACACTAATAGACCACTGATAAGCATGTATGTGTGCACATTCTGAAATTCTCTACCATGTAAATTTCACCTATTTTTAAGGTGTTAAACAGAATTAGTTTTACAAAATTAGGCATTCATAAGGCGAAATATATGTTATTTTTGAACGCTATTGAGTTTCATTCAGATCAATGTCTGATTTAGTTAGTTCTGGATTAATTAATATCGAGGTCTCTGGAAATTACGAGTACAATATATGCTACCAGCGTTACGACAGTCACTAACCATGTCACAAAAGCTATTCAATCCGACGAGCGCCTTATAGATAGGCAGCATGACGTACATTGCGTTATCATTCGTTGTGTTGTAACTCAACCCATGCCATCCGCCTTTGGGCAGGCAATTATATTGTTACTTTCACGGTAAATCGCCGTGTGAAGCTGAGTAGTTTTATTTTGTTTTAAATACTGGAGTCTGGAAAAATTTCCTTATAACTAAGGAAGGGTCGAAATCCCATTATAGGTAGATTAATCTGTTTTTTTAATGAATCGTTTTGATTTTTAAGCATGAGTATTACGACCGCACAATTCGTAGTTGCTACTCCGCGATTGACTAGAACTTGCGAAATTGTACAGAGAAAACAGTCAATAAAGCTTGGGATTAGCTACCCATTCTCAATGTACCTACATGTTCCGGGGGCTCAAATATCTAAAGTCAATAAAAGCGCCGACCGCGTCTTTACGGTTA